>NC_061120.1:116697547-117020518 GCF_002878395.1 Capsicum annuum | reverse complement strand
TTTTTTCTAGTTAGACCTTTTATTCCTATAACAATTAAACCGATATGCATCAATATCATTTTATTATTTTTTATATGTCTTAAAGAGTTAGCATTTACTAAATCTAGTATTTTAAAATCTTCTCCTATAGATGATATTTGTTCTTCTCTGTAATGTCTATATAGCTGATTGTCTGTAGAAAAATATCCTGCGTTATATAATGTTTTAGGATTTAATAATTTTAATTGATGTTGTTGGAAAATTTGTAAATCTTTATCTACATCTATTATTTCGTTAAGTTCTTGGTTCTGCTCCATATTAGGTTGTCTTCGTCATATTCTGAATGATATATTATTATTTCCTATTCTATTCTCCGAAAAACTTATTCTTTGTCTTTCTTCTCCTTGTCTTTCATTATTTTCGATGGTTCTCCGTCTATTTGATAGAAAGTCCATTTTTGTGGTTTTCTTATTATATTTTTTCTTTCTTGTTTAAGAGTTAATTCAATTCGTTTTAACTGGTTAATAAGTTCTTCTATTTCAAAGTTATTTTTTGGTGGCTCTTGAGCTTCTTTATTTTTTATTAGGATGTCTATTTTCTTATGTAGTTCGGGTAATTCCGATTCTTCCTGAAAAGGTTTTTGAGTTTCTTTGCCTTTAATTAAAATGTCTATCTTTTTGTGTAAGTCTAATAATAACTCTATTATGGTATTATTTTGTTTTAATAAAATTTTATCTGTTATACTTGAAGGTATATGCTTAGATAATCCTTCTGGTTCGCTATGATAATTTCTTGATTTTTCTAGTGCTTTACTATAATTTATATCTTCTTCAATCATGAATGTGATAATTCTTCTAATCTTTTTGTTATTTCTTGCAAATCTTTGATTTCTGTTGTTATATTTTCTACTTGTTCTATAAGCTTAGATATTAATTGAGTTGTTTTTACTTTTAATTCTTTAGGTCTTTCTATTATAGTTTTTATTAGCTTTTCAATTTCTAATTTTGTAGGTATTTTCTCTAAATTAAATTTGTGATTTAAATACTGAATTTTTCTGCCTATTTCTATTTCTTGTGACTTTAAATAATCTAAATTTTGTTCTATCTTATCTAGTGTCTTTTTATGTTTATTCTGAGTAACTTCTATCTCTTCTAAAATTCTTATTATACTATTATCTTTTTCCTGAATTTTTTTGCTTGTATTTATTAAAAAGTCTATTATTGTATTATATTGTTTATCCTCTGAATGTAAAATGTGTTCACCCTGGTTGAAATTACACCTTATAGTGGAGTTATCTTTTAACACTCTATATTTCTTTTCTGGTTGAAATCTAAGATCTAAGTAATCGAGGCGTTTTAAAGAAGCTATCTTGTTATCCTAAGTAGTTTAAATTAAGGTATTTTTTGCTTAGCTTAGTTTGATATTTCAATCTACTATTAGTATAGGTTATATCTAATTCTACTTCTTATATATTTTCTATCAGCCTAGATTTTTCACTAATTAATGCTTTTTTATAATAGTTGGAGGTTACGGTAATTATTTCGTCTGTTTCTTTAAAGTTTAGAATATTTATTTCTAGGTTTCTTATTTCTTTATTTAACAACTCTAGTCTTTCTACAAATTATTTTCGAATTTTTACAAGTTGATGTTTATAAGCAAATTCTCTATAATATTGACGTTGTATTTCTCTAATATACTCAATATATCTTATTGGCATTTATTATTCTAATTGATAAGATTTTCTATTAATACGTTCCTTAAGCCACTTTATTCCTGAAGTATTATTTTTTAAATCTCTCTCACAACCTTGTATTTCCCAATTTAATGCGCTTACTAAATCTTCACAAACTTGTCTAGATGTATTATAACTTTTATGTAATTTGTTTACTTCTAATAACTTTTTTCGACTTTCTTCTAAATTATGTTTTCTAGCTATTATATTATTTCTTTTTCTGATTTCTCTATATAAATAGAAGTAGCTACACCTTATGTCTTGGAAAGATCTATGTCTTTTCATACAGAGTTTATAAACTTTTGCGAGTTAATAGGTAATGTTCCCAAAACCTTCTCGCTCTGATACCAAACAAAGATATATTTCAATAATATTATGTTTCGATATTATATTTCAATGTTTTAACACAAAATGTTTAAAAAAGGATGATAAACAAGGATATATTTCAGTGATATTCTTCAATAAATAATGATTTTTTATGATTGTTTAGTATATCAGTTTTGTAAAAGCTACTCAGTACTCCCCCTTTCCCACTATTTCTTCATGTTAATTATTCTTATAGTTTATATTTTCCCCAGAGTTTTTTATGTTTTTTTTTTAATTTTATTTTACCCTGTTCATCTCTTCCCCTTAATCTGTGTTCTTAACATCTTACTTCTTTAACCACACCCCATAAAACTTTAGTTTGGCAGCTAACACTCGTCCTTTGTCTATTTTGCAGACCTGTTGGACTATCAAGGCTGGCCAGAATTCCTAGAAATTTACAGGTTAATCCATCGTTGTTATTAAGAAATTAAGAGGCTAACCATATACTAAGGGCAAGAATTTTTACAGAGAATTTAATTTACATGATGTACAAAAATATGTTAAATAACTTTAAACATGGATATAAGAACATAAGTAAACATAAATATAAATATTTTTTGTGGGAAAAATATGTAAAGTGTACTCATGTAAGATTCTTATCTTATGTCTATTTTTATTTGATATCAAAACCTAAGACTATACCAATAAAATAGACTAGGTAGATATAATAATAAATAACAGGAATATTAAGCAGATATAATATATATCCTAATAAACATATATATATATATATATAAGCAGTAGATATATATATATATATGATAATAAGTATATAAATAAAGGTAATATATATAAGTGAGTAATATATATATATTTAAGCAGTAAGTATATGTAGTTAGTAGATACAAATAATAATATATAGGTAATATGGTAAAAATATATAACAGATAATAATATTTATAAAATAGACAGATAGATATATTAATAAAAAGGGATGACCAAAACATATCTGCAACCAAATGACCAAAATACTCCTATTATCAAATAGAATGACATTTAACAACCACATTGGAACCATCACTTCTATTATATAGAAATAATAATGAGCAGATAAAATAATAATGTAATAATAAGCAGAAAATAATAAGCAGCTAGTAGATAATACGCAGGATATAATGAGTATAGTTAATAATAATAAACAGAGGTATCATGCAAATATAAGATAAATAAATAGGTAGCTAATAATAGTAATATATATATATATATATATATATAACTAGTATACAATATTAAACAAATACTATATAGATAGACAGATAAATATTATATAAAATAGACAGATAGATATGTAATAATATATAAACAAAAATAATAATAAATAGTGACTAGTATATGTATAAACAATATAAATCTAAGTATATATATGTTAGACACGTGGATATAGTTAGTATAATAAAATAAACAAGTTATTAAAGAAGGTAGGTAATTTTTTAAGTTATTAAAGCAGATGAGAAATATTAAGATATTAATGCAGAATTATCGTGAGTTTGTTTTAATATGGTGTAAAGTCCTACTCAGTACTCCCTCCTTCGTTGTCCTCAGTCCGGTGTAAGTGTCCAAGTCATAAAGGTCCAAGTGTATTTTCTCCCAATATATATTATTTTGTATTTTTTGGTTTATTGATTTTTTTCTTTTTTTTTATACCCTGTTCATCTCTTTCTCTTCAGTTTTAGGTATTTTAGCAATATCTTCTTTAATCACACCCCGAGAAAATAATAACAGTCCTTCTTTCAATCTTCTTCGAACTTTTCAAGTCCCTAGGAATTTACAGATTAATCCATTATTATTTCTAAAATACTGAGAGAATAACCTTATACTGAGGATATTTTTCTAAGTAATTTATAAATTTTACAAGATCAGAAAAATTATCGAAAAATCGTCGGTGATCCGGATCTTAATAATAAAATATATGTAAAAGAAAATATAAATTTGATTAATTCAAACATAATTTACAAACTTGGGAGAAAATTACAAAGACCTATGTAACTACTACTTACATGTCTTAAGGAAGAAGTGAGGTTTCCCTTTCGGGAGTCCCCTAAAAACTTGACAGGTACCGGAAAATGAAGAACTAAGAAAACTTTTCACACTTTTCACACACTCCTCTTTTTGTTGAAGTAGCTTACAAACTTTGGAAAACTAAGAATTTTAAGAAAAGCTAAGAACTTTATGAAAACTTTTTCACTCTTGGTTTTTTTCTCTTTCTTTGGTACATGTTTTTGTTTTCCATAAAAGGGTATTTATAGGCATTTTTTGACTTCAAATCTTACTTTTTTGTGGATTTCAAATCCTTTTTAAAGACTTTAGCAAGACTTATCATCTTGGGTAGGCCCGGCGGCTAATATCTTTCTTTAACTCTCCTCGGTTCATTTATTTATCTGATATTGCATACGGATGCTATTTTGTCTTTTGTAGATATCTTCATTGCTTATGTATCCAAATTATGTAAAGCCTCTGAGTCAAACTCCATTCCTGAATCATCATCTGCATTTGAGTCTTGGGCAAATTGATCCATGGCTGAGTTGTATTCTTGTTCATATTCATCACTGTCTCCGTCTGATAATCCTAGTATTGTTCCAGTTATTGTCTCTTCTCTTAGAATTAAAGGAATTCTGGGTCTTTGTTCTGGTGGTTCTGGATTCATAGATATCTCCTTAGGCGATTGTTCTGCTAACAACTTTTTTAGTAAGTCTGATATTATTTTTTCTATATTTCTTTTTTCATTTTTCTTTTTTCTTAATGAAAAATCCTTCTTATTTTGAGAAGAATTTTCTTCATCTATTATTTGAGTACTTGTGTTTTTAAAACTAGCTGGGAGTATTCTCCCTACATTTTTTGGCAAAGTGTCAGCCATCAATGGATTTGATGAGTCTTTACCAGCTACTGTTTAAGCTGGACTAGCTATATCATTACCCGATACAGTAGGTCTTACTGCATTCATTGGGGAATGTACACCCATTAACAGATTTGAGAAGTCTTTACCAGTTACCGTTTGAGCTGGACTAGCTGTATCATTACCCGATACAATGGGTTTTTCCATTTTTAAAGAAAATGAAGAACTCTTTGGTTGGATCTCATAAATTGACTGAGTCTGTTGTAAAAGTTCAAAATGAAGGATTCTTATACAGTCTTATAAAATACTTATATGTTCTAACATTTGTCCTTTTTCTTTTACAAGGTTTTCATTATCTTGTTTTAAAACTTCATTGGCTTGACTCAATCTTTGAAAAGCTCCGGTCATAGAGGAACAATGATCACAAAATATAATTTTGTCTGTGTCTTTGTTAATATTATATTGAAGAATTTTTTGTGTTTCTAGTCTTAAAGCTAGAGTAATAAAATAATTTGGTCTCAAATTTCTCCGGACATAGTCTAGAGTTTCTGAGAGGTCATAAAAACCTTTATAAAGAGGTGTTCTATAATAATTTATGGCATCCATTATGTCTATCCAAGTCTGGAACACTCCTTGCTGCTATCCTCTGAGAACAACATAGAATTTAAACCTGTTAATAGTATTTTTCTCAGTAAAATAGTAACTTAATGCATTTAGAACTGAAATAAAATTATTAATGTCACTTCTATTATAAGTTATCCATAAATTGTCTAGTATACATATTTGCGGCTTATCCACTTGTACGTCTGGCTTTCGTCTTAAAGTTAAGTTGGATGGTTCGTAACATACCAAGTTGTGGGGTCCAAAAATTATTCTATCTAATTTTGGTTGTTCTAGCATCGTAAGTGGTCTGAAATGAGTGTTGCTCATTAGTGTCTTTAGATAGTCTTGGGATGACGAGGCTTCTGCCTTACCTTTTCCTTTTCCTGTATTCATACTGAAACAAAAATCGCTAGTTGTCTTCTTTAATTAATCTACTTAATTGATCTGCTAAGTTATTATTTTTTTTCCTTTAATATGTTCTAAAACAATATTATAGATTGAAGTAGCATCTAGGAAATTTAACCATCTCTTTTTACTACTATTCTTATCTTTTATTTTCTGATAAAACTTTACTATAGCTTCACAGTCTGGTCTTATTAGTATTTCCCTCATATTATTACTAAAAACTAAAATATCATTTACGTAAACTAATACAAAATTTTTATAGTCTTTAAAAATACTATCCATTTTTCTTTGAAAAATTGGAGGAGCCGTCTTTAATCCAAACGGCATGACCAACATTCAAAATGTCCTTCTGGACATGTGAAAGCTGTCCCTTTTATACTATCTTCATGCATTTTAATCTGCCAATATTCAAATTTACAATCAAATTTACTAAATACTTTTCTTCCTTGTATTCTATTTATCAATTTTGTTTTGTCTGGTAACTTATATCCATCCATATTCTCATTTAGTCTTTTGTAATTTACTACAATTCTAGCCTTTTCTCTCACTATTTCACTATGGTTTCTTAATATGAAAGCTGCTGACCTATGTCTTGACGTAAATCTTCTAATTATTCCTAATTCTAGTAGCTCTTTTATTTGTATTTCAAAGTCTTTAAAGACTTCATTTGTAGCTTCTATAGATACTGTTTTTATAGTATATTCTGGATTAATTATTTCTAATTTACAGATAATTTGATTGGAGTCTCAATGTTGCAAGGGTTTTTCTTTAATTATTTCTAGCTTATTTAGGATTTGTATTATTTTTTCTAAGTCTTTTTGATCTTTTATTACTCCTATCTGCTATATAACTTTCTTAAAATTGTATAATCCTGTATACATTTCTATTAAAGTATAGTCTTTTTCTATTTCTTCTACTACTAATAAATCTTGTAATTCTTCATACATTGTTGCCTTTTTATTATAATTACATGTACAATTTTCTCCCTAATCACATTCTAGTGATATTTTGGATTTTATTTGGTTATCTAAACTTTCCTCTGGCTTATCCTTAAGAAGGTGATATTTAGTTAAAGTAGGTTGTGTCTATACTGGTGACTGAATGATATTACTGGCGAATATTACCCATTTTTTTTGTGTAACTAGACATCCTCCATTATTTTGTACCATAAAATCTAATCCTAACACAAAGTCTGCTTTTATGTTTAAATTTCTAACTAGTATTTCATTGAGTGTATATGGTGGTTGGTAGAATTTTTCACAAGTATTAATAAAACTTATTTTTGCTTTTGGTATATAGTCTGTATAGGTATTATATGTTCCGTCCATTTGCATGATTCTTGAGGTTTTGACAATTTTTTAATTAATTTTTCTGGTAAAATTCTACTATTTAAAATGCTCCTTGTACATCTTGAATCAACTATAGCTAAAGTCTCGAACTCATGGTTTTGAATTTTTATTCTCACTAAAATCTTGACTGTACTTATTTTCTTTTCTTTATTACATATCATTCCTTCAAATGGTACATTCATTGATTTTTTAACTTTATTATTTTCAACAAGTGTATTTAATAATTCTACCTCTGCTAAGTCTTCTTCTTTAATTATATCTTTACTGTATATTTTTATCTCTAGTCTTTTTAGTCTTTCTTCTAATTCTAATATTCTATGTTCTGTTGTTCTGATTATTGATTCCTCATTGTAAAATTTATTTAAATTACGGGTTGATTTCGGAGTTTTTAAGATTTCTGATACTTTCTCTATACATTTTATGCATGCTTCCTTGTAACATTTCCTACATTTGGCTCTTTTGCTTTTTACTTGAAACCATTTACAAAATCAACATTGATTACTGTCTAATCCTTCTCCTTATTCAAACTCGTATTCACATTCTTCTATCAGATTTACTAAATCATAATAGTCTGTGACTAAGTGATAGTTTGTGTTATTTACTAAGTGATAGTCTGTGTTTGTTCTCTCTAGTCCTATTTCATTTATAAATTCGTCTTCTCCAAAGTTTGAAGAATCAGAATTATCCTTCTCTTCTTCAAAAACTTTCATACTTCTGATAGAGTATATACTTTCATTTTCTGACATATATTCATCTACATTTATCAAATTCATATTCACATCCTCTATTAATTGTGAATTTCTAGATCTATTATTATTTCTTTTTGGACAAGTATTTGCTAAATGCTCTATACTTTCACAAGTAAAACATTCTAATGTATTCTTATAGGTTCTACCAGTGTTATATTTTCTCACATGTTTATTTTTATCTAAGTATGATTTTCTCGCATCTGATCTCCTCAAGTAATATTTCTTCTTAGGGCGATAGTCTTTTTAATATGTATTTTTATATTTTTTCTTTTTATAATCTTGATCATAATGTTGAGTAGTATATATGGTCTTACAAGAATCTGTATAACTTTTTTTAATTATTTTTGTATCTGTATATTTGTACATTCTTCTTGTAATATATCCATTATATGTTGTATTCTTTGTCCTATTAACCATGGGTTGTTTGGGTTTTGTATTACTCCTTCTCTTTTAGACCATTTTTCTTCTATTTCTTTTCCTAAAGCTCCTGATAATTTATTAAATAATATAGCTCCTAGAGTTTGATCAAATGAGTTTCCACTAATTGTACAATAATAAAAGTAATCATTTAAAAATTCTTTAATTCTTGACCAATGATTAATACTTAATTTTTCTAAATTTATTAAAGCTTTTTGTTGTAATACTACTAATTCACTATTGGGATCTTGGCCTGTTAGTAGAGTATGTACTTTATTTACAAAATTGCATGGATTTGAGCCAGGTTCTACTAATTTTTGAAAGTTTTGTGAGAATATTATTTTATAAACTTCCCAAAGTGCTTTAGTACTTTCTCCTAGAAATGTTTCTAAATATCTATACATAATTTCTGCATCTGGTTCTTGATTACCCTATATATGTTGTATGTAGTCTGCTACAACTATATTTTTCCATATGTCTATTACATGATTCTATGCTTGAGGGTGATGGCCTGACAAGTTTAAAATTTTTCCTTTATTACTTCTTTTTGTAATCTAATGGGTTCTTCTATTGACATTCTTTTTCCTCTAGATCTTATATCTTGTTCTGTTAGAGTGTTTGAGTTTGTTCTAAATACTCTATGTCTTGATAAATTTTCTGTTGTTAATGGTATGTTTTGCATATCAGTTGTTTTTTGGAAAGGGCTTGAGGAACTTACTGCACTTTTCATAAATTCCTTTATACTTTCTTCTATACTATAATTTGATTCTTTATCTTCACCGTTTAGTTCCTTTTTACGTGTATAACCATAATTATCTATTCTTAATTTACATTATATAAAATGTTCTTTCATTTCTTCAAGTTTTAAATTCCCTAATTTATAAACTGTACATTTAAATACGCTATTGCTATTTATTTCATATAGGACTTCTGCTTTTATTATAGCACAAATTAGACAAGACTAAAGATTTACAAAAATATTTAGGACTCTTAAATTATGCTAGAGCTTTCATCAAAGATTTAAGAAAAATAGCAGGACCACTATACTCTAAAACAGGATCGACAGGTTAAAAATTCATTGCTACTGAAGACTAAAAATTACTTCAACAATTTAAAAGCATGATATAAGATATTTCAGACTTAACATTACCATTAGAAACATATTATTTAATAGTCGAGATAGATGGAAGCCTTCAAGGATGAAGAGGACTATTAAAAGCAAAATCTAACAAATATAATGATGAAATGGATGAAAAAATTTATTTTTATTCAAGTGAAAAATATATAAAAAAATCAAATAGGATAAATGCTGCTAGCAGTAATTTATGGTTTATATAGTAATATATATATAACATAGAAATAGAAGTAGCTGTGACCCGCCATCTCGATTCCACCTTCCCGGATTTATCAGGTTTCGTTACTCTTGTCTTTTTCCTCCGGCCTCGCCGACCTTCCGGCGGCCGAATCTTCTGATTTTTTCTGGTTGATTGCATAGTTGATCTCCCTCAAAATGGAACGGGCGTCATTCACCGCTACATTCACGATAGTCTCCATTATTATATTTATTATTATACTGGTCGATAACGATGTCGTTTCGTGTTTGCACTTTTCGGATGTGCCGAACACCTATAATCGGACTACCATGGTTCTTCCACTATTTCCTCCCAAAGACACATCGTCATCTGGTCGACTCCTCCAGAAAATCCCCCTGAATGCTCGAATGTCTCTACACGACGATCTACTCCTCAACGGGTCTGTTTCTTAAATTCTCTGCTACAGATCTATTCTCAACGGATCTTTAATTACATATTTCATAATCAAGATAGTCAAACACTGGAAAGTGAATATAAATACGTTCTTTCAGGGGAACTTTTACTTTTTTGTTGATTGATGGCAAATTACTTTGATGTAGATATTATACAACCCGCCTTTGGATTGGAACTCCACCCCAGAGTTTTGCACTTATAGTGGATACTGGGAGTACTGTTACATATGTGCCTTGCTCGACGTGCGAACAATGCGGTAAGCATCAGGTATGACACATTTCTGAATTTGTTTTCGGTTTTAATTTTCTGGATATTAATTTTGATCAACAACTTTCGGGATATTGGGATTCTCAGTTGTATGTATTTTCTGACCGATAGTAGCTCAATATGACATAATTATGGATAATGTCAAAGTTTTTCTTCTTGTATGTTGCTTCAGAAACTTGATGATTTTGTTGAGGCAGAAAAATGTGTAAATTAATGAACTGTGTTATATAAGGTTCATTATTATGTTTGTGAGGGGAAGAGAAGTTGCTTTTCAGGATTTAATCTGCTAAATACAAACTTAATCTCATGTGAATAATTGGTTCACACTTTTCTTATTCCATAATGTGGAAGAACATTCTATAGAATTTCCATATATCTTATGCTTTTTTTTTTTTTTATGACATTATTATCAAATCTTAGATTTTGCTTACACTGGAATAATAAAAATGCAGAAAGAACGAAAATGTTAGTTTGGATCTTTGCTATTCTGCTGTTTGGGAAGTCCTGGTCAATTGACACGGAACTGGGCTTGCATATTTTCTTTTGGGAGTTCGCCCTTTTTTTTTTTTTGGTGTGTGTGTGTGTGTGTTAAACTACACATGATTGTACCTCTTATTAAATGCATTTTGCATAGAAAATAGCAATTATCCTTTTGGTGAAGTAGCAAGATGTATTAAATAAGCACCAGCCATTACAAAAGTGAAAAGAAAGGACTCTACTGGACTTGAGGAAAACGACTGTGAACTCGGACAGAAATTATCTGCAAGTTGATGATGCCAAGTGGAGTTTCTAAGTTCAGCCACGAAAAAGTGTAGACAAAGATGTTTCCTATACCTGGGCTTATTAAAATTTGAGAAGAAGAAAAACAAATAATATTTCATTTATTGGTAAGAACTCAGTGAGAGTCCTTCAAATGATCTTTTGCTTCTCTCCTTTAGCATTCACAAAACAGAGAAAAGGTATCAGTTTCCATAATCTTACCTTCTGTCTTATGACCACCTTAGCAGAAATTACTTGATCGAAGTTGTCCAATTTTAACCCATGAAGAGTCAGAGCACAACGTCAAGAAAATGAATTTGTAGTCCATTCAGCACTCAAGAAAGCAAAGATCATTGCTATTCCCTCTTCTCAAAATCTCTCAGGTGAGACTAGCATCCAAGCAGGTCTGAGTGCTGATTGCTGCCTATTAGCTGGGTGCCTAAGGGCTTAGCACACCATTTGTCTCTGTCTAGAAAAACTAAGGTTCTATCTTTATCTAGGCATTCTAAATGCATCTCATTATCGAAAAAGAATATCAATAACCTATTCCTCAATCCCAAACTAATTAGGATTGGTTATATCAATCCTTAATATACATTCTGCTTTATTTAAGATCATTTTCTTCCAATGCTAAGTAATTTGACTTTTACGGCAAATTAGGTATTCTATAAGAATCGCCCATAGCCCTTCTGCATGGACAGTGTCCAATCTCTATGAATTTGGCGAAGCACAACTGGTGCCAAACTTGGATTGAGAAGGACGGTTATAGTGGGTTGATGTCCAATGTAAAATAATTTAACTATGATAAGTAATTTGAAATATAAGAAAAGACGAAAGGGAAAATTAAAGGATTACAACATAGAGGTGATGTTGGGATCAATATCAATTTCTAAGCTTCTATCTCTAAAACAAATTCTAAGATTCTCACTGTTGCTGGGCTACATAAGTCATTTCATGCATGATTTGTCTTCTGATATTTTTCATGAGGTTTATTGCTCATTTGGTCTTAATCATAAGAAGGTCTGTTAGTGGGATATATAACCAATTACTACCCTTGATAACTTCGTAGCCTATATGATTACAATATTCCAAATTGTTGATAAGAGTTGCTTAAGTAACCTGTTAGATTCTATTGCATTGATTTCTATAATTTGATTGGTCATAATCCTTTGAATGTTGTCTTACTTAGGATCCTAGATTTCAGCCAGAAATGTCAAGCACCTATCAGCCTGTAAAATGTAATATTGACTGTACGTGTGACAATGAGAGGGAGCAGTGTATTTATGAAAGACAGTATGCGGAGATGAGTTCTAGTAGTGGGGTGCTTGGACAGGACATTGTGTCCTTTGGAAACCAAAGCGATCTTGAACCCCAGCAAGCTGTATTTGGATGTGAAAATAGGGAAACTGGTGATCTTTACAGCCAACATGCTGATGGTATAATGGGTTTGGGTCGTGGGGATCTCAGTATAGTGGATCAGCTTGTTGAGAAACATGTAATTAGTGATTCCTTCTCCTTGTGTTATGGAGGGATGGACTTTGGTGGCGGTGCAATGGTTCTTGGTGGAATAAAATCCCCTGCAGACATGGTCTTTACCAATTCGGATCCTGTACGCAGGTATGTATTGTGAATAATTCATTTAATGGCACAGGAATGTTAGGTGTTCTCCTAACAGATGCACTTGATAAACTTACGCATTTACTCTAGTCTCGGATGGCAACAGTCCATATTACAATATTGAGCTGAAGGAGATACATGTTGCTGGGAAGGCACTGAATCTGAATCCACGGGTTTTTGATGGAAATTACGGGACTGTGCTTGATAGTGGTACCACATATGCTTACCTTCCAGAAGCAGCATTTGCAGCCTTCAAGAGTGCTGTAAGATATATTTCTCTTAATTTCTTGCTATCATTTCTGTCATCTTTGTCATGCGTTCTGCCTGAGAAGAGTAGTGGAAAGTAACATGCTTGTGACGAGAAGATATCTTGAAGAAATTAAATCAGGGAAAAGTGAGCTTCATTTGTATAATGTGTCGGTAATATTGCCTGTTTGGTTGCAGAAGTCCTAATTTTATTTTCATTTGGCTGTTATATTGGTGCTATAACAAATTTAAGGATGACAAGGGGCGGGGCAAGGCAAGGCAGGGCGATCAATATCATAGGGGAGGGCAGTATAACAAATAAATGGGGCGGGGCGGGGCAGGGCGGGGCAGGGCAGGGAGAATTTTAATTTTTGGAATTTCTTAACAGGGAGGGTCGAGACAAATAGGATTGATACGTTTATTTTATTCTTTTTACCTTGTTTGAATCGCAACATTTATTCAAATTGAAGCTGTGTTCTTCGTATGCATCTTCATCGATTCAAATTGAAGTTTGTTAATGTTCATCTCAAGTAAAATTAATTAAGAATAGGTCTTAGTTAACAATAGTATAATAACATAGTTGTATATTTTCCCTGTAAGAGTTGAAATAAAGCATTTCATATACATCTCATTCCCATTGATAAAGAAAATGAGATATTAATTTTTATGAGATTTATCTTCGGTAGGTTTTTACACTACATCATTGATAACCCACAAAATGCAAAAAGAGAAATAAAGTACGAAAAAAATACGAAAAGTAAAGGATAGAGATAAGATAGATAGATAGACACATGAAGATACGAAAAAGGACAACCGAAGGATATATCAAATCCAACGACCTTCTTTAAGATTATCAAAAAGCACCGATCTCTTACGTAAACCATTAGAGAATCGAACTCCTAAGTAACCTACGTTTCGAAATGATTGTTTAACACAAGCTAATCCTAGCTCTCACACTCAAAAGTGTATTCATAATAATCATCAAAACTAAAGAAAATAATCTAAGAGAACTACTATTTATAGCCATGGGCTATTTATTACAATTATGGGCCCAAAAGTTACCCATTTCAGCAAATTGGGCATCTGCCCACGCAAATGGGGAACCTGCTAGCGCATGCCAGGGTGCTGGTGGCTCCAAATCATCAAATTGGGCACCTTGTGCCACATGGGAGTCCCCTGCTGGTGCATGTCAGGGCGCAGGTTCCAGAATGCCTCCAAGCTCCTCTTGATTGCCCAATGACCTCTCCAATGCATTCCTCGACTCCAAGCTACCCTCCACTGTTCTCTTGGGGGCTTGGAAAGGGTCCTCCAACATGTTGTTGCACCCTTGAAATGATTATGGCTTGAATCCCCTTGTGTCGGCCTTGAATTATGGGTCTTGTGAGGTCAATGCGGATTTGGCTTGTTTCATCCTCCCCTTCTTGAAGAGGATTCAACTTCGAATCCATAATTTGAAAACACATGAGGTGGACAAGAAACCAATATATCCTCTGAGGGTTAGCACAAGGATTAGCAACAATATTTCAGTGCCAAGGGGGCACACATTTGATATACAACCAACAATCCTTTATTATTAATGAAATGAACTCATCATACAATGCACGAAGATGTTGGCTATAAGGAGATTATGAAACAAGGAAACTACCAAGGTCGTAAGACTCAAGTGTTTCTTCATTCCACCATAAGGCCATACCCAAGGACTCCCACCTCTATCTAGATAAATCCAATATCAACATGGAAATGCAAAGAGGTAGTAAAGAAAGATATGAAGAAGTTGAGTCTCATCCAAGTTGTTTCCATATGCAACAGTATCAAGGTACTCAAGAAAACTAGTAGTCAAGTCACTAGAAATTGGTACATCCAAGGACGGAGTCAAGTCATTAGGGTGCAAATTACCCTTCTTTTCAAGACATCCCATGCTTACACATAATGGATTTTCAACACAAGCATGGTTATCATCATAGGCAAAGAGATAGAAAAGAGAGAAGTTAAGGACACCATTCTCATCTAAATTACTCTCAAACATAAGTACACAAGAAGATGAGACAAGACAATTTAAGCACATTACATCTTTTCCCAACAAGCAACTTCCTAAAAGAAGTGCATTCTCTAATGGAGTCATGCTATTAGAGGAATTAGAGGATCTATGTGAAACCAATTCATTCCAAAACAAATGATATACCCGAGAAATTTGGTTGCCTTTATTCAAGGAATTTAGCATACTCCTAAGAGTCCTTCCTATCACTTCAACTTGTCCAATTTCATAAGTGTGACATGGATTAGGAAACAAGAGTTGCACATCAAGTATGCACCAAGGACTCTTCCTAAAGCAACAAATAGATTGGGCATTTAGATTGCAAGGCCAACACAATTTAAGAACAAAAGACATACACCATGAAGAAATCTTGGTGACACTAATACTCTCATGGTATGACATGACATCAATCAATTTCAAGGGTCTACTCAATATGAGAAAGATATCATCATGTCTCCAAGGATCACTAGGAATAGGAGGGTAAATTACATACCTTGGAAGCAAGGCCTTGAACTTGTTCCATGCACCAACTTGGACCTTGCTCAGTCCTCTTGATTCCTTGGTAAGGAACTCCTTTTGATCCATGAGGTTAGATGCTTTACCCCTTGTCATCACGTATCCATCCATCCTTAGGAGTTGATTAGAATCCTCCCTTCATCAACGTTGGACTTTGGAGCCCTTAGATAAGAATTCATCTAGGCCTTCAAACTTATGCTCGTGAGAGATCCTTTTTGAATCCTCTTTGGGAGCATTGGCTCGTGAACTTGCAAAAGAGAAGTATTGGTACTAGGCAAAAGGTAGTACCATAGTTAGCATGTAACAAGGGCTTGGGATTGACAAGTTCCACAACTAAGTGTTCCGTGTCTACCTCCTTCAAGGGAGTCGAACTCTCGAGTAACCTGGACCCACGTTTCGAAATGATTGTTCAACACAAGCTAATCCTAGCTCTCACACTTGTAAGTGTATTGATAATAACCATCAAAACTAAAAAAAATAAGCTAAGGAAACTACTGTTTATAGCCATGGGTAGCAAATTGGCATCCGCCCACGTAGATGGGGCACCTGCTGGCGCATGTCAGGGCGCTGGTGGCTCCAGATCATCAAATTGGGCACCTGCTGGCGCAGGTGAGTCTGCTGCTGGTGCATGTGAGGGCGCAGGTTGCTCCAAAATGCCTCCAAGCTCCTCTTGATTGCCCAATGACCTCTCCAATGCATTCCTGGACTCCAAGATACCCTCCACACGTGGTATTGTACTCTTGGGGGCATGGAAAGGGTCCTCCAAACATGTCCTTGCACCCTTGAAATGATCATGGCTTGGATCCCTTTGTGTCAGCCTTGAATTATGGGTCTTGTGAGTTCAACGCCGATTTGGCTTGTATCAATCGTCACTCGTTAAAATTGTTAATTGTATTAAATTCATCTTCTAATTGTTCATGTGAGACCGTGTCTTTTTCTTTTATCTTTTTCATGGTGTTTTTTTGACAATTAAAAATACAAAATATCTTTTTCTTGGTGTTAACAAGAAAAGAAGAATCCAACTTAAATTAACCACAAACAGTAGCTGCGCGAATACAAAATTATTCTATGAATATGCATATAAAACATTACAATTGTGTAATTAGAAGTAATTTTTTATTATGAAATCAAATGTACATTGAGTTATTTCAAGAACTCTTTGAAAGTTGGATTATTTTGACACTTTCAACACCAGCGTCGTTGGTCAGAAGTTCAGAACAAAAGAAAAAAGAAAAAGAAATAGTGGATGTCATCAAATTGTTGTCAAAACACTTAATTAGTTTGGGGTTAGAATTTTGAACTAATTCGTTCAGTGAACTAAATTTGATGTTATTCCGGGTGAACTAAGAATAAATTTTTTGATGTAATTCCGGGAACTGATTGTTAAAAGAAGTTTTTTTAAAAAATACCACGTTGCAAAGTGAAAAATAAAGAGGAGAAATGAAAGATAATTTGGGGTGGGGGTGGGGGGGTCGGGAAAGTCTTAGTGAGGCAGCGTTTCTTTTGTTTTTTGGAAATGCTAAACTGGACAGGAAAGGGCGTGTCAAAATCTTTGCATGTCAAGCCTTGCCTTGTCCCAACCCGCCCCATTTACATCCCTAAACAAATTACCACATGCTAGTGTGACAAGGACACTCCTATTGTCAGTGGGACTTGAACCTAAAACCTCTTTATCTCACTTAAATACTCGGATAAGGCTTCAATTCAATACGACTACACAAGTTTGAAGGGAAGAAAAGAATTTGTCATCCTACTACTATACCATTTAACAATTGTCCATAAGGTTATCTTAAAGGACTTCTCATTTCACATTGCTTAACCATTGATTATAGTCATTGTTGCGTAACCACTAATTATAGTTGATTTTCTTTTTAAATTATTGAAAATTTAAGAAATTACCAGGTAATTTTCTCCGGGGATGTTGGAGAAAAATCGGAAATCTTTTTGGATAACTGCAAACTTCCTTACTCCATAAAACAAAGAAGATATATGCGAACTTCTCGTGGAGTTGCTGCAAACCTTAGATGGTTGTAGTTTCTTGCCTTTCATTCCTTTGCATTTCATTGTTTTTGTGTAGGGAGAAAAAGACTGATGGTTTTTACGGTAACTCAATGTGTTACTACTTACTAGTTAGTGGGGAATAGATTTTGTTTAGAAAATGGGAAAATCAGGAAAAGTTTTTCTCTCCGCAATGAACTTCTGGCAATTTTGTTTCAGGTTATGAAAGCGGTTCTTTCTCTAAAGCTGATTGAAGGACCTGATCCAAATTATAAAGATATCTGCTTTTCTGGTGCAGGAAGGTAATATATATCACTACAAAAGCGTTCTTAATCATTTGCATTTTTTCCTTTCACTTTTGATGTCGCTAGAGGTATCAAATGTCATGTATATTTCAGTGATATCTCACAACTCTCGAAATCCTTTCCACCTGTTGACATGGTATTTAGCAATGGAAAGAAACTCTCTCTGTCCCCTGAAAACTACTTGTTCCGGGTAGGCATCTTACCCTCTTCATTTTTAAACTTCCTTGCCTGATGAACTCCTGATGACTCCAATTTCTTTTGTGTTTGTATTAACTGATATTCCCTATTTTCTTTGCGTGAACTACTGTGCTATGAAGCACTCAAAGGTGCGTGGTGCTTATTGTCTAGGGATATTTCAGAATGGGAAGGATGCAACAACTCTTCTTGGAGGTATTTCTTATTTATATCTCTTAGCAGCTTTTGGAAGGACTATTTTCTATACTATTCCTTGTACGCGCTGTCACATTCTTGCTTTTACTGCACAGGAATTATTGTCCGCAACACACTTGTAACTTATGACCGTCAACATGAAATGATTGGTTTCTGGAAAACCAATTGTTCTGAATTATGGGATAGACTCAATTTATCTCCTCCACCTCCTCCATTGCCCTCAGGCTCGGATAGCAAACACTCCACAGGAAATATGAATCCTACATTGGTTCCTAGTGGCTCTCCTGGGTATAATGCACCTGGTACAGTATTACCCCTCCTTTACGCGATGCCGTTCAATCATAGCTTTCTTTTTCCCATTATAGAGCGGAGTACTGATAGGCTATGTTGCTCGGACTCGTCAAGAATGTTGACGGATGTGTGTTGGATTCGCTAGAAGTAGTGTATTTTTGAAGAATCCGACACGGGTGCGACATCGAAAATTAAGAGTCCGCGCAACTTAGCTGATAGGAAGTTCTGTATGTTGTTTCTAAAGATTAATTCATCTGAAGCCTTATGGCTTTTCTCTTCCATTTTAATCCATTTTGGTTTCTGTTTTTTTTTTCCCTTATAAATTAAATGTAGAATCAACTTTGAATTGCACATGTTAACTTTAGCTCTATTGCTTATGCACAAGTTAGGTCTGTTATTTTCTTGTCTTGACCAATATCAGCATATATGTTGACATTTGAGATTTGACCATAAGTTTGGATATTCTTTCACCGAGATAAATGTCTTGAGATCTAGTGTCCAGCTTATTGAGAAGCATTTTCAGGCATAAGAAATATTATAATTTCATGTCTTTTTTAACAATATTGAACTGGAAAAAATGTTTGGTTAAATGAAGTGGATTGAGAACCATGAGGAATCGGGTTCAAATCCCATCGGTAGCGAAAAGAAAGCTAGTTGATTTCTTCTAATTTGTACAAGCCTTGGTTGATAGAGCTACCAGATACTTGTATTGGTGGGAGGTAGCAATTAACTCGTGGAATTAGTTGAGATGCACACAAATTGACCCGAACATCACATTTAAAAGAAAAGGTCTGGTCAAATATTTGATTTGGACTAACAATTTCAAGGAATATAACAATTGCCACCAATTGGATATGGGTATAAACCTTTTGCCAACTGTCTCAAATTCCCTCCACTAGCTTATACTGATCAATTTCTTTCAGTATATCTGCACTAGAATCTTGGTCAAATTCTTGAAGACCTATGAGACAGGTGTCTCGTTTGACTCTTTTGTAATGTCAAGTTTTTGAGATGACATGATAATGTTGAATGATAAGGCAATTCTGTTAATTATAGGTTTACTCTCATGTTAAAGCAAAATTCTAGTGCAGATATTTTGGCGATTATAAGTCGTTTCCACTGCATATTCATCATTCATCTCAATTTGCAGGGGAAATTAAGGTTGGATTCATTACATTTTATATGTCGCTGAGTGTGAATTACTTAGACTTGAAGCCTTACATGACAGAGCTTACCCATCTCATTGCCCAAGAATTGGACGTTAACTTCTCAGAGGTATTTTGGTTTAAAAACAACAATCCTAGTTAAACCCAAATTTGTCTGAATATTTCTCATCTTAAAGCTAAATGATCATCTCTTTCATGTTACTTACCGTACTTGTGTTTTAACTACATGCTGCTGCTTCGTACTGTGAGATTCCTTGCAGGTCCACTTAATGAACTTATCGACAAAAGGAAATGATTCCCTTGTTAAATGGGCCATCTATCCAGCAGGATCTGCAAATTATATGACGAATGCTGCTGCCATGGTAATTCTGAGTTCGACATATTTGCGTATTATCCCTTAACTTGAGCAACTTTTGTGTATTCAACTATCCATCATATCTATTTGCAGGAAATAATACACCGTTTGGCTGAAAGTCGTGTTCATCTTCCTGATACATTTGGAAGTTACAAATTATTTGAATGGGGTATTGAGCCACCGCCGAAAAGGTATATAGGCAGTCTCCATTCTTGCATTTTGATTAATACTCTACATATCCTCATCTGTCTTTTCTTCTTTACACCATCCCTTTTCCTAGTTACTGTTGTCTCCTCCGCCTGAATATTAACTGGTGAAATCCCCTTGTCAAACGGTAGTATCCTTGGAAGTGTTGGTTTTGATAATTTTGCCAGCTCACATGATTTGCTTGAGCAGATTGGTGGAAGACTGTTCCATAAGCCCCTCAAATATTTTCATTTGTATGTTTATGACATCACTCCGGATGTTCCCAAGAATAGTACCCCTCGTTTCATTTATGTGTCTTTCTTTCCATTTTGTCTCTTTAAAAAAGTATGTTTTCTTTCTATTTTTAGTAAGTTTTTAATTTCAACATTCCAATTCACTTCCTTGTATGAAATGACGTGCGTATTTATGACGAGTAGACCAGTTTAATATAAGACTACAGGATTCAAAAGTTAGTTTTTCACATATTTATACTTGTCTGGTAAAACTATAAGTCACATAACTGAAACAGAAGGAATAAACTTTATGTTCCCCGACCAATGATTAGTATTTTCTTCTGTTATAAATGAAATTTTATGTATTCTAGAATAAGTTGCCAACAAATGCTTAATGCTGAAATTTTTCAACTATCAGAATTTCCACGCCTGTTGTATTGGGTTGATTTTACGTCTAAGAAAGTTATTTATTTTTGACATATAGGTATGAATGAAGGTTATTATGTCTTAACTGATTATTCTTTTGTTTTGAAATCATAACTAATCATAATATGTGATGAAACAAACAATTTTATCGGTTGAGACTGTCCATACTGCCATGTGACCAGGAAATCACGGTTCAAGCCGTGGAAACAACACCTTGGAGAAATGTAAGGTGATGCTTTACGATAGACCCTTGTGGTCCGGCCCTTTCCTGGACCCCCCGTAGTGCACCGGGCTGGCCTTTGTTGTCGATACTGCCAACTACCGAGCTTTAGTTGAAAGTTACTCTTACTTGTTTGAACATATTGAGCTGCCAAGTACCGAGCTTTAGTTGAATGTTACTCTTGTTTGAATATATTGAGCTAAACTGGCCATTTCACTTCACCCCACTCTCTTACTTCACGAATCATCATCTTCAATTTTCAATATTTCTTAGAATCAATTATCTCTTTCTTCGTAAAAATTTAGTAATTTACCTTCAAAATGAACTAAATCTTTTTTTCTTAAGAGAATATGCACATGCATTGACACTGTAACGAATTCTGGTTTATTATTATCGTTTAACAAAATTTAGTTTTGTACTTTTGACTTGACCTTTACGGGGATATGTAAATATCTATTGCTTAATTCTAATTGGAATGATGATTAAGCACATAGCATCAGATTTTAAATTCTTTATAGGAAGTTTAGAAGGGATGGTTCCGCTGAATGTATGGGACTATGAGTTTTTATCTTTTTTGAGAAATTGACAAATATTTGAAGGAAAATAATGAAATAGTGTTAGTAGAAGCCCTCAATTTGTCACTTAAAGCAATGTGAAGCAATAGGTTATCACCTCGTGGGTGAAGCCATGCTTTTCGGAAATGTATGCACTTCAAAAAATGAAGCCAAATTGATCCAACAGAGAAGTAATTAGTTCTTTGGTCCCGACTTTATGGTGTTTAATTAATGTCAGAATTGTATTTTATATTGGATGTTGAAATCAGTTATTTAATTGCAATATGATTCTTGTTGTATTAAATTCATATATGTTTCATATTATTTTAATTTTCATAAATTGTGCATTCATTTCAAAGAAGCACACTTCATGAACATTGTATCTTTCTTTGCCCTTACACTGCATTGGAAGCTGCCAAATTCAATTAGAAAGAGTACATGTTGAGGGCGTGACTTGTCATTTTGACTTCTCTTTATTTATTTTTGTCGGATGTCACTTTCTTGCCCAATTCTTCTTCATTTTCCTTTGACAAATAATCATCTTATAAAGTGCGTGCACATGTTAGGTGCTGCTTGAGTTGCTACTATCAAGATTTCTGTAATTGGGAGAAGACATCTTTGCTGACTAGTTACTTCACCTTCTGTTTGTATCAATATGTTGATGAGTGCTACAGTTTTTTATTTGTTCAGCATGTAGTCAAGTTCTTCAGTTAGTTGTCTTTATCTGTAGAACATGAAAACATATGAATTTGTGAAATTAATTGACCGAACATTCCACTGGTATTCTCTCACTCCCGGCTCTGCCAGAACAGAAATTCAGTAAAGCATGTTGATTGAATATAAAGGCTAATAAGCAGAAGACTGTAAAAGTAAGCTATGGTTACGATTTCATGAAGTCACTTCTTTCCTATATGGTCTTGACATGCATCCTTTTGGTCTTTAGAGCATCTTTTACATAAATTGCTACGTATAAAGATTTTGCTGAGCGTAATCCTTACTGAGTGCTACCTGTCCACAATTCACTGATAGATTCGCGTGATACAAGTTCTTGATTACTATTGTTTTGTTGCAATGATATAGGACTGGATGGCGACAAAGTTACTTGATCGTAGTTATAGCGTTGTCAGTTGTGTTGATACTTGGATTATCAGCTTTCCTAGGGTGGTTAATATGGAGAAGGGGGCAAGAATCATCTCTTCCATATGAGCGTGTTGAAAGTGTTGAAACCGTAGTGCGTGAACAAGAACTTCAACCACTAAAGTGAAAATTCTTGCTATCCTGAATGATATATATGCTGAAACATATGCAAAGGCATTTTAAAAGCAGAAGCCCTGATATTTTTAGCCTAATTACGAGTTGACTGAATTTTTGTCAGAAGTGAAAGAAATTATAGCCAGTTATAGATGATATGTCAGTATCAAATCAGCGTTACACTTGAGGGAAGGAACACAAAAAGGTCTGTCCCCAATTTTCTGTACTGTCATAATTCATTTGTGAATATTGTACGATATCTTGTAACGAAGAGATTACCGTTTTTGCCTGGTTTTGGAAGGCTGCTCTTTTATGAAGCTGAGTTAGATCCACCTAATTTGAGTACTATGCTAAGACCCCTATTGATTGTCGATCGGGTTCGCTCTATTCTTCACGTCCATGTTATTACTCGAGGAGATACAACAGAACTATCACTTGCATGGAATTAGGGCTTTTGATAACTCTCCCTCTCTCTCTCTCTCCCCTTCTTGGGTGGTAGGTGCTGAGGAGGATGTTGTCTGGTTTTGGAAGGTTGCTTTCTTATGAAGCTCAGAGTTGGATCCACACGCTAAGGTCCCAATCAACTGACATTCAGGTGTCACTGTATTCTTCAAGACCATGTTTCCACTTGCATGGAGTTGGGGCTTTTGCTACCGCCCACTGTCTCTCCTCCTCTCTCTCGCTCTTTCTCTCTCTCTCTCGCGATCTTTCTCTTCCTCTCTCCCCCCTCTTTTCTCTCCGGTGCTAGGTGCTGAGGATGATGTTTTGTCGGGTTTTGTCATGTTGCCGTCTTTTTTTAAAATGAAGCTGAGTTAGATCCATCTAATTTGAGTAATGTGCTAAGAAATTAATTGACAATCAAGTTTCACTATATTCTTCGCGTCCATGCTATTATTCAAGGTAATATAGCAAACTTTCAGAGTCCGGAAGGACAAGTTTTTTAGTTCAAAATTTTAGAAGGGCATATCAAAATGAAAAAATATGTTAATTAAAAAGTTTACGGCGTTAGTCACACATGGTAAAGTGCAAGGTAAAATAGTGATTTTACCTTATAAGGAAAATAGAGTCACTTACCTTATCTATTTATTGAAAAAGTGTTAAGATAAAATTGTAATTTTATCTTACTAGGTAAATTGAGTCATTTATCTTATCTGTTGATTGAAAAAGTAAAAATTAAATTTCCCTAGGGAAGAAGTGTCTGCAAGATGAGACTTACCGTTGATGAGAGAGGGAATAAATTCCCTTTTGCTAGCTGATTGTCAGTTGAGTATGAGTATGAACTCTCACCTTGTAAGATAGGATTTTATGTTCACCTTGTAAGGTAAGATCCCATATTTGTCTTGTAACTGCTTCAAAATTCACGATGCTATATAAAAAGTGTGAGTGTAGGTTTCTTTCATTTGCATCAATTCAAAAAAAAAAAAAAATTTTTTTTTTTTGTCAAAATTCACAACTCAAAATATTTGTTGAACCTTAATCATTTCTTACTTTAAGATGGATGATAATAAGGTAAGAGTGTGAGTGTGGGTTACTCAAAATATTTATTCACTTTTTTATTTTGGGATGTACAACAGTACATGTTTCAGTTATGAAATCAATGGCTAATTTATTCATTTTTACCTCTTTTATCCTTGGCATTTAATACAATACATCACTCATTGCATTTTTTAAAGCAAAAAATTTATTATATTCAAAGTGTGATATAGTAAAATTATTTATTTATTTATTGTTTCTTGAGGCATATTTCAAGTCAAAAGTGAACAAATATTTATGGACGGAGGGAGTATTTAGTAAAGAATTTATTTCAACTATAGTGCAAGGTTGGGAGACTGTTTTACCTTACAAGGTAAAATGTGTCCATTGCCTTTTTCATTTTCTTTTATAAACCACCCATTTCATTCATTTCTTATTCACATTATTGTTTATTCATGCGTTTCACTCTCTTCATTCACATTATTTAGGTGTTTGTTCTTATTCTTGTTCAAAGTCTAGTTTATAAAAAAAATTTTGCACTTTAAGGTATATTTTTAATTATCTTTTTATATATTTATTTCAATACCTAACAAACAAGTATGTAGTATTAATATTATTAATCATCTTTTTAGCTTACTAAGTAACCTACACTCACACTCTTACCTTATTATCATCCATCTTAAAATAAGAAACGAATAAGGTTCAACAAATATTTTGAGTGATGAATTTTTACAATTTTTTTTTTTTTTGAATTTATGCAAGTGAAAGAAACCTGCACTCACATTTTTTATAGAGCACCGTGAATTTCGAAGCTGTTACAAGACAAACATGGGATCCTACATTACAAGGTGAACATGAGGTCCTACCTTACAAGGTGAGAGTTCATACTCGACTTACAATTAACCACCAAAAGGGAATCTATTCCTTCCGTGGTTAGCGGTAAGCCATCTTACAGACACTCCTTCTCTAGGGTAATTTATTCTCCACCTTTTCAGTTAAAGGATAAGATAAGTAACTCCATTTACCTTGTAAGGTAAAATATTAATTTTACCTTGCATTTTTTTAATCAATAGATAAGGTAGGTGACTTTATTTACCTTGCAAGGTAAAATCACGATTTTATCTTACACTTTACCATGTGACGACGTTAACTTTTAATAGACAAGGTAAACATCTTATCCGTTTTGAATTTTTTTTCATTTTAATATGTCGTTTTGAAATTTTCAATGAAAACACCTCCCCTTTAGGCTCCGAACTCCAAACTTTCACTTGCATGGAATTAGGCTTTTGATAACCTTCTCTCTTTCCTCTCTCTCCCTCTCTCTTTAGTAGGGGTTGAGGAGGAGGCTTTGCTCGGTCTTGGAAGGTTTCTCTTTTATGAAGATGAGAGTTAGATAAACCAAATTTGTATACTATGCTAAGTAGGAACTTACGTCTGTCAACTTATCAAAACAATGCGACACACACAAGAGTAGGAAGGGTATTCATTTTTTAAATATTTTCGAAACAAGTGTGCCTATAATTTTAATTCTTTGACCGCCTTAAGTCTTCCTATTTTTCAAACTACAGCAAACCATACAAATAACATAAAAAAATACAAACTACCTAAACGTGTTGATTCAACATAATTGAAAACACCCTTGGGAATAGAACACAACAAGAGAAACACTTGGGTAGAGATGCAGACACAAGTTTCCCCAATGGCCCACCAAAAAAGGCATGCATTATCCGTAATGCAAGTAAATAAAATAGAGTTGTGAAGGTGGAAACTTACCTACGGCGCCCTAGGCACGTGTGTATGGTGTTGAGGTGGGGGCTGCAGGTGTAAATCTAGTAACATCCTTAGTATAAGTCTCATTGTCGGTGGTCGGCATACTCAATGGTTGAGGCTCACCTACTCACTGGTGCCGTACTAGATGAAGAGTTGCTCTCGGTCCATCAGGCCTTCTTTACCACATGAGTGTCGGCCATAGAACACCGTCGAGCCTTCTTTAAATCCCTTTTCTTCCTTCCACACTCTCTCGAGAGCACTATCTTCATCCGTATACTCTTCTCTCATTCTCTTCCCCATATCACGCATGAGTGCATCATCATCACCAAATAAAGTGAACAGTGGGGGCTCCTCCTCTTTCTCCTCCATAATGGTAATGCCAGGTGCCCCAATAACACTGACATGACTACTATGTAAGGCTGTGATGTCCGCCTAAGCCTATGAAAGGTTAGCAAATATCTGCGTCAAATATATGAGCTGAATCTCCTTCTACCTCAAGTTCACTCGCTCCTCTATACCGTCAAACGTCCATGCATCTCACACACGAACTGATCTAAGGGCTCTCTCCAGGGGAACCACAACATCTATTAACGTCGGAATGTAAGGCTGGAACTGTTGGGTGAGCAAAGTAAACTGCCTCTCCGTGCTCTGTCTGCTTTACTATATCACTTAATCCTTCATGGGTGAGTGTAATAACTACAGTAGAGGCTGGAGGACGTACTTAAATAGAAGGATATGCAGTATCCCCATTATCAATTTGTGTGAGAGTATCATCTTGATCACCCACCTCGATCATCTAAGCCAACAAATTGCCCTCAGAAGAGGAAGACACTGAGTCTTACTCTTAGACACAAGATTTGCCTCGTCTCAAATCAATCTGATATCCTGAACATACAGGCTTCCACCATATGATCAACACTCGAGAATATTAGCACGCCGACCTATCTTTACAGTGCAGCTACAAGGCATGGAAAAAGGATGGAAGTACTATCCCACAAGGCCCTCTGTCAAATCTCTGCAATGATATATGAGCTATATTAATGTCTTACCTCAATAAGAGTTTAGCTACTAGGAAAGCTCGATTTGATGTGAGAGAATTATCAGAAGTTGTGGGACTCAACCTTAATCGTACCACAACCCACCAAAATATAGCAGCAAAGTTCAAGGCTGCCTTAGTGCTATCAGCTTTGTCATTCTTTAACCATCCTGGGTCTTTGTCAGTAAGCAAGGTGGAAATCCATTTCAGCTGCCTTCTTCGCTCTTAAGGGTCTGATAGATGATCTTTCTTATCACTTATAGCCTGCAGACGAAAATCATAATTTGGGTGCTTATCGGGACCATAAAGTTTTAATCAAACAAAAAGTGTTGAATAGTGCGCTCAGAGATATCTACATATTATACCCGAACATGAACCCTATCTAGTGGAAGTTGTGCTTTCACTAATTGAGTTTTTGACATTGATTTTATCAAGGTTTCTGCATATGCAACATAAAACTATTGAATCATCTCCATGCTATACTTTCCTAGAGGCTTGCTCATTCACCACAGGTGGTAATGATCAAGCAAGGCTAAAATTTTTTTCATCTATGCCAAGTCTACTATCTAGATCCTCACCCCCTTGAAGATAATTATTTTGGTATCACCCTATTGTGTAGAGGCCAACCCTTTCTGATATATTGCCCTCATGCTTGGGATTCAACATCGAATATGCTTTACAACTAGGCAATCTTTACTGACCTTCCAAGTTATTTCCTTGCTATACGTGCATTTTTTGTGTTTTGAGTTCCTACAACGACTACAGGTCAGTTATGACTTATCAGAACTATAGGTGCGATCATTAGACGGTTTGTTTGGGTTTTAGGCTCATTTTCCTATTTTGGAGCTTTCATTGTTAAGGAATTGGTCTCAAACCAAAACTCCTAGTAAACAACCTTGGATGAGAATCCCGACAACGCTCAACTCTGAAACATTGATTTTAGGCTAGGAGGACCTTTGGTTTGGTTTAGTGGCCTTGGCCATTTGGATGAGGTTCGCTTTAGCAGTCAAGGTCAGCTTAAGAAGACCTCACTTTAGCAATGAGGAGACCACTTTAGTAATGTCTGCATCCCTATACCCGACCGCTTTAGCAGACTTGTGCCGCTTAAGCGGTAATCGCTTAAGTGGACAAGTTTAATGGCACCCGGGGATTATTAAATACCCACTTTTCACCTAATATTCTCATCATTCTCTCAACTATTTTCCATTATTTTGATAGCTTGAAGAGAGGAAAAGTGTAGGGAATGATCCATTGAAGCTAAGATAAGTTAGTCTAACACTCTTTGGTAATTTCCTATTATTTTCCCCACCAAATTCCATCTCATTTCATTGTAAATTCTTAGAAATTAGGGTTTGAAATTCCTTGACTTTAAGGGCTGATTTTTCCCCCGATTTATGCTCTATTTATGCTGAACTTTTGCGCACCCATTTCCTGTCCTTCGAGAGACCTTGTAACAAATTCAATTTTGGATTCCATTTGCGGGCCTCATGGCCCATTCTTGACCCAAATTCTCACCCAAACTTTTAATACCATTATTGGTCTTCTTTTAATCCTATTGACGTGTAGGTTATTATTTTGATAGCGTCGCGATGTTTCAGGATTGTGAAGCAAAGACAAGCAATTTTGGGATGATTTAACGATTGTGGTTCGACATTGAGGTAGGCTTCAGTCCACTTTTCTCTATGAGATGGTGATACAAGAACAACCCACAAACTCAAGGACAACACAAGATAACACGAAGAATAACAACACAAGATAACAAGAACCAAAGGTTTTCACTAAAACAATAACAAATTAGTACATGAAAGTAAAGATAGGTAGTAAGACATGCACTATTACAAGACCAAAGAACCCAAGGATATCTCAAATCTAAGGACCTCTATGACTTACAATAGTATCACCACACTCCCACGAAGACACAAGAGGGAATCCACCACTCAAGCACTAACGTTTCTAGCCAATTTTGCAACACAAGTGAGTACCACACTTGTTCTTGCCCTAGTTTCGGTTACAACTCTCTCTCTCTTTAGATACTAGTATTTCAATATCAGTTAACAACAAAAGAACTAAACACCTAAAACTAGTCTATTTATAAACTTATTACAAACATAAGTAAAATGTCCCAAAAGCTCTTAATGAAGGGAAGACAAAAGGTGCCTCTGGAGTGTAGTATATGACCCGTTCTTGGTGTGTGATATGGTGTTCCTTTGTACTCCACTTGCATGCTTCGAGTCTCGGGTTCGACGTGCACTCTCATAAGTTCATCTCCGTGATTATTCTTGTATCATCCTCTCCATCTTGAGAGGAATTTGCCCACAAATTCATGGCTTCACTTCATTCAATTGGTCACTTAAAGGAAGCCACTCAAAATAGTACGCAAAACATAGAGAACCCGCAAGCTCAATAACAATAAATCTCGGTCGACATCTTCATTTTGAATCTTGGCTTCTTCTTCATCTTGAGTTTTATCTTCAATGTCATTCGATTCAAGTCTCCTACCATCATACAAGCATTTTTGTAGACCCATATCCTTCATGTTCCTTTCTACCATTCTTCTCTACATGGACATATCGATTTTGGTAAAGTGGAGCTTCGGTCAAGAGGGTTGGTTTAGTAAAGCGGAGCTTCGGTTGTGGATCTTGGATGGAAGGAATTTGAATTGGTGAAAGTTAACGCCTTTGGTTAAGTGGATCTTGGATGGGAGGGTTCGGTTTTAGTGTAGGCATTTGGCGTCCAAGTCCTTGTTGGACTTGATCGAATTGTAGTGAAATGGGCCTAGTTATGTCTTGGTTTTGAGGGTTATTTGGAGCTTGGATTGCGGAATTAGGTGATGGTCTTGGAGGATTGGTCATTGGAAGTAAAGTGTCGGGATTCAAAGCACGAGAGTTCCTTCGACTCTCCATTTGATCCAACCTCTCACTTATAGTTACCACATACGAGCCAATTTTTTCAAGACCCGCATTCACCCTAGCAAGGTCTCGGGACATAGCAACAAGGCGAGCCAAAATAATATTGATGGCATTATTGTTCATTGTTTGTGCATTTGAAGCCTCGGGTTCCATGGGGGTTGTACCAAAAATAACCCTTCAAGTTTCTTCAAACTGAAGCTCAACAATGGTGGATGGCTTAAATAACCTCCAATTTAGCTCAAATTTGAACCCAATACTCCTATAGTGTTAGAGAACACAAATCTAACACTAAAAACACAAGAAAAACACAAAATCAAAAACTCAAAATTTGACCTAGGGTCAAAAATGGGTTTAGTATTTTTTTCGGGATTTTTAATTTTGACACTTCTTTTTTGTTGGAATTTTCAATTTCTAGAATATGATAGTGTTAGAGAACAAATATCTAACACTATAAACACACAAAACACATAAAAATCAGGTTTTTAGAAAGACCCAAAAAACATGAACAGTAACTTTTTTCTTCTTTTTCATTTTTTTTTATTTTCAAGATAACAATCCCAAGATTGATTTTGTTGGAACAAAATCAAACCTTGCTTTGATACCAAAAAATACAAGAACAGCCCACAAACTCAAGGACAACACAAGATAACAAGAAGAATAACAACACAAGATAACAAGAACCAAAGGTTTTCACTAAAACAAGAACAAACTAGTACATGAAAGTAAAGATAGGTAGTGAGACATACACTATTACAAGACCAAAGAACCCAAGGATATCTCAAATATAAGGACCCCTAAGACTTACAATAGTAACACCACACTCCTACGAAGACACAAGAGAGAATCCGCCACTCAAGCACCAACGTTTCTAGCTAATTTTACAACACAAGTGAGTACCACATTGGTTCTTGCCCTAGTTTCGGTTACAACTCTCTCTCTCTCTAGAGAATAGTCTTTTAATATCATTTAACAACTAAAGAAGTAAAGACCTAAAACTAGTCTATTTATAAACTTATTACAAACATAAGTAAAATGTCCTAAAAGCTCTTAATGAAGGAAAGACAAAAGGTGTATATGGAGTGTAGTGTATGACCCGTTCTTGGTGTGTGATATGGTGTTTGTTTGTACTTCACTTGCACGCTTCGAGTCTCGGGTTCGATGCATACTCTCATAAGTTCATCTCCGTAATTATTCTTGTATCAGATGGTGTATGTCTAGATTGCATGTTAAATAGGTAATATAGGATGTGATCATGACTAGTACCCATGATTTAGCCTAATTAAGGAGTTTAGGGATAGAAGGGTGAACCGATCCTTAAGATCAAATACTTGTTATAGTTATAGAATTCTATCACCCTAGACTATAAAAATGTGATCATAGTTGATGCTAAGGACCCTATATAATAAGGTTTACTATTTGACTAAGTGAATTGGATCATAGTTTATCAAATTATGGTATTGCTATTATGCTAGTTATATACTATTGGCTCGAGGTCGTGCTACGATACTAGTTCGACTCTATGTGAGCATTCTATCCTTATAAAGGATGCAACTTTATTCTATAGCCGCCAAGAGGTAATGATGTTGGATACTGGTGATAACATGCATATGTTATGGTACATTCATGCTCACTTAGTGGTATGATTCCGACTAAAATCATGATTCTACAACTGTTTCCTAAAAATGAATTTATTTCTACTTTTCACTTTTAAGTAGATTTTTTAATAATGGTAATCATACCACCTTACTTAATGATTTATAAGATTTTGGAACTAAAAATAATGTTTTAAAACATAGATTGAGATTGGTTTCGCTCCGTGGTTTATCCACTTTTTTTATCACTATTATTTACTTCAATTAAGAGTGATTTCAACCCTTTCTACTCTATAATACCGATTTAGTCCTGGAGTTGATCTCGAAAAATAGATTTACAAACTAACACTCTTTTAGTCACAATTTACATTCATACACTTATTATATATACATGTCTCTGATACTGGGAAGAAGTAGATTGATGATGATGATTGGAAATCCTGGATCGATTCTAGGTAAGTGTATATGGATATTCCAAAATTATCTAAGGGCTTCTTCATTTGTGAGCTATCGTGAAAAAGAAAAGAGGTCGCCGTAGGTTATGCCTTTGCGAGTTATTGAGTTGGTGGAGGAGTATACACTTGGTACGTTATGACACTCAAATCAGATATCGTACTATGAATTTACTTATATTCATTCATTTATATGTATTACCTATCACCAGTTATTATTTGGTGCTTATATCTATCAGCCTTTGGGGGGTTGCATAGGTATAAGCTATGATTGCTTTTTGCTGAGTGTTGATTGAACCTTCTGAGTTTATGGGAACCTAGTTAGGTATTGTTTGTTCGGACTATCTAATAACTTCATTATTGTTATTATGGTTAGTTTATGGTAGACTAATTTTGGAATAGTACTAAGGTTGGAGGTATGATTCTGATCCCTTTTCTTTTTATGGTAAATAACATTATAGATAGTCATCTCATGGTTAGACAATATGATTAGGGACCCTGAGTATGCCAACACTAGCTTTCCTACCTGGTTAGAAAGCCTTAAGATGTTAGGTTGGTTTATTAGGGTAATTTTTAGGTAGCCTATATATATATATATATATATATATATATATGGTGTCACCGTATATCCCTTTCTTTCTTTTTTTATTCATATCATATATGAAATCTTGGCTTAATATGCTATTATATAACTGTCCTTCACTTTTATATATATTGACTAGTGATATACGATGTGGCACTTTAGATCATAATTACTGTGAGGATAGGGTAGTTTGTCCTTATTAACCTACTGGATTATTTATGTTTAGTTTTTTGGATGGTTACTTGTACATTATAATCCTACCTTACATGTTATTTATGCTTGCGCTATCTTTGGAGCTTAGCCGACAGTTGCCTACTGAGTACCATGTGTTAGGTACTCATACCACATTTTTGTAGCCTGCAGATCATAGTACAAGCTCTCGTCGTGGTGTGTTCATCATATGGAGCAAATTTGGGTCAAATTTTAGGTGAGCTCCTGACATTCAGAGCATTACTACTCTCCCTTTTATTGATTAGGCTAATATCTATGTTGTATTCAGAGATGGGTTATACACGTATATTTATTCAGTAATTTACTTGTACTCTTATTGTATTAGAAGATCTTATACTAATTTCACCAGGTCTTGAGATTATTTTATATATATTATCCCCTTTATTATTTTTACCCCACATATTCTCTTTTATTTTTCTTTATATTTTGTTACTAGCAGTTTTAAACTACGAGTTGGATTACCTACTAGTGGGTCATAGAGGTGCCATCATGACCTGAGAAATTAGGTTGTGACTAATTGGTATCTGAGTCTAGGTTTACCATTGTGTTGGTACAAGATTTAGGTGTCTAGTAGAGTTCTGCAGATCGGTATAAAAATATATATATCCTATCTACGGGAGGCTATAAGGCATTTTTGGGAAATTCTATTCTTGATCCCTTGTCGTGTGTCGATATTTCTATGAAACTCTAGTACATTCTTTGACTCTATTCTATTGCAGATGGATAATATAAGGTAATTGATATATGTAGATAAGGCTTTTTTGTGTGTTTTAAAATTTTCAGCCTAGCATTGTACTATAAATAGATTAATGTCAAAGATCTTCTGTGTTAGCCAAAGCATTTGGGGTTATCCTAGGCTCCGATTGAGTTTATGACCACTTCAGCCTTATAAAATTTAATATTGGGATATCTAAGCATTTTAATAGATACCTCACAGCCAGAGATAACATCCGATACATCGAGTAGTTTTAAGGATAAAGTTGGGTTTGTTGGTGTTCAATGAGGTTCCTTGTCAATTTTGGAGTATGGATTGGGTTTCTTGAGTGGGATAGACATACTCCTATGCTATATCCTTTAGAGCATTTGATAACAGTTAAGTCTTTCTTCCCTCAGGTTGTTGAGCGCGCTAGGTCCATAGAGAGAGAGAATGTATTGGGACATATAAAGGTAGCAGTAAGAGGCCATGCCTATAATATGGTGTTATGGGTATTTCGTTCGGATAGGGGTCCTCTCGGTGGAGATCAACCTCAATTGCAGCCTGATAATTCATTGGTAGCATCTCAGGCTATAGGTGGCTCTCAAATCAGTTGTGGTGGTTACATCGACCAGAGTTCTTACCGGATCCTACAGAGTACTTGATGTGAATCTTTAGGTCGTGGCTGTCGTTCTAGATTAGTGGGTGCAGTGCCTCAGAGTATTCCAGGATCATATTTTGGTTATGGTGATATTGGCCATTAGTCTAGGGAGTGCCTCAGATATGAGTTGGATGTTCAAAAAGGGTCAACATATATTCCTCACTAACCTAGAGCTCTTAAGGTATGCTATGATTATGGGGAGGATGATCCCTTTTGTAGGGAATGCCCCTAATATTAATTGGTCACAGTTGGCATTAACTCATATTTCTTTCTAGGTTAGGGCTTTAGGGGTTTTTCGTAGCCATCAATGATTATGTGCCTTGGTAGGTTTATATTGGTTGTTTTATGCCTTGGTATACAGTTCATGATTATGTAACTACCCTCATAGATTATTTCTTTTAGTAATGGGTAAAGTGGATCAGTATTGACATTTTCTTAGGGGTGTACCATTTGGTTTCAAGTCCCTTTACCTTGGCATATTGGCCTTCTTATGGACCTAGAGTGGTACTTGTCATTGATTTTCATTTTGGTACCACCTTACCCTTATACTGATATTTCTATTGTTGTTGTTATTATTGCTATTTTTTTGATGTTAATCGATCCTTGGTTGTTAGACAATTAGACTAGCATTATCTAGTTGGAATTTTCTTTCTTGTGATTCTTGTTCATTGGCCTAGACAGATAACATGGTTGGATGGTTTTATCTCTTTAGTGAGGTAAGCTTGGTTGTTTCCCTCTTATGTTGGCGAGGTTGGATCGATTGTTGAGTGAGGTATAGAAGTGAAGGAAGGTTGGCCTTCCATGGTTCTTTTATAGTTCTAGAATTGACAATTTGGTTATATTACCCATTTTTGAGTTTGAGATTCTAGGACTTACATTCTGGTTTGCCAAGATTTTAGCATTAGATTTCCTTCTCCATTGCCTACTTATGAGGTTGATAAACTCAAGACTTGTTATTCTGATTTGGCTAGTTCATTACCTAGTAATAGTCTGGATATTGATGTCGAAAGGTATAATGCTTGCCTTTCTAGTTGTTGGGTTCATCTCCTGATGAGAGTTCTAATCTTGGAATAAGTATGAAGTTGGATACTCTATTCTCTCTCTTGATGACCATAGATTAAATTGCGATATGTTTTGAACTAAGGCATTGACTTAATAATGTAAATAGTTGGTAAAAGGTTTCATAAAGGTCTTATTGGACATATGTTTATTTGAATTGTGACATTGGTGGTTTAAATGGATAAATGGGTTCGAGTCCCTAAATTTTGAATTAAATCGATTACTTTTTATAGATAATGAGTTTGAGTCCCAAGGTAAAACGATAACGGTTATGGCAAGTTATACGCTTACAAATGGGGTTGGTATGACGATACCAATAGGATGCCTTTGGTAAGTAACTGGACTAATGGTTGTGTGTATGTGTAAAGAATTTTTAATTGGACTTTAAAGTAGGGTGTGTATCCGGTCCGTGAAAGTCGAGTTCGAAGGACTAACACTGGAAACCGCACTAGCCGATGTGGGTGTCTATATGACCAGAAGGTTTGAGTCCTTTAAATGGATATATGAATTGAAGGTTTGAGTCCCCTAAGTTGTATATATTGATGATACATTACCTTGATTATGCTGAAAGGTTTGATTCCTCCATGATGGTATGTACGGATATGGATATTCTCTGGTTCATGCAGCTACACGCACTGGGGCCCTTCCAGCTAGGGGAGAGCTGGACCCATATAGCCCGTGGGTGCATTATTTTATGAAGGTTATGCTACACAACCCAGGTTAATATATTCAAAGTTTATGTTAAGCCTTGTCCCCTATCACGACATGATGTGTGTGTGTGTATATATATATATATACATACAAATTTTGATTGCATATGATGGTTTTTAACTTAGTACTACACAATAGCATTATTGTAATTCTCTATCCTTGAGTTATATGCTAGCACTTCAATCGCTAACTGTCTTCGGACGCTGTATCCCCACACGATACAGGAACCAGAGCCTCTTCTTCTTTTCCTACGCAGTGACTAGGTGATCCAGCAGTTCATGAGATCGACATTGAAGTGCTGAGCTTCCATACTTCAGAAGGAATTCATTTCATGTTCCTTTACTCTTTGTCTTAGACTTGGTTTAGATATTGTTTTGGCTATTGTTAGGGGAATGTCCCGACATACTATTGACTTTGGTTTTGTAGAGGCTAGTAGATTAATGTGGACTTGGGTGTGATGGTTTAGTATGTTGTTTGGTCGATTGCCTTAGATACCTTAGGAGTTATTATTAGACTTACTTTCCTCTATCTTGCTATATGTTCAATTTTCATCCGATATTTGTAGTTGATTTGTGAGACGCCCAAATTACAACTTTCTTACGATAGTGTAAGTGGTCGCTGTCAAATATAGAACCTAACTGGGTTGGGTGTCAAATCCCATAGGGAATACTGTGTTCACTAATTATTGTGACTGTTATTAGACTATTGATCTAAGGTTCCTGAGCAAAAGGGGGTTTTGATGTGCTATAATGCTCTTTCGTTCTTGTATCACACAGTGGTCCAGCTAATGTCAGTTAATGCAAGTGTAATTTCAATGAAAATAAGTTAACTAGAGTTATACTCACCAAGATGTTCAAATAGTTAGGGTTGTGAACTTGTGCTTGAATTCTAACTTATAATTTCAATTGCAAGAAGTATTGAATTCTAAGAATTACCCACTTGTTTCTCAACTTAATGGGTGTTTTACCCTTTTCTTCTTTCGAACTTAAAAGGATCAATGTATTATTCAATAGAACTCTCATGAGGGTTGATCCCGTTAGGGTATCAACCCTTGACCCAAAGGGTAAACCTATGGATATCATGTGAATCACCTCGTTTCCCAACATCCACTTTCTTGTCAGACAAGTGGTGTTCATGGGCTCACTTCTCAAGTTTGCAACCAAGAGATGTCATTAAAATGAAAAGAGATCCATGCAATTTAGGTAGATGTTAGAAATCAAATGGATTCACAACCCCAAACAACTCTCTACATCAAGGCTTCCATAACCCTAGTTATGGGAGTTTAGCTTCTCATCTCCATATAAGATATCAAAGATATATTGATGTTCATAAATAACTTAAAGAAAGTACTTACAAAAGTTACAATATTGTTCTTCTCAATCTTCAATGAAAAAAAATACAGAATAATAATCAGATCTTAATTTCTAGCTTTAAATCTCAATAAAAAGTGTTATACAACTCTCAATAGAGAAGAAAGTATGGAACTCTGTCACAATATGCGGAATAAAACCTAATACTTAGTATTTATATGATTCTAGAACTGGGTTTTAAAATTCAAACTCGGATTTGCCGCTTCAAGTTTGACGGGTCAAGCGATAGTTCATCGCTAGGGCAACGGTCCATTTCCTAGACCGTCGCTGGAGCTCCAGTGATTCCATGTTCTATTTTTGGGCGATGGGTCCGGCGACGGTTTGTCGGAGGGTCGACAGTCCAGCGCAGGACTTTAGTTATTCTGCATTCTGCTTTTGCGCAATGATTTAGGCTGACAGTTTGTCGCAAAGTTGACGGTCCATCGCCTAGATCATCACAGGACTTCCAATGATTCTGTATTCTGCTTTTGGGTGATAGTTTAGGCCGATGGTTTGTTGCAACGTCGACGGTCCATCGCCTAAGCCGTCGCTTACCCTTTTTTTTCTTGTTTTGCCAGTTTATTCAAGTTATTCTTCACGCTCAGTTTTTATCCTGAAAACACTAAAATACAATGTTAAATACAACAATAGTTTCTTGAAAACACACAATTATCCTAAGAAAAAGGCCTAAAATGTTTCGTTAAAAGACGGAACATCAACATCCTCAACTTAAGGCAATTTCTTGTCCACAAGCAACTCAACACCAAGATTTCTATACGAACAACATCATGATGACCATTTTACAGTGAAACCAACAAGATCATACAATTATTCAACTTCCCATTCGGTTATGCGATCTCAACACACATGGATCTACTACTGGCATTAGCTACTAATCAACATATTCACAGCCACAGATGCAACACCCTGAAGAAATAAGTAGATCAAAAATAACTCAACATGCTCTCACAGTCAAAGAAGTTTACCTCACATTACACAATTAAATCATGGACGAAACTAATACTCTCACTCTCAGAAAAGAAGTTACAAACACAGTTCACACGTATAATCTTGCCCTTATCATTTAACGTTCTCTCATGATTGACTCGCCAAGATCAAGTAGGACTTGCTAAGGGTTGTAATGAGGTTTTAGGCTTGGTGAGGGTTGATTATTTGGACCTGTGGCTTAAAGTACAAAACTTCACTCTCTTTACCCTTTGCGGCATCTACTCACAAGGATTAAAGTTCCTTTCACTAATTTACAATCTTTACTATCCATCCGCGCCCTTGTCATAACCCAATTTTTTCCTTAGAACAGCAGCATCAGCCACCCTCAACTTAAGCTATTGTAGTCAGTTGAGGCACACAATATCTACTTAGACTTATAACTAGACCAGGGACGGATGCTACTTCTTAAACCAACTTTAGTTCGCCCACCTAGGCTGCTAACAATCCAATAGTAGCCAACCTCAACTTAGGTGATTTGCCTGAGTTGAAGTGCATAATGTCCAAAATTTGTCCCGAGCAAAAGCGAAGTGCTAAAACTTTTTAGAGAGTGATTCACTTATTTGGACAGAACAAACACTGATACGACTCAACAGGGTTTACAAAAGAACAAAAATATTTTGGTGGGTCATTATTTTGGCTAAGTGGACTAACAAAACAAGGAGGCCTACTATCCTATCTTATTGGGTCGCACACCCAACAACATCCAATAAACCAGGCAAGTTCTAGGTGTAACACTTATGCATGACCTGTGAAAATACTCACACACACCGGTACTGAGTTAATTCCTATCCTACCAAATCTTGGGAATCATATCTCATAGCTATGCTTTGACTCACTCTATATTCTAATGCCAATTTTAAAGTCACAAATAGTTGAATAACACTTTACCAAATGGTAAGAAGAAATATTTATACAAAAATTCAAAATACTTTGCCAATACATTTTTTTCAACACTTTTCCACCATCACTTATCATCCATATTTACAAAATGATGCCAACAGAACATAAAATTACTTATATAAATAATCACTTCATGATATTTACATCACATCACATGGAAATAAAAGTGCAAACTAAACATGCCGGTTCTCCTAAATAAACATGAGGGAAATGAACATCGGCAACAAAAACCCCCATGGTACAAGTATCACCCATTCAAAATAATGCAATGTACTCAATGCATCCAAAGTAAAAAAATGGAGGAAAATACTTGTACAGCCTCTTAGTCAGATGAGGCGTCAGTCAAATGGTCTAAGGCTGCTCTGGCATCGTCTTCAACAACATTAAACCCTATGGTGGTAGGGATCCTCACATCAACATCCTTCGGAATTAGAGGAATCTCACAATAAATAGGGTCAGAAATTGTCCTCCGAGCTAGGGACGAATTGGTGGAAACACCAGTAACTTCATCTTGCAATCTCTTCCTCTACTTTTCCTCTGATCTCCTTAATCTCTTAAGTGCTTTCTGCATATCATATTTCTCTCTCTTTCGACATCATGGCTGCTAGTTTCCTTTTCTTGGCTGCTTTTTTTTTGTGGTTTTCTCTGCTTTTTCATCTGTCTCTGTTGCTTTCTTACCCTTGTCTATTATCAGTCTCCCCATTAGGTCAACAAGACCTTCATCCTCATCACATGCAAGATGTGCTGGATCAAATATGGACTGTGGTGGATGCCATTTTAGTTTTGCTATATCTGCCTGAGCCTGTCCAAGCTCCACCATGAACTTGGCAAAATTAGGAATGGACATGACATCCAGCTTCTTATTGATTTGCTCCTCCATATCATCCATTATTAGCTGAATGTTCCTGAACGGACGTAATGCTACCTCTATAATTCTTTCAATAAAGGGTTTGAAATCTTTCCCCATATAGCTAACTGCTTTTCAAACCTTTTCTGGGCTCGGACTGCCTTTGCAAAGTTCTCCTAGTTCAGCCTGTATTCAGAAAATTAGGGTAGGAATGATACAGAGTCTACAGAACCACCTATAGGCATCAAAGCTGAACCTATAGATATGGTAGGAAGGCACAATATAGTAAGAGGTAATGGCATACATGAAGGAATCTCAGATGTCTTAGGAACTGGTGTCAGTTGAGTCTGATGAGCTGGGGGTCTTTTGACTCTCATATCAAACCTTGCAATATCCCTTGTCTTCTCAATATCTTGTTTATGCATTACCCGAACCTCATTATCAACTCTACTAATTAAAAAGATATTTGCCTACTTGCACAACTCAGTAATCAGACATGGAAATGGTAGTGCAATGGTAGTTCTGTGAGTGTGGGTAAATAATTTATTTGTAATAATGTGGCCAAAATCCACAGTCAATCCTTCAATTAATGCAACAATAGTCACAACTCTATTGATTTCTAAATGGTCATCACTGCATGTCGGCATTAGCCTTAGCCTAACAATTGCCTACTAGAACTTGGCCCTAAAGCTTAGGGACAACTTAGACATCCTTTTGCATGGGTTGTGTAACCACGCAGGCTCACCTTCTTCTGTCAATATTTTGGCCATCCAAGGCCTTTGGTTGGTCGCCATGAACAATCGATGCTCCAGATCTGGTACTGGACCCGGTATATGATATTTAGGCCCAAACAAAAACCTATTCAGTGTACTCTTTGAGATATCTATATTGACTCCCCGCACAGGAATTGTGCCTAGATTATTCATGTCACTGACTAATGCACCTGATGGACAATGTTTCTCTAGTAACGCCAAGTAATTGGCAAAAATTCATAAACCAAATTCGGTTGATATGATCTGAGTGGTTGACTCATCCATGCCAACTCATATTCATTGAATTAGCACTCAAGTTCTGGATACTCGTGCAGAGTTGTAGTCACAATCTGATATTCTTCAAAAATAGGCCTCTTGACTTCCAACCTGTCAGTTTTCTCAAGCCCTTTGTAGAAGTGTTTCCGAACGCCTTCAACTTGCCACCTGATAGCTTCCTACAATTGTGGTTCTTTGCACCGTACCAAGTTTGGGTCCTCCTATTCTGAGACCTCTACTTGGATGGGGTTAGATGTTTCAACCCCTTCCTCGCCTGGGCTCAAGGTCGAGCTGCTGCTGCTACTGCTATCACCCTCTTCTTCAAACTGGGGGAATGAAGAAACCACCTAGCGTCTTTGTCGAGTGTTATGATTCGGTGTATTTAAATCCTATGATGGTTTTGGCCTGGCCCTTTGGCCCCTACCCCTGCCTCTAGTTAGTGGTAGTTTGTTTGCCATATCACGTACAAATAAGACATTTATCAATTTACAAACTCAAACCAGAAGAAAGAAAAAATTCTGGCTAGCGACGGGTAGGGCGACGGTCCCCCGACCCCAACCATCGAGTCTAATCCAGAGGCTTAAATTCTAAGAAAAGTGCACAATTTTAGGTGATGGATCGTCAGGTGTCTGACGGTCTGTCGCATAAGCCGTCGCCTGCAATTTTTGAATTCATGCCTCATTTTGGCATTTTATCGAACACCTTGCATAGCTTCATTCAAAGGCGATTTTCATGGCATTTTCATCAATAATACATCACCATATTTTGCTATTTTTGTCCATGGGTTACTCAGACTTCCCCAGGATAGTGTTTTCCAAGTTTCAACTTAATTCAGACCCACATAGAATCAATCAAGAGAAAAGGAATTATTTCACCATTATAGCCTTCACCTATTTTCTTTGATCTTAATATTGAATAAAGTAGAGAGTGATGAAAAGATCATACCTTGGTAATACAGTATTTGATCACTACTCTGACTTGTACACTAAATATAGAACTGAAGAAATGGATCTTTGCTTTGGTGAGAAACTTTGCTTTGCTTGTGGTGGAAAGGTAAAGAGAAAAAATATAGTTAAAATAAATGGGGAAGGGAAGATAAGATGTTTTTAAAAGAGAATGAAAAGGTTCAGGTACGTTGAATGTGTGGGAAATATATAGTCTCAGGCATGTGAACAGTTTGGGGAGTTACTTAACCGCTTAAAATTATCCAATTAAAAGCGGTCGGGTCGGATAACAATAAACTATTCAGCACTTTTAATCAATCTGATCTGACCCACTCAATTAGGGTTAAGTGCGACGATTTAAGAGACGGTCCATTGCACGTGCGAAGGTACGTCAGGTGACCCGTTGCCCCTTTCCAGTGCACTTACCTTGCAACTCATTAGTAATGGTTGGGCCAACGATCCATCGAGCTTGCGACGGTCCCTCGGTGAACTCGTTGCTATTTTTCTAGTATCCTGATTTCTGGAATTTGTTGCAATGATTCCCACGATGGCCTGTTGAGTCTGCGATGGTCCGTCAGATAATTCGTCGGCCTCTCTGAACTCTTTTAACTTCTGTTTTCCTACATTGTCATACTTGCACACTTACACAAACCCTTTCACTTACACAAAACAACAAAATAACTTAAACTAATGCTTTACAACACAAAATGTGGGTTGCCTCCCACTAGCGCCTGATTTATTGTTGTGGCACGACTCAGTTATCTTGATTAATCATACTTCATTGATATAGATTTTCGCAATTCTTTTCATCGAGTACGTTGAACTAATATACAATTTTACATGCTGCCCATTAACCTTGAAGACACTTCCGTCTTTATTTTTGAGTTCTACTACTCCATATGAGTTGACATGGTTAACTCTAAATGGGCCAGACCATTTGGATTTGAGCTTACCTGGAAAAAGCTTGAGTCAGGAGTTGAAGAGGAGCACTAAGTCACCTTTCTAGCAATCTCGCTTTTCAATTCTACGGTCATAGTACTTCTTTATTCTTTCTTTGTATAAGTCTACTCTTTCATAAGCTTCAAGATGGAACTCACCCATCTCATTCAGTTGCCCCAGTCTCATATCCGCTTCCTCATTCCAGTTCAGATTAAGCCACTTTAGTGCCCACAGTTCTTTATGCTCCAATTCAATTAGCAAATGACACGCCATGCCATAAACCAATTGGTATGGTGACATGCCAATTGGTGTCATGCCAATTGGTGTCTTAAAAGCTGTTCTATATGCCCATAAGGCATCATCTATCTTCCTAGACCAATCTTTCCTACTAGCATTTACAGTCTTGGCAAGGATAGCTTTGATTTCCTGATTAGACATTTCCACCTGCCCACTGGTCTATAGGTGGTATGGGGTATCCACCTTATGCTGCTTGACTCTATATTTTGCCAAGGCAGCTCTGAATATCTTGTTGCAAAAGTGTGATCCACCATTGCTTATGATGGTATGTGGTACCCCAAAGCGAGAGAAGATATTTATCTTTAAGAATTCAACGACCCGCTTTCCTTCATTATCTGCCAAAGCCACGGCCTCGAGCTATTTTGACACGTAGTCAACAACAACTAATATGTACTTCATCCCAAATGAGCTCACGAAGGGCCTCACAAAATCAATGCCCCAAACATCAAATAATTCCACCTCCAACATTTTAGATATTGGCATCTCATGGTGCTTTGAGATGAGCCCTTGCCTTTGACATTGGTCATATCTCTTCACAAACTTATAAGCATCCTTGAACAAGGTGGGGTAATAGTAGCTGCTTTGGAGCACTTTTCTGGCAGTCCAATCACCCGCAGGGTAACCTCCATTTGAGGAAGCATGACTTGCTTCCAATATACTCAATATATCTACTTAAAGAATGCACCACCTAATAATGCCATCCGCACGCTGTCAAAATAGATATGGTTTATCCCAAAAGTAATGACCCACATGATGAAGAAATTTCTTTCTTTGATAAAAAGAAAGATTTTCAAGAACCACTTCACTCACCACATAATTAGCAAAATTTGCATACCAAGGTATTTGTTCGAGCACGATCACTAAGATTTCTTCATCTGGAAATGCATCATCAATCTCAAGTTCCTCTTTGGCTTCTTGCTTTTCCTCAATTCTAGATAGATGGTCTGTAACTTGGTTCTCGTTGTCCTTACGATCCTTTACTTCAAAATCAAATTCTTGAAGTAGCAGCACCCATCTAATCAACTTTGGTTTTGCATTATTTTTCGCCATCAAATATCTCAAGGCTGCATGGTCAGTGTTGACCACCACCTTGGTTCCTAACAAATAAGCCCAAAAATTCTCAAAGGCATAGACTACTGCAAGAAGTTCTTGCTCTATGATGGTGTAGTTCTTTTGAGCTCCATTCAGCGTTTTACTGGCATAATAGATTGGATAAAACAATTTGTCTTTTTTCTTGTCCCAACACAGCTCTAAGGGCAACACCGCTTACATCACACATGATCTTAAACAATTTTGACCAAACCTGTGCAACAATAATAGAAGCATCAACCAGCTTCCCTTTAAGACATTCGAATGCCTTCTAACAATCATCATCAAAGGAGAATTTGACTTTCTTCTCTAAATGTTTGCAAAAGGGGTTTGCAATTTTTGAGAAGTCCTTTATAAATCTCCTATAGAAGCCATCATGACCAAGGAAACTATGCACCCCTTTCACTGAAATAGGAGGAGAAAGATTCTCTATAACCTCAAATTTAGCTCAATCAACTTCAATCCCTTTTGCTAAAATTTTGTGTCCAAGAATAATGCCCTCCTTTACCATGAAGTGGCATTTCTCCCAATTAAGTATAAGATTGAACTCCTCACACCGCTGCAAGGCCCTACTCAGCTTTATCAAACACATCTCAAATGAATCTCCTATAATAGAAAAATCATCCATAAACACCTCCAAGGTGTCTTCAACCATATCTGAGAAAATAAACATCATGCACCGTTGAAAGGTAGTGGGTGTATTATACAATCCAAACGGTATCTATTTAAATGCAAAAGTACCATATGGGCAGGTGAATGTCATTTTTTCCAGATCCTCTGGGGCAATAGAAATCTGATTGTAACCAGAATAACCATCTAAGAAATAGTACCAACCTTTTCCCACCAATCGATCAAGCATCTGATCCATGAAAGACATTGGGAAGTGGTCCTTCAATGTACACGAGTTGAGTTTTCTATAATCCATACACACCCTCCATCCAGTAATAGTCCTAAGTGGAATCAACTCGTTCTTCTCATTAGCCACCACTGTCATACCTTTTTTCTTGGGCACGCAGTGAACAGGACTTACCCACTTACTATATGAAATAAGATATACTACTACTACGTCCAGCCACTTGATAATCTCTTTCTTTACCACTTCTTGGATAGGTGGGTTTAGATGATGCTGATGCTCAATGTTCGAAACACAATCCTCCTCTAGCTGAATCTTATGTGTACATATACCAGGAGGTATACCAATGATGTTTGCGATCGTCCAACCAGTGGCCCTCTTATATCTCTTAAGAATAGAGATACGAGCTTCCACCTATTGCTTACCCAAATCAATAACAATTATCACCAGTAGTGTATTCCCACTGCCTAGGAACACATACCTCAAATTATCGAGCAACTCTTTCAGTTCCAAAGTAGGTGGCTCTTCAATAAACGGCTTGGCTTGTAGACTTGGATGATTTTTCAAGTCCAGATCTAGATTCTTAGGTTCATAAGAATAAGACCCCATGCTAGTCAAGGCACACACAGTTTCCTCATAATCTTCAATACCATCTTGATCAAAATTCATTAATACAACAGCTAAAGTCTCAACCGCGAGTTTTTCTTCTGTAGGCACTTCCTGCTCCTCCTCATAATAAATATCCACAATAGAAAAGACGCTCATGTCTTTATTCTATTTCATGGACTGACATATATCGAATCAAACTACTTCATCATTCAACTTGAATAGTAGCTCATTTGGCCTCAACTTAATAAGTTCACTTTCAGTTGCGAGGAAAGGTCTGCCCAAGTTTATGGGCACCTCAAAATCCTCCTCGCAATCAAGAATGACAAAATCAATTGAAAATATAAAACTGGCCACTTTTACCGATACGTCATATAGAATCCCCACAAACTGCTTCACAGACCTGAACGCTATAACTAGCCTCATGTTTATGTGGGTAGGATCCACCAAACCTAATTTCTTTTACACAACAAGAGACATCAAGTTTATACTAGCTCCCAAATCACATAGAGCTTTTGACAAATCAAGAGACCCAATAGTGCACAGGATGGTAAATGCTCCAGGGTCTGCCTTCTTCTGAACCAAAGACCTTGTAGAGATAGCACCACAATGATGGATAATTTCCATCAGCTCATAACTAACTGTCCATTTCTTCGTGACAAGGTCTTTCATGAACTTTGCATACCCAAGCATCTGCTCTAGTGTTTCCACTAATGGCAAATTAATCATCAACTGCTTAAGAATGGCCATAAACTTTCCAAACTTGGTGTTATCGGCCTTCTTTTTAAATTGATGGGGAAATGGAGGAGGTGGTTTTAGGAGTTTAGTAACCACCACTTCAGTATCCTTTTCCTTGCTCTTCTCCAACTCATTAACCTGCTGATGGTTGGATGGTGTATTATCAGTGACTTTATCCAGTTTCTCAGACTCTGCTGGATAACTTTCTTCATGGTCAATATCCTCTTCAATCAAGTCTTTAATCACAGCTTCGCCCACAGACGATCCTGGTAATACCTTGCCACTCAGTGTGGTAATTTCCATGTAAGAGCCATCATTTTGAGGGTTCTGAACTATATCACTTGGCAAGGTTCCACTCTTTCTCTAATTCAATACTGTTGAGAGTTGTCTCATTTACTGCTCTAACTATTTGATAGAGGTAGAGTGTGAGTTTACCTACTGACTCATGGAAAATAAATCACTCTTCATAGTAGTCACCCCAGAGTTGGTAGTCTTAAATCTCTTTAATAATTTATCCATCATGTCCTCCATGGACATATTGCCAGAGCTAGTTGTAGCATTATCTCTACTTTTAGGAGGTATATATAGTCCAGTCCTATAATTTTTGCTCTTCCAGTTCCTTTGATCTTTATCCTTGTAACCAGCTTTATCGTAATAGTTTTGACCTTGATTTCCTTGACTATTACCTCAGAACCCCCCTGATTATTTAGATAGTTTGCCTCTTTTTCTGAACCAGAGTCAGATCTTCCCTGGGATGCAAAAAATTTCACCTTCTCTATTTTTCCAGACAATAGATGCTTAGTCAACAAATCTATCTGTGTCTTTAAATGTGCTATATCTTGGTCACGTTCTTCCTCCTTTTTGCATTGCTCTGTAGTCATACTACTAGACACAGTAGGGCTTAATACGACAGAATACCTGGTATGCCAAGCTCTACTTTGTTTGGTCATTTGATCAAGTATCTCCGAAGTCTCTGGAAAAGTAAGGTCAACAAACGATCCTCCTGCAGTATTATCCAAACTAGCTTTGTAATAAAGTTCAAATCCTGATAAAGTGTCTCCATCAAATAAATTGCATCAACTTCTTTTTAAATCTCTCCCAGGTCTCATGAAGAGCTTCAGTGGGAAGCTGTCAGAAGTTACTGATTTCATCCCTCAACTGTACCCTTTTGAAGGGTGGGAAAAACCTTTCTAGGAAAGATCTTTTCAACTATCTCCAATTGGTTATAGAGTCGGGGATTAGTTCATTTAGCCATAGTGTCGCCTCCCCAGTCAAAGACAGTAGAAACAAATGTAGACGAATAGCATTCTGACCCACTCCTAATTATCAAAAGACTTGTAAATGGTGACAAAATTCACTAAATGCATGATTGGATCATCTCCAGGAAGACCACCGAACAACCGCTTAAGATGAAGGAGTTGAATCATCATACTGGTAGTATTAAATTTAGCTCCTAGTGCTAGAGATGGAGGAATGATAGCTCCAGTTGTACCTACTCCATCCATTCCATCTTCATCATTGTTCAGATCAAACTGCACTGGTTGATGCTCTTGCCTTTTCCTAAAGGGGCGATTCCTATTCATATTTCGATTCACTGGTGTAGCCACATTCTCTACACCCCTAGGGTTAACAGAATCTAACAAGCCCTCATCCCCCAAATCATCATCATCATCAGGATTAGGATGATATGCCTGCTAGCCGTCATTCTATTAATTTAGTTGAGCTCTAGCCAGAGCGACTAGTCTTTCAGCATCTTGGGGGTCTGCCATTCTGCCAATTAACTATGATTTTGGATATATTAGTAATAATGGTGCATTCGATCTCTGTGTACTTGGCATACACCATAACGCCCTTGCACAGAATAAAAACAACAAACAAAATTTAAATTTGGGAAACTTGACCAAAGGTCAATTAACAAACAAAAACTTAATTAACAACCGTATTCCTTGGCAATGGCGCCAAAATTTGATACGCCCAAATTACAACTTTCTTACGAAAGTGTAAGTAGTTGTTGTCAAATTTAGAACCTAACTGGGTTGGGTGTCTAATCCCACAGGGAATACTGTGTTCACTAAGTATTATGACAGTTATGACTGTTAATCTAAGGTTCCTGAGTAAAAGGGGGTTTCGATATGTTAATAATGCTTTTTCATTCTTATATCACACAACGGTCCAGCTAATGAGAGTTAATACAAGTGTAATTTCAATGAAATGAGTCAACTAGAGTTATGCTCACCCAAATGTTAAGATAGTTAGGGTTGTGAACTTGTGCTTGAATTCTAACTTATAATTTCAATTGCAAGAAGTATTGAATTCTAAGGATTACCCATTTTTTTCTCAACCTAGTGGGTGTTTTACCCTTTTATTCTTTCAAACTTAAAAGATCTATGTATCATTCAATAGAACTCTCATGAGGGTTGATCCTATTAGGGTATCAACCCTTGACCCAAAGGGTAAACCTATGAATTTCATGTGAATCACCTCTTTTTCCAACATCCACTTTCTTGTCAGAAAAGTGGAGTTCATGGGCTCACTTCTCAAGTTTTCAACTAAGAGATGTCATTATAATGAAGAGAGATTCATGCAATTTAGATAGATGTTAGAAATCGAATGGATTCACAACCCCAAACAACTTTCTACATCAAGGCTCCCATAACCCTAGTTATGGGATTTTAGCTACTCATCTCCATATAAGATATCAAAGATATATTGATGTTCATAAATAACTTTAAGAGAGTACTTACAAAAGTTACAATATTATTCTTCTCAATCTTCAATGAAAACAAATAGAGAATAATAATCAGATCTTAATTTCTTGCTTTAAATCTCAATAAAAAGTGTTATACAGCTCTCAATAGAGAAGAAACTATGAAACTCTGTCAAAATATGAGGAATAAAACCTAATACTTAGTATTTATACGATTCTAGAACTGGGGTTTTAAAATTCAAACTCGAAGTTTCCACTTCATGTTCGACGGGTCGAGTGACGGTTCATCACTGGGGTGACGGTCCGTCACCTAGACCATAGCTTGAGCTCCAGTGATTCCATGTTCTGTTTCTAGGTGATGAGTCGGGTGATGGTTCATCACAGGGTCGATGGTCCGTCACCTGGAACATCATAGGACTTCCAGTGATTCTGTATTCTGCTTTTGGGTGACGATTTGGGCCGACGGTTCATCGCAAGGTTGATGGTCCATTGTAGGACTTCCAGTGATTCTGCATTCTACTTTTGGGCAATGTTTTAGGCCGACAGTTCATCGTAAGGTTGATGGTCCATCGGCTAAGCCGTCGCTTGTCATTTGTTTTGTCTAATTTATTCAAGTTATTCTTCATGCTCAGTTTTTTTCCTGAAAACATTAAAGTACAATGTTAAATACAATAATAATTTCTTGAAAACACACAATTATCCTAAGAAAAAGGCCTAAAATATTTTGTCAAAAGTCAGAACATCAATATGTTGGTTAGGTTAGGTGAAAGGGGTGATCTTCGGTCCATATAGGAGTAGAGATACCCGTCATGGCCAGCCCTTGGTTTGGGTCGTGATACTATGTCAACGTTCGTTGCTTGATAATTCTTTTATCATTCTCAAACAATGAAGGGGCAGCTGTTGACACCCAATTTTGACCACCCGACGCTCCTCTTAGGCTGCCATTTTATAAGAATTTTTAATATATTAATTATTTTTACACATTACTTCTATATCAAATAAATATTGACGTGTCACATTCATGATTTTAAAGTTTGTAATTTATTTTTTATTATTTAAGTTTATATTTATTATATACTATATACAATTTATTAATTTAAATGTAATATTTTTCTACATAACTTTGACAATAATTATTAAATTATTTTTGAAAATACCCATGATTTATAAACACCTAGTCTATTATTATTATTATTATTATTATTATTATTATTATTATTACTATTATTATATTTGTAATTTATGAGTGTCTAATTTATTTCAAATTATTATTGTCGTTAATTTTAAAGTAATATATTACGTACTATAATTTTATTTACACAATTTATTCATAATTAACTTAAGAATAATTATTTTATTTATTTATTATTATTGTATATTTATTATATTTATTAAATTGTAGCCTAATTAAATTCAATTCCCCTAATTTATTTAAGTTATAGTCATTCTTATACCCGATTGATGTCTATTGCCTATTTTTGAGTTCAATTTAATTCAAGTTTAAATGAATTTTCATCCCATTCTCAATATTAATCACAACCGTCGATCTTATGCGATTGATGACTAAGATTAAATCATATTTTTCATTTAAATAACAACAAAACTCCTAACCCTAAATCTTTTTTCAGAAGCAGCCGCACAACTCTTTTCTTTTCTTTTTCCCCTCTCTCTAAAAATCCAATAGGTCTGTCGATTTTTGTTTGCACCTCTACTGGTAAGTCTACCATCAGTAGACCTCACAATCATCTACCGCCACTGCCCACCACCAACTGCTACTGCTTCCACCACCAACTGCCACTGCTTCCACCACTGGTGAATCCAAGCCACCTATGATGCCTCCTTTCTCTCTTTTCTTCTCCATCACTAGCGGACTTTATAACCCCAATCATCGTCAACCACTTCTGCAGCTTCTGCCGTCGCTCTTCTCCCTTCCTTTCTATGATCTACCCTCATGGACTCATCGGAGTTGATGACCGGTGAGCCTCATTCGACCATCACTATCACCTCTATAAAATAGTCACTGCCACCAATGAAATTTGCACCATCGACGCTCTGCCAACTCTCTATCCGGTGAGCTTAGACATGTATACCAACCATAAAATTTAAACACCAGAGCCTCCTTCCTTTTCTATCTCTGGCCAGATTTCATCGAAAGTTCATAACGGGTTCTACGAACCCATACCAAGTTTCATTTCCTTGTTTAACCTCATGCCTAAATTAATATTATTATCTCCTCCTACTTTTTTTTTCTACTTGACAAGTTATTAAATTTGAAATTCTTGAAGTATGATTGAGTTGTGATTAATTCCTTAGTGATTTGTGTCTGTCAACTTGCATAGATTATCAAACTAGAAAAATCTAATTTCTACCAACTTTAATTAGCCTTATGACCAAGTACTGATTTTATTCAGTTATTAAATTCTTATTTTCTTGGGGCATCAGTTGAATACATTGTTGATGTTGAGAATTATTCATTGGAAGTCTATGTGAAAAAATGATTACTGTGATGATACTCCTACATGTGTTAATTCAAAATTTATGAAACCTTTGATACTTTTTTATTCATGGTAAATTGATAGACAAATTGGTAAGTGATTATTTTTGTGACTTTGATTGATTTTGTGCCTACTTGATTTAATTACTCTATTTAAGGTGGATTGATATTGTATAGTAATTTCCATCCATCTTGCTCTTTGATTACTGATTTGCTTTCTTTCTTAATTGAAAAGATTTTATTTAATTATTCAAGGCAAATTTAATTTTCTTTCCTTTTCAGTGTTGGATAATTTTTATTTGATCATTTTTAAATGATAATTTTTGAATAATTATGCCCATTTAATTGTTCTTACTGACCTGTTAAAAGGAATAAATTTTCTTGATTGATTGAGTGAATATTTCTCTTCCTTTTTAATTCACCCGATTGATTCTTGAATATTCTCCTTTCATTTTCTAATGTCACCACATGACTATAAAAACATCACCCTCTTCACTATTGAAAACCTCTTATCATCCTCTCCCACTCTCTATAAGTTTTTTTTTAACTTCTACACTCTTCTACACAAAGTGTTAAATTTTACTTGCTACTACTTTGGGACTGCTGGTCCTTGCTTGCTGTCGCAACTGTCAGTCTACTTTGAAAAGTTTAATTTCTTTTGTTATTAGGCTGTTAACCGGTTAGTTTTATCTAGACATGCATTAATTTCCTTTATGTCATTCTATGTCAGTATGATCGTGTTTTGATTTGCCTACTTTAAATGCTTTATGTCACAAGCCTTAATACTCTTTTGTGCATTTCCTTAGTCTGTTGGCTGTTATGCTGTTTGCTTTCGACATGTTTCCTTCCTCTATTTGCAAATAAAAATTCTTTCTATTAAAATGTTATTGTATGTGATCTGAAGTAATCTTGGCACATACCATAACTCCTTTGGTGTGAGCCTGCCTGGGATTCCTGATATCCTTACTATCTCGACAGCGCCAAGGGTTGGTTATGTGTCGCCAACGGTACATTTTGGATTCAGGGTATGTTTTGGTGCTTTCTTTGAGTCCACAGGTTGGGGGTGAAAAAGAGTTTTCCTAAATGGGAAGGGACAATAAAGGGCTTGTCAATTAGTTTTTTTTTTGCTATTTACTAGTTTTTTGCTTAATTCACTCATTTTGTAATGAACAATATGTGTAGAATAAAATATGGGGTGCTTATGGGGATGTGGACTATGCGATTATGTTCTCACCTAGGCAAAACATACATAGGATCGTTGCTAAATTAATTCTGTCACCTAGAAACCATGATTTAGGACTCATGTTTGAGGATGTTTTAATCAACTTTTGACGTATTAAACTAACTTCGAATATATCAACTTGATTTTTGGTAAGTTTACTCATTTGCAGCATGTTTAACTAACTCTTCGGCATGATATAAATATTTTCAGCATCCATTTTTAATTTTCAGCAAGTTTATTTATTTGTTTGCATGTTTTGTTAGTTTTTCAATGCTTAAACTAATTTTTCAGCACATCAATTAATTTTGCAGCACTTACGTTAATTTTTCAGAACCCTTAAATCAATTTTCAGCACTCAAAAAATTAGTTTTCAGTATTTACATTTATATTTCTGCGTGTTTGTGTTAATTTCCAGCGTATTAACTATTTTTTTTTGCATTTAAAAAATATTTTTAGAATATTAAATTAATTTTTTCAGTATTTTGAAAAAGTAATTTCCAGCATATTAGTTAATTTTCCATCATGTCTATTCAATTTTCAGCACAATTATTGAATTTCTAGTATATTAAATCAATCTTGGCATTTTAAAACAAACTTTCTGCATTTAAATATATTTTTGACACTTTGAGTTAATTTCAAGCATTTGGACAAATTTTCAACAATGTTAAATTGATTGTTCACATATTGCAATTAATTCTTATCATATACATTTCTCAACATGCTTAATCTTTTACATGCCCATTTGATTTTACAAATACACATTGTTTTAAAATGATTTGACAATTATCTTTTGTCAATAAACAAGTCTCACTTAGTATCATGCCTATAGATCTTTATTATACAAAGAATAAGTAATCAATTTTTCGTTTAGCATGTTAATCACTTAACCAACATCTAACTAATAATGAAGATTGTTTGAAACCATTATGTGCTACGTGCTAGTTCGATGTTCTTTGAGTCTAATTAGGTGAACTTAGCTTTCTTTTGTCTAGACCCCAAATCCAAATAGCCTCTTGGACATTAAGTTGGAGTAGGTAGGCATCTTAGGGAATGATAGCCTTTTGTTATTTTTAGAACGCCTTTAAGGTCTAATAATAAAATTAGGTGGGGGTGGGTAGGCATTTGAAAATGATGGAAGTTGACTCGAGCATAATCCGACAATGCGACATATGACATTGTCACCCGTTAATTAGCTGGGCGCTGATCCGAATAAAGACAATATATCCTTTGTCCAATCTCGCGAATTTGTTTTTCCCTTTTCTCTACTTTATATGCTTATTTGTTTGGGGTAGCTAGGTTTATAATATAAGTAACCCTTTTTGCTATATGAACTATATTATTTCTGTCTCTTCGCTTATCTAATTTATATTATTCTTTCTTGTTTTTCTTATCATCACTTAGATATTAATAATTAGGAATAACTAAATAACATGTCTTGTCTTATTCATTACTTTGTCACTTAGTTAATATTAAGTTTATAAAATAAGTGACCTTTGCTTATCACATAGAATCCTCATGTAAAATATGAATTCGATCGGGAACCACATTTGTGGACCTCGAAAGGTGAATAACACCTTTATTTTAAGGTAATTTGAACCCTTACCTGAACTTCTGGTGACGTAAACTAATTTAACAGTTCTTAATTAGCCTAGAATGGTGCCCTAAGACACCTTAATTCGTTAAGTGGTGACTCTTCACTCTTTAACCCTCCAAAAAGAGTTGTCACATCGAATCCCGCTTTTTGCAAGACAAACGGGGAGCAATAATAATCACCGATTAGTTTAAATACCCCAATGCACTCAAATGAAAAGGTAAAGATAGGAAATAAAAGGATCACCTATGACAGTGGAATCTGAAGTCACACGCCTGACGTGCCCGAAGGAGTATAAACTTGAGAGGGTCCAAATATCTGATGGGAAACATATGTCATGAAACAAAAATCCAAGGGTTGTGATGGCACTTTTTGCAATGAACCTTGACAAGTAAGTCCATCATCTAAGTTGATACAAAAGAGAAATTAACATTCAAAACCCAAGAAGATGCTCTTAGAATAAAGCCGAACCATAATCAATACAGTGAAAGTGGAAAGAAACATAAACAATAATGTCATAACTCCCAGAATCTAGTATCACAGTGTAAGAACTACTTGTACAACTCAAGAAAAAGCAATACATAGGAATAAATTTGTTTTTGAATAGTAATACAGACATATTCTAATAAAAAGAGGTAGTAATAGACTCCGAATGCATGAAATCCATCATTACCTCGTAAAGCTCCAAATATTGCAAGAATCAACCAACGTGAGGCGTACACAAACCAGGATCTGCACCGAAAGGGTACAATAGGAGTGAATACGATCCACTTGTTCTTAGTAGGTATCATAGGCCTATTGAGCAAAGTATATAATAAAGCATACAATACATTCTAAGGACACTTCACTTGCAATAAGAAAATATCCCACAATGGTAGCCTACACCACTTGCACTTATACTTCTATAATACTCACATATATTGCAACAATATCAGAAAGGACCACAAATATACATTATACAATACACATGTAAAGAATAGAAGGACAACATATACAAGAACATCAAGTACAAGTAAAGAAACATATAACAAATGGATAGGTAACAAGTCAAGGAAAAAATACATCACATCACAAGTACAATGAACTAAATATAATGAAAATATTGAGAATGATGATGACGATGATGTAATGCACTAGGTCATCGCACAACCTCCAAAACTGTTGTATAAACTCCGTGTACACCTACAAAATGAATGCTTCTCGATGTAGGACCTATGGGGGTTCATCAACCCGTAAACAATCCATAACGATATCTCCTCCCCGACATATCACTCGAGGATTTTTTTATAAGATGTCACATGTTCAGTCAGAAAGTTGTGTTTCTCTGTGTTTGTAGTATTTCCAGTGGCACCAATGTTTCATGAATGTACATGATATGAAAGTGTAATGCTCACAACCAGCCACAACGAGCATTTCCATATCCAACTAATATACCATCCAAGTTAGCCAAATATCTATTCAGTATTTCCAACCATCCACGAAAACCAACACGATTCATATGCTAATAGAGTATAAACATATCATAATACATAATTGATACCACAGTAGGCTTTTCATCAAATAGGATATGATTATTTTCATGCATATAGGCTATCAACATCATATAGGATCCAACACGGTCACACATAACACATAATATCCCAAAACTACCAAATACATCACATATAAGCCCCCATATGGGCACTGCACAATAAGAAAGCCATTTTTCATGATTAGTTTCCACACCCTTAACATGCTTTTATATCAAAATTAACTACCCAACCTAGTTTGAAAGAAGTTAAGCCATAACCTACCTCGAATACCGAAAATTGAAATAAAATTCTTCAATCTCAAAGCCTCACTCCTCACGAACTGTCCCATAATTAACAAAAATATGGAAAAATATATTCTATGCATCATAAGAAAACCAACATTACCCATTTTGCCTAGTTTCAAGTCGGTGTCAAAACACCCCCCCAAAATATTTTTTTTTTAAAAAGAAGGGGAAAATGGTAAATTTATTCCCAAAATGTGTTTTCATATTTTTAGGAGTCTACAACTGAAAACCCAAGAAAAAATGAGTCCAAATCAAAGGAAAACCATTTTCAAGTTTTATCAGAAAAATCCCCGAAATCCATTTAAAATAGAGAATTGTAGTTGTTTTGAAAATGAAATTGAGGAAAAGCTGATAATTATAGGACTACAAACTCCCCCATGTGAAAATGGATAGAAATTGACACTTTAATTGGAGAAATACCAATTTTAGGTCTTACAGGCCAAAATACCCAAATTTCATACTTTAATCCAAGTTTAAAATAAGAAATAGATGGTAAAGATTGAAGGAAATAATTAAAATAGATGTTAGGGAGCTTACCCAAGCTTAAAAGCGGAGAAACATGCTAAAATCATGAAACCCTAAGATCCACTTCTCAAAAATAGTGAAAAATGCTAAATACATGGGTATTTATATAAACCAGGCATCGTGATCACAGACCAGGTGTCGTGATTGCAATACCTGGATTGCAAGGGTATCGTGATCCCAAAACTTGACCTGCATGCCCAATCGCGATACTAGCTTCGTGATTGTGGGTGCACCAGCTGGGGACTTGGTGCATTTCAAGTCTCTACAGGTCCCTCGGGATTCATTAAAAATCCTGTGAACACAAAAGAACTATGATGCCCTATCAAATTTGATGCTTGAGACTCAATGACGATATCAGATTTTTGAAAAAACATTATTTTCCCAAGTTGACCCTCGTAAGCCAAAATCACAACTATCCAAATAGCAAGTCGTAATGAGATTTAAAAGCCACAAAACCACACCAACCATGTTACCATCCTAAAATAGATATTTTAGATTATTTGGTGCAGTCTACTTTTCCATCCGACATGCAGTTCAAAAGATGTTGACTAAAGTCAACTATAAGACTCATGAAGCCATAAAAAACCACAATATTGCATAAATCACATCAAAATGCATCGAGAACCATTCCAGTCATCCCATACCACAGAAATACGACAAAACAACCACGGGGAGGGGTAAAATAGGTCAAATTACATAAAAGCACATATTTCACATAATTCATCAAAAATTTGAGTTGTTGCATCATCAACCACTAAAAATCTAGTTCATTCTCGAACTAAAGGCAAGAGAAATACCCAAATAAGCAAAAAGTGGGGATAAGAACTACACATATCAGACTTGACCTCCCAAGTAGTCTCATCTATAGGTCGATGCCACTACTGGACCTTAACCATATGAATAACTCTAGAGCGCAACTGCCTAACATCCCTAGCCAATATGGAGATCGACTCGTCAACAAAAGACAACCTCTCATCTAACTGAACCGACTCCCAACGAATGACATGAGACTCATTCAAAACGTAACGACGATGGATAAAAACATGAAAATAGGATGAACAACTAATAAGTCTGGGGTAAAACTAACTTATAAGACAAATCACCAATAGTTAAAAAAATCTCAAATGGGAAAATATACCTGGGGCTAAGCTTGCCTCTCTTCCCAAACCTTATCATACCCTTTATGTGCAAAACTCAAAGGAAAACATGATTACCAGCACCAAATATCTAGGCACAAAGTCTACAATCTGTATAACACTTCTGCATACCCTGAGCCACTTGAAGTCTATCTTGAATAATCCAAACTCTATCGGAAGACTCATAAAGCGAGTCTATACATCAGGGTCTTACCTCAAAAACCTCAAACCAACCTATTAGAGAGCGACAATGCCTAACATACAAAGCCTCAAAAGGAGCCATATTGATATTAGAATAGTAGCTATTATTATACGCAAACTCCACCAAGGCTAAATGCTGCTCCCACTGACCACTAAAATCCATCACACAAGCACAAAACATATCCTCTAAAATCTAGATAGTCTGCTCCAACTGACCCCTAATCTGGGGGTAAAATGCATTGCTAAGATCAACTCTAGTACCTAACTCATCCTAAAAATCTTCCAAAAGTGAGATGTGAACACAAAACCCCAATCTAAAATGATAGACACTGTCACACCATAAAGTCATATAATCTTCTGAATATAGATACAGGACAACCTCTCAATATTGAAAGAGACCTGTACAGGAATAAAATAAGCAGACTTGGTCAATCGATCCACGATGACCCAAACACTATCAAAACCATGCAAAGTGTAAGGTAAGCTAGTGCCAAAGTATATAGTGATCCATTCCCATTTCCTCTCGGGAATGGGTAACCTTTGAAGCAATCCACAAGGTCTTAAATGCTTAACCTTTACTTGCTGGAAACATAGGCAACGAGCCACAAAGTCTACTACATCCTTCCTCATACCACCCCACCAGTAGTGCTGTGTCAAGTCAATATACATCTTAGTCACTTCTGAATAGATGGAAATACCTAGAATAATGGGCTTTCTCCAAAATAACTCTAATCCAATTACCTACTCTTGGCACATAAACTCGGCCTCGAATCCTTAAAATCCCATCTGAATCAAGTGAGAATTCCTTAGACTCTCCACTCAGCACCTTATGATGAGTCACCCTTAATCCAACATCATTAAATAAATAAGCCTAAATCTGCTCCATCAAAGAAAATCTAGCCTCCACAAATGCCAAAACACACCAGGTATCAAAATATCAAGTCTAACCATATGGTTAGCGAAAGACTGTACCTCTAAGGACAAGGGTCTTTCCTGGGTCAAAAAATGCTCCATCTACCCATGCTGGTTGACTTCCAGCTCAAGGCATCTGTAACCACATTAGCCTTGCCTAGATGATAGATAATAGTTAAGTTATAATTCACAAGTAACTCAATCCAACGATGCTGTCTCATATTAAGATCTTGCTAGGTGAAGAAGTACTGAAGGCTATGATGATTTGAGAAAATCTCACGATAGACTCCATATAAGTAGTGCCTCCACAATTTCAAAGAATAAATCATCGTGCATAACTCCAAATCATGGGTAGGTTATTCTTCTCATGGGGATTCAATTGACGAAAAGTATACACAATCACCTTACCCTTCTGTATCAATATCATACCCAAACCAACACCTGAAGTATCATAAAAGATGATAAAACCTATGCCTTCCTTAGGCAAAGTCAAGACAGGAGATGGAGTCAACAAATCCTTAAGCTTTTAGAAGCTTACCTCAGAAGCATCAGATCACTTAAAGGGAATTTTCTTTTGAGTCAATATGGTCAATGAAGCTGTAATGGATAAAATACCCTCAACAAAATGGAAATAATAACCTGCCAAGCCAACAAAACTCTAAATTTTTATAGATAAAGTACGCCTAGCCCAATCATGAACCGCTAAAAATTGGTTGGATCAACCATATTCCCTTCTTATTCACCACAAGACCAAAGAAAGAAATAGAATCCAACCAAAACTCATGCTTGGAGAACTTGGCATACAACTTCTCATCCCTTAATCTCTAAAGAACAATCCATAAATATTCCTTATGACCTACCAGACTACCAAGATATCATGTATAAATACAATAATAAAGAAGTTGAGATATGGTCAAAATACCCCGTTCATCAACTCCATGAATATGGCTGGGGCATTGGTAAACCCAAAGGACATGACCAAGAACTCATAATGACCATATCGAGTTTGAAGAGCTATCTTTGGAATATCCTAAGCTCTAATAATCCTTAACTAGTTATGCTCAAATCTCAAATCAATCTTTGAAAACACCGCGACACCCTGAAGCTGGTCAAACAAATTATCAATACAAGGAAGATGATGCTTATTCTTAACCATCACCTTGTTTAACTCTTGATAATCAATACACATTTGCATAGATCTATCATTCTTATTTACAAACAAGATAGGTGAACCCCATGTTGACATACTAGGTTAGATAAATCCCTTATCCAATAACTCTTGCAATTGATCCTTTAGTTCCTTCAACTCGACTGTTGTCATCCTATAAGGAGGAATAGAAATGGGTTTGGTGCCTAGCTCAACATCAATAGTAAAATCATTATCATGATTAGAGGCATACCAGGTAAATTCTTAGGAAACACATCCATAAACTCACTGACAACACGAATAGAATCCAAAGAAAGAGGTGAGACAACACTAGTATCACAAATATAATCCAAGTAAGACAAACATCCTCTCTGAATTAATCGATGATCCTGAATATAAGATATAACCTTCTTAGGACCTGAATAAAATGCACCCTTCCAAGCTATCCTTGGCACATTAGGTGAAGCTAGAGTCATGGTCTTAACATAAAAATATAGGACAACGTGGTAAGGAGATAACCAATCCATACCCAAGATAACGTCAAAATCAACCATATCTAAGAAAAAAAAATCTACCCAAGTCTCACACCTAGAAAAAGTCATAATATTGGATTGGTACACCCAATCCACCACTAAAGAATCTTCTATTGGGGTAGATACAAAAATAGGCATAACAAGAGGCTCACTAACAGAATCAAGACCTGAAGCAAAATATGCAGACACATAGGAGAAAGTTAATCTCAAATTAAATAGTAAAAATACAGATCTGAAATAAATAAGGATGATAACTGTGATCATAACATTAGAAAACTCTAACTCTAGTCAGGAAGGTATAGCATAGCACTGTCCACGACCACCAACTAGCTAAGTTTCCCCATGACTACCACCACGGGCAGCACTACCTCTGCCTCTTGTACCTCTGGTAGAACTCTTACCTTTTACAACTAAAATAAAAGTAGCTCTAATCACATGACGAGGGTAGTCCTTGTCCAGATGGACAATCTCATCACAAATAAAGCAACCTCTACAACCTGACTTAATAGGACAAGGTACCACTAGGCTTGGGAGACCACCCTAAACTGCTGAACCAGAGGATCCATTATTTGAATCCTACCAAGCTTCCTATGCTGGCCTACAATGAAACCCACGAGAACCTCTAAAATCTCTAACTCTAGAAGTGTGACCTCTAAACTCACCAAAATGGGCTACCTTCTTGGTGCCTTCCTGAGATTCTTACAGAATATCCTCAGTGATCTTAGCATGATCCACTATACTCCAAAAAGACATTCCAAATACAACCATCAAAGATATAGCCAATTGAAGAGAAGCATCTAACCCGTTTATGAACTTTTAAATCTTAATAACTCGGTGGCAATGCTGGCATAAGAATATCTAGATAAGGCATGGAAGCATGCCTCATACTTTGCAACAATCATTAAGCCCTACTTCAGGTGATCAAACTTATCTCTCATCTATTCCCTCAGAATATAAGGAAAAAATCTCTCAAAAAATCCTCGACAAATTGATCCCCTATCATCTTAGGAGAATCAAGAGCTTTATAACTAATAAGCGACCTCTACCAATCTCTAGTAGCGTCTCTTAACTAATAAGTAGTATAAGGAACCCCATGTAACACAAACAAATCCAAAATATGCAACTTCTTTTGACAATCAATCAAGAACTCATAGAATCCTTGCTGTAACATCCCAAAACCTGGTCCCAAGATGTCACACTGTGCTTAAGACTATGAGTAGCCTTAAGCTAACCCTGTCTTCCTTCTATAAAGCCTAAATCTCATAATAAGGGAATATAGATTATAATAATACTAAAATAGGGAAATCTATCTGAGCTAACTGAGAATATCTGAATCATAGGATATAAAATAATAGACTTAAGAGTCTGGACAATAAAAATTAAATAGTTTGAATCATATCTAGCAGTCTGACGAGCCCTACTACTAATATCTAGAGAGTCACTGGGACAAACCTCCAACTGACTCAGATTATTTGAAAAGAATACTGAATTATCTAAACTTATAAGCTGAAAAAAAATTGAATGACTAAGTCCCTGAATTATAAGGACTCACGACCTGTTGGATATAGATAGAGATGCTCAAAAATCACTCACACTGCTGGAACTGAGCACCTGAAACTACATTATGAGATAATATAGTACATAAATGTATATGTGGATCAATACTTTAAGGATGTACTGAGTATATAGGGTGAAATACATAAGTAAAACATTATCTCATTATCATAATTCAAAAAACAATATATGCTAAATGTAAATGACTCACATAAGCTGGAATATTTGGAAAAAAATTGAAATCTTAAATACTAAGAAGAAGATCATACTTTATAAATCTAGTGAGTCATAACATTTAGTTTTGAAATCTGTACTAATGTCCTGTCTGTAAATCATACTGTCAAAGTGTAAAAGCGCTCATTTCTATATCTGAAATCTGAAAGCTAAAATCTATAACTATTAACTTTCTGTAAAGCATAATCTGAATAAAGTTGTGAGCCTCTACACTTAGTTTTCTAAAAGATTTCTATTTTTTTCTGAAATCTATAATTTGTAGGGAAAAATACTTTAATAACTATTCTAAAAAGTTTTTACTGAGGAGGTTCTTCTAACCGTCATAAATTATGTGAGCTAACATGGAGCCCAACGTCTTGTTCCCCTATAGGGAAAAACTCACGATGGGAAGAGGTATCATGCTCTTTCCAAGGAGTATAACTTGAGCTAAGTGATCACAACTGTAATTGTCATTCATAAAGAAATGGAAATAATCTGATAATTTGTAACTATGTGGGCTACATAGTTCTATAGAAGATAGGGCACGCTAATTCCACTCTTCCCACTGGTGTTAAATACTACTCCCTTTTAATCTGTATGCTCACTCTATTAGAAATCCACTTTAAAAACTAGCATAAGGGTTATTACAAAACTAATTATGATTTTATCTGAGTTAATCTATAAATAAATCTAATCTGAATCCTGTAATCTAAGATAAATATGTAAAGCGGATTCCAAATATTATCTGAGGATTAAAAGATCAAAACTTTATTGAAAATCTATAAATAATCTGATCATAGGATGCTTAAAGCATCATATTTCTTGAAATATCAATATATAAACTTAGGCTTGATAACCCATGCATCAGGTTTATGTCAAAACATCATAATAATCATGCTTGATAATGAAAACAATGATAATTCATCTCAAAATCTGGAATTTACTACAATAGGCATGAAAATATGAAAATAAACATGCAATTCATCATCAAAATCTCTCAAAAACTCATAATCTTGGAAATAGCAATAATGGGTATGAACCCTAATTCAAATATCATGGATATTCAATCAAAATCATATGACTTTTTAATTAAAACTTAGTTTTGATCACAATGATGAAAGAGGATCCTTGTTCATAAACCCCACATACCTTGGAAGATAATTAAATAAAGAACTTGAATTATTGATTCCTATTTGAGTTCTTGAAGATGAGTTCTTGATTATCTTGTCTTGGGAATCCTCAATTTGGAGCTTTCTTGGAGAAACAATGGAGGGATTTAATTCCTTGGAGAAGAAGCTTTGGAGCTCTAGGGTTTTTCTTTGAGAGAGAATGGATGAAAATAAGCATAAAGTGCTTTGAATATGCTAAATTCCTTATTTATGATGAATTGGGGCCTTGGGAATTGACCAAAGTGCCCCTTTTTAAACTTTAATCAAAACATGAAAAAGGAACAAAAATCTCAATTTAACATGCCACTGTGATGCGCCACTATTGCGGTGGCTTACTGGAATAGGATAATTTGGAAGTGGAAGTTCTCCGTGATGTGGAGCTATAGCAGTGCACCTTTGGAATACCATTTAGGCCATCAACGCAACATGGTACAACCACGTTGGTCTACTGGAAATTGACATCTGGGAAATTAGGCTTCTCCGCAATGCAGGGCAAACGTGGAGGTCCACTGGATATTGATGATTGGGAATCTACCCTTCACTGCGATGTGGTGGTTGCTTGAATGGCACACTGTTAACACTAAAAATGCCATAACTTCTCAACTGAGTATTAGATTTGGGCGAAATTGGTAGCGATGGAAAGCTTATTCAATTTCCTCCACAATAAAGGGTCTAAATTTGGAAAATTCTACATGTAACAACATATGTTTATTTTTAAAGCTAATTCTTGACATTCTAGGAGAAAAATTAAGCTATGAAAAGTATGGGGTATTACAATATCTCCCCCCTTGGGAATATTCACCCTCGAATATGGCTAGTTAAGCTAAAAATACTGAGGAATCTAAGGCTATAATCTGTCATGCACAACTTAAATAACTGTATGGCTGAATGAATTACATTCTGAGCAATTGAACTGATCTGCGAGTGCATGACTTTACATGAAAATAGCTATATGGCTGAATCTGAGAGTGAAAAAGAACTAAATGAAGGAAAACTATTACCTTCGACAGAATCTTAGTTCGTGAAGAAGAGATGAAGATACTTGATACGCATGTCTGCTTCTGTTTCCCAAGTAGCACCCTCAACGGAATGATTTCACCATAGTACTTTGACCAAGGGAACTTCTTTGTTCCTTAGCCCACAGATCAGATGATCAAGAATCTTTACAGGAATTTCTTCATATGAGAGGCTATTCAGAATATCTGTACTTTCCAGAGGAACTATAACGGCTGAATCATCCATGCACTTCTTCAAGGACACATGGAAAAGTAGATGAACTGAGGATAAATCTATGGTTAGCTTAAGCTCATACGCTACCTTCCCAACATGATTCAAAATTCAAAAGGGACCTACATAACGGGGACTAAGCTTCCCTTTTTTGCCAAACCTCTTCATCCCTTCATGGGTGAAACTTTCAAATAGAAAAGATCATCTACCGCGAACTCATGATCTCTTATTTTTATGTTTGCATGATATTTCTGATGACTCTGGACTGCTTTCAATCTTTCTATAATCAACTAAACTTTCTCCATGGATTCAAACACAATGTATGGACCAATAAAAGTGGCCTCACCCACTTAAAACCTACCAACTGGTGATCTACATCTTCGTCCATAAAGGGCCTCAAATGGAGCCATCTGAATACTAGCATGATAACTATTATTATAAGTGAACTCAATCAACGGTAAGTGCTCATCCCAACTACCTTTGAAATCAGGAACACATGCCCTCAAAATGTCCTATAGGGTCTGAATGGTCCTCTCTGCCTGACCATCTGTCTGCGGGTGAAAAGTTAAACTAGGATGAACTTCGGTCTTGACTTGGGTACCAAGACCCTTCTTTATGGCTCTCCAAAACTGAGAGGTAAACTAAGTACCCCTATTTGAGATGATCGACAAAGAAACTCCATGCAATCTAACTAATTATTTGATATACAACTTGCATAATCTTTAGCTGTGTAAGACATGTGAGCTGGTAAGAAATACATTGACTTAGTCAATCTATCTACAATAACCCAAATCAAGTCATGCTAACAACACGAATGGGGTAAACCAGTCACAAAATCCATATTCTCCACTTCCTACTCCTACGTGGGGATACCAAACTCTTGCAATGTACCATCAGGTATTTAGTGCTCTACCTTAACCTATTGAAAATTTTTACATTTTACTACAAACTCTACTATATATTTCTTCATACCACTCCACCAATAGATTTCCCACAAGTCGAGGTACATCTTGGTAGCACCTGGATGAATGGAATAACACGTACCATGCGCTTCTGCCATAATCCACTGCCTCAAATCATCAACACATGGCACACACAATCTACTCTAGTACCTCAACACACCATCTCCCCCTTAGGAGAAAATCTCTATCTTTTAGCCTTTAACTAACTCCTTCAGTTTGACCATACTAAGATCCTTATCTTGCTTATGTTTCACTTCTAAAACCAGAGAAAATTCAGAACTACTCTGAACCCAAACATTTCCTTCAGCAGAATCAACCAATCTCACACCCAATCTAGCTAAATGATGAACTTCTCAAACTAACTCTTTTTTTATCATTCTCCATATGAGCAACACTGCACATAGACAATCTACTAAGGACGTCTGCTACTATATTGGCCTTGCCTAGATGATACAATACACTCATATTATAATCCTTCAACAATTCTAACCACCTTCTCTACCTAAGATTCAACTCCCTCTGAGTAAATACATACTGCAAACTTTTGTGATCCATGAACACATCAACATGCACTCTATAAAAATAATGTCTCCAGATTTTCAAAGCAAACACAACAGTGGCAAACTCAAGATCATGGGTCAGGTAATTCTTTTCATGAAGCTTCAACTATCAAGAGGCACATGCTATGACCTTACCTCTCTATATCAAAACACAACCCAAACCAACTCTAGAGATATCACAATACACCATAAAACCATCTGTACCATCAGGTAATGCTAAAACTAGAGCTGAAGTGAGTCAAGACTTTAGCTCCTGAAAACTCTTCTCACAGGAATCTGACCACTGAAACTTAACTTTTTTCTAAGTTAATTTAGATATAGGAGACGCAATAGATGAGAAACCCTCAACAAAACATCTATAATAGCCAGCTAAACCCAAGAAACTCCTAACGTATGATGGAGAGATAGGTCTAGGCTAATTTCTTATGGCTTCTATCTTTTGGGGATCAACTTTAATACCTTAACTGGAAATAATATGACCAAGGAAAGCTACGGACCTTATCCAAAATTTATATTTGCTGAATTTGGCAAACAACTGGTAATCTCTAAGAGTTTACAACACAATTGTAAGATGGTTTGCATGATCATCCTCACTGAGAGTAGACAAGAGTATCATTAATTAAGACTATGAAAAATAAGTCTAGATACTATTTGAACACTCTGTTCATTAAGTCCATGAAGGCTATTAGGGCATTGGTTAGCGCAAAGGACATAACTAGAAACTTAAAATGACCATAACGGGTTCTGAAAGCTGTCTTTAGGATATTATATTCCCTTACTTTAAACTGATGAAAGCTGAATCTAAGGTTTATCTTTGAAAAATAACTTGCACCTTGAAGTTGATCAAATAAGTCATCAACTCTAGGAAGAGGATATTTGTTTTTGAGTGTAACTTTATTTAGCTGACAATAGTCAATTCATATTCGCAAGGAACTATCTTTCTTCTGCACGAATTAGACGGGAGCGCCCCATGGAGAAACACTAGGCCTTATGAAACCTTTATCTAGAAGATCTTTGAATTGCTCTTTTAACTCTTTTAGCTAGGCGGGAGCCATACGATAAGGTGGAATAGAAATAGGCTAAGTATCTGGGAGAAGGTCAATCCCGAATTCTATTTCCCTATTTGGAGGTACCCCTAGCAAATCTTCAGGAAAAAATTAGGAAAATCATTGACTACACTTACTGACTGAACTGTTGGAGTCTTAGACTTAGTGTCCTTGACTCGAACTAGATGATAGATACACCCTTTAGAAATAAAATTTCTGGCTTTAAGATATTATATGAAATAACTCTAGGGAGACACTAAATTACCTTTCCACTTAAAGACTGGCTCTTCTGGAAACTAAAATGTCACCACTCGGGTGCGACAATCTATGGATGCATAACAGGAATGGAGCTAATCCATGCTAAGAATAAGGTCAAAGTCAACCATATCTAACTTTATTAAGTATAATAACATAATTTTATGAAGGACAATGATAGGACACTTTTTATAGATTTGTTTGGCAATAACTAACTCACTTACTGGGGTAGAAACCAAGAAGGGCTCATGGATCTTTTTAGGACTTATTTCAAAATTCACTGCAACTAAGAAAAACTCGACCCAGGGTCTAACAACACATAAATATCAAGATGAAAGACACAAAGCATACCAGTAACAACATCTGGTGAATGATCCTATTCCTGATGGGATGGTAAAGCATAAAATCAATTCTGGCATTGGCCGTCATCGGTATTGGATGATGCATCCAAAGGAGGGACTGGGTGACCTAAATAAGCTGGCGCACTAGTAGCTTAGGCCTGGGGACGAACATCTCTATTTCCCTGCTTAGCATGTGGACATTTTCTAATTCTATGACCTAAATTACCACAACCATAACAACCCTTCTATCCAGCCAAGTACTCTTCAGGATGATTCTTACCATACTTAGCACATGGAGAATAACTGGACTATCTAATCATACTACTCTGAGATCTAGACATAGAGGACTTACCCCGCTGCTCCTGTCTAGCTTTGGGAGTGGGAGCACTAGCTGAAGATAGTGGTGGCATAGATGAATAATTCTAAAACTTTGAATGATTTCCCCCTTAAGACCTAGCCTAGCCATACTCAAACTTCCCTGTTCTAGCCTTTTTATTTTCCCTCTTTTTTTCTTTCAACTTCTCTACCTCAATTTGTTGAGCATGAATCATCAACCTAGAAAGATTCATATCTCCAATAAGCATGGTAGTCTTATACTTCTTAACTGCAAAGCTAGATATGCCATAAACAAACTTACTCATACTTGCCCTAGGATCAGCCATCGTATCAAGGGCATACTTAGACAACTGGTTAAAATTAAGGCAGTACTTCTTTACTGTCATCGAGCCCTGCCTCAAGTTTACAAACTCCTTTATCTTAGCTTCTCTTATTTTGCGTAGAGAGAACCTATCTAGAAATGTATTCTAAAACACTAGCAAACTCATAGGAGCTGTATTCTCCACTCTACCATTATTCCACATGACTACCCAATCATACACTATATTTTTTAATCAATAGGATGCTAACTCTACTCCTCTTTAGAAATATGCATAATCTATGTGATCTTCTTCACCTTATCTAAATAAAGCTATAGGTCCTCACCTGCTTTTGACCCAAAAACTCTAGAGGATTCATTCTCATGAAATCTCTGATTTTGGATGCTGTTAAATCACCATTCTGCTAAAGTGGGATTGCAACCTGATGGTTTCCCTAAACATTAGAAGTCACAGCTTGGGCTAATTCCTAAAAGGCAGCCCTAAACTCAGCATGGGATACATTCCTATTCAGAGAATTGGTGGGATAGGGTGGCTGCTTATCATTTTTGCAGGCGTTAGCTCGACAAAAGGCATACTCAACTATCATGTAAGATAACGAGTCAAAAGAATATAGATATACTGTAAGCATGGTAGATCATAAAAGAAAAATAATTTCCTAAATATGTCCCATAGCCTCTTGCTCATAAATATGGTATGCTTCATACCCATGATCAATACTTTACATAACACGACTTGTCTGACTCCCTAGGACCCTTAAAAACCTTAGGCTCTAACACCAAGTTTGTAACACCCCAAAACCTATTCTCGAGATATCACACGGTGCTCAAGACTATGAGTAGCCTTAAGCTAACCCTATCTGCCTTCAACTAAGCCTGAATCTCATAATAAGGGAATATAGATGTATAATCATACTAAAATGCAAAAATCTATTTGAGCTAACTGGGAATATCTGAATCATAATATCTAAAATAATAGACTTAAGAATCTGAGCAATTAAAACTGAATAGACTGAATAATCTCTAGCAGTCTGACAAGCCTCTACTACTAATATGTAGAGAGTTACTAGGACAAACCTCTAGTTAACTCGAATTGTCTGAAAAGAATACTGAATCATCTAAACTAATAAGCTGAAAGTCCCTGAACCATGAGGACTCACCAAATATCGAATATAGATAGAGATGCTTGAAAATCACTCATGCCACTAGAACTAAGCACCTGAACCTACATTGAGACAATGTAGCACATAGATGTATATGTGGATCAGTTCTTTGAGGATGTACTGAGTATATGGGATAAAATTCATAAGTAAAACATTATCTCATCATCATAATTTGTAAAACAATGTATGCTAAATGCAAATGACTCACATAAAATAAAATATCTGAAAAAAATTGAAAGCTGAAATACTAAGAAGCAGATCATACTTTATAAATCTAGTGAGTCATAACATTTAGTTCTGAAAGCTATACTAATGTCTTATCTGTAAATCATACTATCTAAGTGTAAAAGTGCTTAGTTCTATATCTAAAATCTGAAATCTGTAACTATTATCTTTCTGTAAAGCATAATCTAAATAAAGTTGTTAGCCTCTATACTTAGTTTTCTAAAATTTTTTTCTATTTTTCTGAAATCTATAGTCAGTAGGGAAAAATACTTTAAAAACTATTCTAAAAAGTTTTACTGTCATGGAGGTTCTTCTAACCGACATAAATTATGTGAGCTAACATGGAGTCCAACGTCTTGTTCCCCTAAGGAGAAAACCTTACAATGGGGAGAGATGTCATACTCTTTCCAAGGAGTATAACCTGGGCTAAGTGATTACATCAATAACTGTCATCCATATAGAAATAGGAATAATCTGATAATTGGTACCTACTTTGGCTATGTAGTTCTGTGAAAGATAGGGCACGCTAATCCTACACTTCCTGCTTGGTGCTAAATACTGCTCCCTTTTAATTTGTATGCTCACTCCATTGGAAATCCACTTTAAAAACTAGCATAAGGGTTATTACAAAACCAATTATGCTTTTATCTGAGTCATTCTATAAATAAAGATAATTTGACATAAATCTGTCAAGTTGATTCCAAATCTTATCTGAGGATCAAAAGATCAAAACTTTATTAAGAATCTGTAAATAATCTGATAATAGGATGCTTAAAGCATCATCTTTCTTGAAATATCAACATTTAAACTTAGGCTTGATAACTCATGCATCAGGTTCATGTCAAAACATTATAATAATCATGCTCGATAATGAAAACAATAATAATTTATCTCAAAATTTGGAATTTACTAAAATAGGCCTGAAAATATGAAAATAAACATGCAATTCATCTTCAAAATCTCTCAAAAACCTCATAATCTTGCAAATAGCAATAATGGGTATGAACACTAATTCAAATCTCATAGATATTCATTAAAATCATATGAATTTGTAATTGAAACTTGGTTTTGGGCACAAGGATGGAAGAGGATCTTTGTTCATAAACCCCACATACCTTGGTAGATGATTAGATGAAGAATCTTGAATTATTGATTCCTATTTGAGTTCTTGAAGATAAGATCTTGATTATCTTATCTTGGGAATCCTCAATTTGGAGCTTTCTTAGAGAAATAATGGAGGCATTTGATTCCTTAGAGAAGAAGCTTTGGAGCTCTATGATTTTTCTTTGTGACAGAATGGATGAAAATAAGCATAAAGTACTTTGAATATGCTAAATTCCTTGTTTATGATGAATTGGGGCATTGGGAATTGACCAAAGTGCCCCCTTTTAAGCTTTAATCATAACTGGAAAAGGGAACAAAAGTCCCAATTTAAGATGCTACCATGATACACCACTATCGCGGTAGCTCACTGGAAATAGGATAATTGAGAACTAGAAGTTCTCCATGACCCAGAGCTATTGCAGTGCACCTTTTGAATGCCATTTAGGCCCTCAACGCAATGTGGGACAATCACATTGGCCTACTGGAAATTGACAACTGGGAAATTAGGCTTTTTCGTGATGTGGGTCAATTATGGAGGTCCACCGGATTTTGACAATTGGGAATTTACCCTTCACCACGATGCGGTGGTTGCTTGAATGGCATATTGTTAATACTAAAAAGGCCATAACTTCTCAACCGAGTATCGAATTTGGGTGAAATTGGTATCAATGGAAAGCTTATTCAATTTCCTACACAATGGAGGGTCTAAATTTGGAAAATTTATACGTAACAAAAGATATTTATTATTAAAGCTAATTCTTGACATTCTAGGAGAGAAATTAATCTTGGAAAAGTATAGGGTATTACACTCATCCACAACACTACTAAATCTAGGAGGACCCAAATGAGTAAATCTTTCAAACCTTTTCTGATTCTCAAGGAAATCACTACACTCACAACAAGAAAAGACATGGTAAATCTAGCAGGCTGAGATCCCACTTGAGGAGGTAACATAGATTAAGGTTGAACTTCTAATCTCAAACTACCATACTCAGATGACAACACTGAAAAAGGGTAACACTTAGGGTCTGAGGAGTACTAATGGTAAAAGTAGGTGGAATTGAAGGATTCACACTCGAGACTAAAGGAACACCATACACAGACTATGGCTTAGATGGAGGTACAATAATAGAAGCTGGGGAACACCAGACATACTTAAAGGATCACCCTCCAAATGGGTTAACAAGCACACTATTAACTCTTCTAAAATTGGGGTAGAAGACCTCAGTGGAACTAAAGTAGGACCTAGTCCTTAAATATGCTTAGAATGAGGCTTAGGGTAAAGTTCCCTCGCTCTACTCCTAGATGGGGAAAATCTATAATACCACCCACTACCTCAAGCCAACCTAAGACTCATAACTCTCCCTCTAGATTGGGTTCTCTCCTCGAATGAAGGATCCACATCTCTAACCTCATGATATTTAGTCATCACCATCTATGTAGAAAAAAAGTGAAATATGACTTAGACGCAGGGTATGAAAGAAATCCGCATGATAAGGAACAAAATGAGAGAAATTCCTAAAGTCATTCTATAGACTCTATAAGATAGATACAAACATCTATGTACCGATCCATGAGACTCTATTAGACATCCCATTCATACACTATTGAGACCAATGAACTTGGCACAACCCAAAATCCAAAAAACAAAAAACAAAAATGACAATACCTCCAGCTCACAAAATGCAAAAAATCCTCTTTTTCTTGATTTTTATCATGATATTTTGTAATAGGGTTTCAATTGTTGACCTTAATTCAGTTAAAGATTGTAAATTTGATGTACCTGACACCAATTTATTAGGACCTAAAAATCCAAGGGTTGTGATGGTACTTGTCGAGGCGAACCTTGACATGTAATCCCATCACCCAGACTGATTCAAAAGAGAAATTAATATTCCAAACCAAAGACAAGGCTCCTAGAAAGAAGTCAAACCATAATATATATAATGAAAGTAAAAAGAAACATAAATAATAATGTCATTACTCCAAAGACATGGTGTCATAGTGTACGAACTACTAGTACTACTCAAGAAAATACAATAAATAAGAATAACTTTGTCTATGAAAAAAAATAAAGACATAGTCTAGTAAGAAGAGGTAGTAGTAGACTCCGAACATATGAATGTATCACTACCTCATAAAGCTCTAAATATCACCAAAATTAACCAATGTGGGGCATAATCGAACCAGGAACTGTACCAAAAAGGCATAGTAAGAGTGTGGAGGATCCACTTGTACTCAATAGGAATTATAGATGGACAGATAAAAGTAGATAATAAAGCATACATAATGCACAATAAGGGAACGACACCTTCTATAACACCCCGTACTTTTACCTAGCTTAAATTCATCCTAAAATTATCAAAGATTTGATTTAAAGAAGAATACATTTTTATAAATATGGCATTTTCAAGATTGTAACTTCTAATTGTGTGGGAAATTGAATAAGATTTTCATCGACATAAAATTCACAAAAATCCGACACTCGAGCGGAGAGTTATGGCCATTTTAGTAAGACAGTGTACCACCTGAGCCATCAGTGCATTGCGGAGCCAGCCAAAATGGCATTTGTCAAAAACCAGTGAACCTTTGCGATATTGGCACTTTATGCCAAGGCTCAATTTCAGAGTTGTTCTTTTTCCAGTGTTCCAAAGTGATACCACCACATCGTGGTGAACTTCCAGGTCGCAACCAAGGTGGCAATACGATTCCACCGCGTCGTGCCACCATGAAATTTCCCAGTTGTCATTTTCCAATGGCTTGGAACGATAGTGGCATGTCGAACTAGGGGTCCAGATCGGAAAAATTTCACAAAAACTTAAAGTTGCGCCCAATGTTAAAATAGTATTTCCCCATGATTTTAATTCATCCAGATATGAGATTTAATCCCTAAAAACATTTAAACCCTTCATTATTCACTTTTTCCCAAAATTAAAAGATAATTCTCTCTCAAGAAAACAAACCCTAGCTCTCAATAATCAAGGTCAATCCCAAGAATTTCTCCAAGAACTCCAAGAAACTCTTAAATTAAGGTATGTCAGAAGTTTATCCATGGATCCTTACCTTCCATGGAACCCAAGAATCCTTTTCCAAAATACAAGATTTATGATTTATGATTTCCATGTTTGAATTAGTTTGAATTCATGTTCATGATGTTTTTTGACTTTTAATCCATGATTTAGATTACAAGATCTAAGAATTGATTCTAGTATGCGTTGAATTACATGATATCTATGATAAAACCTTCAATTTGCAAGTTGATTGTTGTAACTATGTTAATTCTAAGTGTTTATGATTCAATTAACCAAGTATGCTTCTTATGTGTTTGATAAATTGTCTATGAGAATGAAATAATGCTATTATAGTATGCCAATATGTATTCCCCATTCATGTACAAGTTTATCCATTACAACTGTTTGATAAAATGTCCATATGAATGAATTATGACCAAGTGAACATTGTTATGTTATTCAAGATGATGCTTTACTTTACTTTTCATGCTATCGATTCCTGGGGGTATTTAATAACGATAATTTAGCTGTATACCTAGAGCCAGTATCAGTCATGTCACGATCAGTAGTACTCTCAGTAAGTTACAGAACTCAGTAGAACTCTGTTAGTTACAAAACTTAGAAAAACTTGGTAAATTATGTATCAGTCCAGTCCTGTTCAGTATGATCAGATCAATGTTTTTTAGTTGAGAGTAGGATTCAGCACTGAGCGAGCCTAGGGATGGGGCCTGACCCGTTAGCTAGGACTGGGTCCCTATAAGAAATCCCTAAGTTCCGAAACTATATAGCCAGTGTAGGTTATGAGATGTCACCTGTTAGATAGGACTGACATACTTAGGGATCACCCACTAGTTTCAGATTGATCTCAGGGGTCACCCATTAGTTAGGACTAACTCCACAACAGTTTTCATTACCTGTGGCATGATACTGACACCCTTCTAATTAGGGTTATAGATTGGACCCCAACTCAGTTATCTTATCTCATTTGGGGCATGTCGGTTAGTTGATTACCTCCCAAAGTTTCAGTTTTAGTTTTCAATCTAGAACCAGTTCAGTTTTATAGAATCAGGACTGTCAGACACAGTCAATCAGTATAATTAAATCAATTATCACTAAGTTTAGATATCAGTTATAAAGTTATCAGAACTCAGTACTTATCTTAAAAAAATTCGGTTATAGTATACACGTACTCTTATATTAAGTTACTCTATATCATTTAGTCAGTTATTGTTCATGCATATGAACCCATACATTCACCCTTACCTCATTTAGCATACCAGTACATTCCTATGTACTAATCCCATACTCGTTTCTTGAGCTATGATGTTTTATATCATAGGTTCGGATGCTCACGTTCCTGACCGTGCTTAGCCAAATTCAGCCAGTAGTAGCAAATTTAGCAGTGAGTCCTCATCATTCGAGGATATTCTATTATTTCATATTTTAGTAGATGTAGTAGTTCAGTAGATGGAGTTAGTTGGGGGCTTATCCCATCAACTATACTTTTCAGACAGATTCAGCTAGAGGTTTTTCAAACTAAATTTTCTAATAGTATTCAGTTTTACAGATGTTATATTTTATCAATATTTTAGATGATTTAAACCTTATGGCATTTCAGCCTATTTTCTGCATTAATTGCAGTATTATTATTCAGTGCTCACAGCAGATATCATTCATGGGTTAGCTTGTGGTCCTTTGGGGTTGTAAGCACTGTGTGACGATTAGGGGGCAGTCCCAGGTCATTACAAGCTAGTATCAGAGCCTAAGGTTCAATAGTGTCCTAAGAAGTTTGAAAGCCACATCTAGTAGAGTTTTGTGCATGGGTGTGTAGCGCGCCACACTTATCGATAATAGGCTCTAAGATCTTTTAGGAAAAGTTTCCCTTTTTTCAGTATTCATGTTATGCGAGTGAGCATGATCTCAAGTTACACTCTCAGCCTAATCCATTTCTTCCTTTTATTTATAGAACATGCTCCCAAATAGACTAATGAAAGAAGAATCGGAAATCAGTCAGCATCTTAGCCAGTTCAGGCAGATCCCCTGGATGAGCACGTCTCTTATGCAGAATTTAGAGCTGTATTTACTACTCTAGACAATTCAATCGCAGCCTAGAATGAGCGATCAACTGCTGTTTTGGCCAACCCAATGTCCAATATTGCTGCAACCAGAATTCGGGACTTTACCTGAATGAATCCTCCTTCTTTTACAGGATCTAAGTCAGAAGAGGATCCACAAGAGTGTCTCAATCAGGTTCAGAAAGTAATAAATATCATGGGAGTGAATTCAAGTGAGAGTGTTGAGTTATCCGGCTATCAGCTACAAGATGTAGCCCATACATGGTTTAAGAACTAGAAGATAAACAGGGGTACAGATGTAGAGCCCATATAGTGGGAAGAGTTTGCTACTTTCTTCTTAGATAGATTATTTCCCTTAGAGCTTAGAAAATCCAAAGTTTTAGAGTTCATTAATCTCAGACAAGGTAGTATAAGCATAAAAGATTATTCCCTCAAGTTTACTCAGTTAGCCAGGTATGCTCCCCATGTAATAGGAGACAATAGGTCTAGAATGAGCAAGTTCATATCTGGGGTGTCAGATAGTATGGTTAAGGAGTGTAGAACAATGATGTTTATTAAAGAGATGGACAAATCTAGGATTATGGTCCATGCTCAATAAAATGTAGAGAAAAAGCTTAAGAAAAGGGAGAGAGAGAATAAGAGGGCTAGATTAGGTAGCTTTAATTTCAGTCAACCTAAGTCAGAAGGCCATAACCATTCTCAGTTTCATCCAAAGTCTTCAGTTTTAGCTCCATCCTCAGCTAGTACGCCAGTACTGAGGTTTAGGGATGACCTCCATGGTGGGGTGCTAAGTTCCTAAACCCAAGGTTGTGTGAGTAGTGATTGTACCTATCCGCTTTATGAAGAGTGTGGTAGAAATTACCTTGGTGTGTGTAGAGTTGGAAGCAATGTATGTTTTGGATATGGTAAGCCAGGCCACAGGATGCGAGAGTGTAGAGTAATGGCTCAGAGAGAAAAAGATTTGCGTCAGTAGGGCACCATTTCCAGTATCACTAATGGTCAATGCCAGAATAGATTTTATGCACTCCAATCTCACTATGATTAGAGAAGTTCTCCTGATATAGTTACGGGTACATTATAAGTCTTTTATCTTTATTTTTATGCTTAGTCAGATTTCGAGGATTTACTTCTTTTGTAACCCCCATATAGCCGTTAACTCGGTATCAGACCTAAAATATTAGCAGAGCCCTCTTTAGTGTCTACCTCAGACTCTAAAAGTAAAGTGGTGACAATTCAGTTTAGAGCTTATTAAGTGATCTGCAGATTTAGAATAGTGGCTTTAAGCTAAGGGGGAGATGGTATGGTAGAACAAGTAACCAATTCAGGCTTTCAGATTTTAGTAGTAATGTCAGTATGGGGAGAAAAGCAGTGCAAGAGGTTAATGCCCAACCCATCCTTACCTCAGTGCAAAGTTTTGCACTTCAGCTATCATGATATCTAGTCACGCAGTACATGCTAGCTCTCTGATCCTAGCTCTCATTTGGCCGCATTATCAAAAATTCAGTATGCTTACAGTTCCTAGTATAAGGAGTTTCAGTTCACTCAATATTCAGTTCTGGTAGAGTCTAAGTTATCATCTTAGTTACAGTCTAAGTAACAGTCTTAGCCTAGTAATCAGATCAGTACCTCAGTTTACAGACTATTTCAGAATCATGTTATATGCTTGGTCTTGCATTCTTAAATAATACTATTCTCACAAATTCATGCTCAATTATCTCATGTTTCTCAGTCAGTTCCCTTACTTATATTCATAATACACGACAACTTTAGACCAGTTATTCAGCCTAAGTATAGTTCAGTCTCACATGCTGAGTATTTCGCTATTATCCATTCAGTTAATCAGATAAGTTAGTATGTTTAAGCATTCGTGCTTAGCTCATGCCAAGATCCCTTGATCCCTAAGGCTGTTAGAACTTCCTAGAAGGAATGTTGAAGGGATATTCCTATTAAGTATATGTTTTCAGTATGAGTTAGTTCATAAATACAACAATTCATTTTAGCAGTCAGGCAGACAAATTTGGATGGTTTCCTATCCTTCCATCTAGTTGTCATATCTAAAAATAGAATATCTTAGTAGTTGCGGGTTTATCCTAGTTTATGTATTATTCCCCAGTTTAAGATCCCAGATATTCAGTCATGATTCAATTCGTAGGTGCCCCGTACATCATCTCATGCTTTTCCTTAGTATCTCAGCCAAGTCAGATTCTCGATGGACATAGTTTCCCAAGGGGGAGATGCACTATAACCCCCGAGCTATCATGAACTAAATCTTCTATTTTATCTTCACGGAATGGATCCAGTTGGAGTAATGGGTTCTCATAGTTGACCCTCTAGTTCCAATCTTAATAGTAAGCTATGTACTCAAGGGCTCAGTTCAGTTCATGATATTCAGTTCATGTATCACATTTCAGACATATTCATGTTCTCATGTTCTTGTTCATACATGTTCAGTAAATAATAGCAGGCTTATCAGTGTTCTCAGCTTAAGGTAATAGTTTTCCTTAGATTTGCTCAGTTCTATGTCCAGTTACAGTCATAATATTACTATCAGTTATCGTTGTATATTCAGTCACAACTTTATTAATTAGTTCAGTCATGTATTCCATGCATCAGGTAAGCATGTCCAGCATATAAACTCAGTCTATCAGTAGTCCTCAGATTAATCACTCATTCGAAGATGAATGTCCCTAAGGGGGAGATATTGTAACACCCCATACTTTTACCTAGCTTAAATTCATCCCAAAGTCAAAGACTTGATTTAAAGATTAATACACTTTTATGCATATCAAATTTTCAAGATTTTTACTTTTTATTGTGTGGGAAATTGAATAAGATTTCCATCAATATAAAATTTTCCCGAATCCGACACCCAGGTAAAGAGTTATGGCCATTTTAGTAAGACAATGTACCACTTGAGCCATCAGTGTGTCGCGAAGCCAGCCAAAATGTAAATTATCAAAAACCAGTGAGCCTCTATGATATTGGCACTTCACGCCAATGATCAATTTCAAAATTATCCTTTTCCAGTGTTCCAACACGATACCACCGCGTCGCGGTGAACTTCTAGGTCGCTACCAAGGTGCCAACATGATTCCACCACGTCGCGCCACCATGCAATTTTCCAGTTGTCATTTTCCAGTGGCTTAGAACGATAGTGGAACATTGTGCCAAGGGTCCAGATTAGAAATATTTCATGAAAACTTAAAGTTGTGCGCACAATTAAAACAATCTTTCCCCATGATTTTAATTTGTCCAGATATGGGATTTAATCCTTAAAAATGTTTAAACCCTTCATTATTCACTTTTACCCAAAATCAAAAGATAATTCTCTCTCAAGAAAATAAACCCTAGCTCTCAATAATCAAGATAAATCCCAAGAATATCTCCACGAACTCCAAGAAACTCTCAAATTAAGGTATGTTAGATGTTTATCCATGGATCCTTACCTTCCATGGAGCCCAAGAATACTTTTCCAAAATACAAGATTTATAATTCATGATTTCAAGGTTTGAATTAGATTGAATTTATGTTCATGATGTTGTTTGAGTTTTAATCTATGATTTAAATTTCAAGCTCCAAGAATTGATTCTAGTATGTTTTGAATTACATGATATCTATGATAAACCCTTTAATTTGCAAGTTGATTGTTGTAACCATGTTAACTCTAAGTGTTTATGATTTAATAAACCAAGTATGCTTCTCATGTATTTGATAAATTGTCTATGAGAATGAAATAATGCCATTATAGCATGCCAACATGTATTCCCCATCAATGTACAAGTTAATACATTACATGTGTTTGATGAAATGTCTCTATGAATGAATTATGACCAAGTGAACATTGTTATGTTGTTCAAGATGATGCTTTGCTTTACTTTTCATCCTATCGAGTCCTGAGGGTATTTAATACCCAAAAATTTAGCTGTTTACCTAGAGCCAGTGTCAGTGACAAAATAGTATCAGTCATGTCATGATCAGTGGTACTCTCAGTCAGCTACAGAACTCAGTAGAACTCAGTCAGTTATAGAACTTAAGAAAACTTAGTAAACTCTGTATCAGTCTAGTCCAGTTCATTATGATCAGATTAATGTCTTTCAGTTGGGAAAAGGATTCAGCATCGAGCGAGCCTAGGGATGAGGTCTCACCCATTAGCTAGGACTGGGTCCCTTGAAGTAATCCCTAAGTTTCGAAACTACGTAGCCAGCGTAGGTTATGAGATGTCACCCGTTAGATAGGACTGACATGCTCAGGGATCACTCGCTAGTTTAGGACTGATCTCAGGGGTCACCTATTAGTTAGGACTATCTCCAAAACAGTTGTCATTAATCGTGGCATGGTACTGACACCCTTCCAATTTGGATTACAGATTGGACCCCAACTCAATTATCTTATCTCATTTGGGGCATGTCGGTTAGATGATTACCGCTCACAGTTTTAGTTTCAGTCTTCAATCTAAAACTCAGTTCAGTTCTAAAGGATCAGGAATGTCAGGCACAGTTAATTAGTATCAGTAAATCAATTATTACTAACTTTAGATATCAGTTATACAGTTATCAAAACTTAGTACTTAGCTTTAGAAAAGCTCAGTTATAGTATACGCGTACTCTTATATTCAATTACTCTATATCATTTAGTCAGTTATTATTCATGCATATGAACCCTTACATTTAGCCTTACCTCATTTAGCATACTAGTATATTCATACGTACTGATTGCATACCCGTTTATTGTGCTATGATGTTTCATATCATAGGTTTGGACGGTCAGGTTCCTGACCACGCTTAGCCAGATTCATCCATCAGTAGCAGATTTAGCAGTGAGTCCTCATCATTCGAGGATATTCTATTATTTTATATTTTTATAGATATAGTAGTTTAGTAGATCGAGTTAGTTGGGGGATTGTCCCATCAACTCCATTTTTTCAGACAGATTCAGTTTGAGGCTTTTCAGACTAGATTTTCTGACAGTATTTAATTTTACAGATGTTATATTTTTTCAGTATTTTAGATGTTTTGAACCTTATGGCATTTCAGCCCATTTTCCGCTTTAATTATAGTATTATTATTTAGTGCTCACAGCAGATATTATTCATGGGTTAGCTTGTGGTCCTTCGGGCTCGTAAGCACCGTGTGACGACTAGGGGGTAGTCCCAAGTCATTACACCTTCAATCAGAAAATATCTCACAATGTTTGCCCACATCTCTTGCACTATTAGTTCTATAACACTTATATATGGCAACAACACCAAAAAGGACTGCAAGTATGTATTATGCCATATACAAGTAAAGCACATAAGGAGAACATATACAAGAATATCAAGTATAAGTAAAGGAATACATAATAAATGGATTGGTAACAAGTCAAGGCAGAAATACAATCATATCACAAGCATAATAAAGTAAATACAACAATGATGAGAATAATTATGATTATGATGATGATGATGTAATGCACGAAGTTCTCACACAACCTCTAAGATTGTCGGACAACCTTCGTATACACCTACAAAGATAAAGCTTCCTGACATAGGACCCATGGGGCGTTCATCAACCCATATACAATCCATAACCATATCTCCTCCCTAGCATATCCCTCGGGGAGGGTTTTTATAAGATGTCATATTTTTGGTAAAAAAACTAGTGTTTCTAGTATTTCCACAATGGTACCGATCTTTTGTAAATGTACATGATATGAAGATTTAATGCTTAGAACAAACCACGATGAGTAGTTTCATATCCAACAAATATACCAGCCAAGTGAGCCAAATATCCATTCAATATTTCAAACCATCCATCAAAACTAACATGATTCATATGCTGGTAGATTATGAACACATCACAATACATAATTGGTACCATAATGGGCTTTTCATCAAACCAGATACAATTATTTTCATACATATATTCTATCAACATTACATAGGATCCCACACGGGCACAACACAATAAGATAGCCATTTTCGTGATTAGTTCCTACACCCTTAACATGCTTTTGTATCAAAATTAACTTCCCAACATAGTCTAAAAGTGGTTAAGCCATAACCAACCTCGAATGTCAAAAATTAAAACAAAAGCCTTCAATCCCAAAGTCTCACTTCTCACAAATAGTGCCAGAATTAACTAAAACATGTAAATATAGAATCTATACATCAAAAGAATGTCAACAATACCCATATTGCTTATTTTCAGGTTGGGGTCAAAACGGACCCTCAAAATGAGTTTTTTGAAAAAGAAGGGAAAAATCGTAGTTTTATTTCAAAAACATATTACACATTCTTTTTGGAAGTCTACAGCTGAAAACCCATACAAAAACAAGTTAAAAATGAGGTTCAAATTGAAGAAAAACCATTTTCAAGCTTTACCAAGTAAAACTCTCCAAAATCCATTTAAAAATTGAGAATTGAAGTTGTTTTGAAGATGAGATTGAGGAAAAACTAATAATTATAGGATTTATTGGAAACTCACCCAAGTGAAAACGGGTAGAAATTTGGGCTTAAATTGGAGAAATACCATTTTTAGGCCTTACGATCCAAAATCCCCAAATTCCATACTTTAATCCAAGTTAAAATAAGAAATAGAAGATAACGATTGAAGGAAATAATTGAAATAGGTGCTATGGAGCTTGCCCAAGCCTAGAAGTGGAGAAAGTTACTCAAAATCATGAAATCCTAAGCTCCAAGTCTCAAAAATAGAAAAAAATGATGAAACATGAGTATTTCTATAACCCAGGCATTGCGACCGTGGACTAGGTTATGATCACGGTAACTGGATGGGTATCACAATCGTGAAAAGGGTGTCGCAAACGTGAAACTTGACCTGCATGCCCAATCAAAATTATGACACTAGCTTCACGATCGCGGATTCACCAGCTGGGGACTTGGTGCTTTCCAACTCTCCACGGCCCCTTGGGATTCATTCTTAATCCCGTAAATGCAAACAAACTATGATACCCTATAAAATTTGATACTCCAGACTCAATGACGATATCAAATTTTCAAAAAATGTCATTTTCACAAAGTTGACCCCAAAATCCAAAATCACAACTTTCCAATCATGAGTCAAAATGAGATTTAAAAGCCATAAAATCACACCAACCATGTTACCACTCTAAAATCGACATTCCGGATGTGTTGGCACAATCCGTTATGCCATCCAACACACAAATATAAAGGTGTTTACCAAAGTCAACAAGAAGGCTCTTGAAGCCACAAAAAACCACAATATAGCATAAATTATACCAAAATGCATTGGGAACCATGCCAATCATCCCTACACCCCAGAAAAATCATATCATAATCACGAGGACGGGTAAAATGGTCAAATTACACAAAAGAACATATTTCACATAATTTATCAAAATTTTAGTCGTTATAACATATGCTAACTTTGTTTGAACAACCAACTCATGTCTAAGGCACTCTCTAGACCGATGATCAATCTTTCCACAACCAGGACAAGCTCCTAAAATACTCTAAGATATTGCACCCATTGATCCAGAACGACTGCCACGACCTCAATATCTATACCAAATACCCCACACGGTATGAAGAGAACTCTGCCCACTGTAGCCACCACAACTAATCTGAGAGCTACCTATAACCTATGATGCTATCTGTGAGGAACTAATAGGTTGTAAGTGGAGTTGATATCCACCGAGTGGATCTTCACTCCTTAATGAAATTCCAATAAAACTGTACTAATAACATTACCTCTTACTTCTACCTCTATAACTCTTAATACATCCTATCTCTGTGGCCCTCACATGATTAACAACCTAAGAAAAAGAGATCCAGCTACTATCAAATGCTCTGATGCAAAATAAAATGGCAGGGCTAATCCTCTAATACATCCACACACAATATCATGCTCTTAAAAATATAGAATAGGAGTATGTCTGGCCTACTCAAAAAAACCAAATCTCGTACATTAAAATTGACAAAGAACTTTGCTGAACACCAATAAACCTAATTTTGGTCTAAGAACTGCTCGATGAACTACACCTCATTTCTGGCTGTGAGGTGTACTTAGAAAGGCTTAGAGTCCCTAATGCTTAATCTCGAAAGGATGAAGTATTCACAAACCCTACCAAAGCCTGATCTAGCCCCAAATTCTTTGACTGACACTAAAGATTTTTAATATCTATCTCCGACTCCCAATCCAATATTGTGATGAAACTCTCAAAGAACATGCCAAAGTCCCTTCCATATTTATTGATAACCTCGTATCATCCATATGGAATTGAATAAAGTTATAGAATGTACTATAGGTTTATAGCAATATGGAGACACAAGAAGGGTCATGAATAAAATTTCCTAAGAATTACCTATAGACTCCCAAAGATAGGATATATACATCTTTGTACTGATCTGCAAGACTCTATTAGACACTTAGCTCTTGTACCAACACATCGGTAAACCTATGCTCTAATACAAATTTATGATGACCCAATTTATCAGGTCATGATTGCACTTACTATAATCCACCAGTTGGTAAGACAACCCATAGTCCAGAACCGCTAGTAATGGACTTAAGAGGAATAAACAAAGATATAAAAATAAATATAATAAAGTACTAATACATATAAGACTATCCCAAAGCCTGGTGGAATAAGTATAAGATCTTCTAATTCAATAAAAGTACAAGGTTTAATATTCAATAAATACATAAATACAACTCATCTTTGAATACAAGATAGAGATCAGTCTAAACCACCAGAGGGAGAATAGTAGTACTTGAATGCCAGAAGTTTAACCCAAACCATCAACCCATAGCTGTTCCATATGATGCACTCAACAATGGCAAGAACCAGTACTTTAATTTGTAGCCTATAGAAGTGTAGTATGAGTACTAAAGACATGGTACTCAGTAGACAACTACTGACTGAGCTCCAAAGATAATGTAAATATAGAAAACATGAAAAGTATGAATATAAACTACATACAACTATCTAGGAAGTTAACGTAATAAAGCTAAAGAGGTAATAAGGACAAACTATCCTATTCTGACTATACTCAGACACTAAAGCACTATACCAATATCACTGGCCAATATATAAATAAAGAGTAGAGAAGGATGTATATAGTAGTATGAAAGGCCAAGGATATGTATACAACATGAATAAACAAGGAAGAGAGAGATATACAGTGATATCATATCTATCTATCTATCTATCCGTATCGATGTATAACTACTCAAGATAAAAAATAAGGTAACCAACCTAGCATCTTAAGGCATCCTAATAAAGTAGGAAACTAGTGTTGGCATAACCAGGGTCCCTAATAATAGTGTGTAACCATGAAATAATTATCCATAATATACTTTACCATAAAATAGAAAAGACCAGAATCATACCTCTAACTTAGTACCAGTCCACAATCAGCCTACCATAAAGTAACCATAATAATCCATAATACATTAATTGGCTAGTACAGAAAGACAATACCTAATCGCGCCCCATAAAATAAAAGGTTCAATCCGCATACAACACATAACAATCAACACTAAGAACCTATACCTATGCAATGCCCCATAAGGCTCATTGTTTAGGAACCAAGAAACATACAGGTAATAGGCAATGAACATGCATAAATAAATGTAAAGTAAATTCACAATAACATAACCAATCTAAGTGACATAGCATACCTAGTGTATACATCTTCTCTAACTCGACGTCTCACAAAGGAAGAACCTATGCAACCTCTCTTCTCTGACACGACAACCCACAGATGAAGAGGCCTTTAGGGGGTTCAGAAGTACCTATATATACTGACCTGGTCATGATCCAAGATTTTCTATAATCATCATTATTAATCTACTCTTTCTAGTAACATAGAGATGTATATATAATAAATGCACGAACTCAAACCATGGATAAAAGAGTATAACTCTATAAATCTATTATCTGTGTAACTCTAGGACTAAATTATTATAATATAGTTGAAAGGGTCAGAATCTCTCATAACCAAAGTAAATAGTAGTGGTAAAGCCACAGACCAAAATCTATCTTGGTCAAATCTCTAAAACATCATTTTTATTTCCAAAAGCTCATAAATCCTCCATTAAGGTGGTATAATTCCCATTATGAAGAATCATTTTTAAAAGTGAAATGTTGGAATAATTTTTTTTTCTTGGAAACAATAGTAAAACCAAGATTTGTGTTGGAATCATACCAGTAAGTGAGTATGAAGGTGCCATTATCAATGCATACCATCTCTAGTATCCAAAAAATATAATCATAAGCATCTAAGCACCCATAGACTAAACCACGTACTCAGGCCTAATAGTATACAACTAGTATAATATTAAAAGTATAATCTGGGAAACTATGATAATCTAATGAGTCAAGTAGTAAATCGTATACTAGAGGGTACTTAGCTGATGTAGCCCAGATCGGGGCCTTGTCATAACAGGTATCCCAAGTCCACCTAGGATTGGGAACCACCCCCTTAACCCAACCCAACCACCTTATAAAACCTTAGATGAGCTGAATTTTGAGTATATAACAAGATTGTTCAATGGTCTCATGAAGACTTTAGGATAGGGTCACAACTATGACTGACTCAACTAAGTCTGTCCATGCTAAATCAACCATCCATACCATACCAAAGCAAAGAGAATACCAAAACATAATAAGAAGATTAAACCCAAAATGTAATATAATGGAACAACCAATAATATCATCCAAGGGTGTAATCCCCAGCATCCATCTCAATGCCAAGGCTAACACTAATTTTGATCCCGTGCAGTCCAACCCCCAAAAGTACCACAAAGCCTCTATCCAAAAGAATACAAATATCCAGTTGGGATATGCCCTCAACCATGGCAAAACCAAAATCCAGAAAGAAAATAAAAGTCTAAGAATGTCTAACATGAAATGATGCCTTCCAAAAGGATGGAAGATCACTACTTAAGTCCAATAAGCTATCCCCAAATAAAGTACTATGAAAGAGGATTTAAATATTTGGTTCCTACATAGAGTGGGTATACAACCGCCGGTATATAGGTTAGTGGGTGAACACTATCATGAATCTTAAGATAAGGATAAAGTAATGCTAGTTACCAAAACCAAGTGAAAACCCTTTAATGCAAACAACCATACATATATATAAGTTTGGGAAAAGGGACCAAGTTTAGCATGCCATTTACAACCTTAACCTGAGTAGTGTAGCTTAGCTGTCCTACCACACCCAGGCTATATGGGTTCGGCTTCCCTTGCTGAAAGGGTCCTAATACACGTAGCAGAACGACCAGGCAATACCCTGAGATGACTAGTACATCCCTCCAATATAAACTTGACACTTATACCTAGCCATCGAAGAACCCTCATATCAGCAAATATAAGTTTCCAATTTTGATCCCTTCGGGATCGCCACCTTCTACGGCTTAGCTTACACTTCTTGTTATTAATGTCTAATAAAACCCAAGTCCAAATAATCCAATTATCTATTTATTAACCAAGGCTATTTGATAAACCAGTGGTATCATCATACCACCATACTTACATGCATTATCCATACCATTTAGATTAAGGGGACTCTTGGTACCATTTCTATTTACTATATTAACCTCTTGGGAGACTACTATGTTCTCCACAAGTATAACCAATTTATCTTTAACCTTCGTAAACTATTTGTAGTTTCTTGCATAAGCTGAAAACAAGTAAGAGTTTGCTTTCAAAAGAGTCAATGCAATAAATATATCTTTATAGGCATTTAATCAAACACGTTGGGGGCATAGTATTGCCAAAACAAAATTCCATTACCATTAAACCACTACCATGTAATTCCATTATCCAAAACCACCATTAATATGTAGAAAGCATAATTAAAACCATAAGAAATCATAACAAAGCCTTTAACATCAAAACCCCTAAATCAAGGATTGAAAATCAAAACTATGCAGAGGTAAAAACTATGAAATTAACCATATAACCATGCCTTTAATTGAAATTACAAGTGCAGAAGAGAATCATGCCTTAAACCAAGAATATTAATGGAAAGAATTCACCAATACATGCCCCAATGTAATCCCATAGTTGAAACCCTAGCTCTTTGCCCCAAAATCTCTTGAGAGAATTATGATATATTTTGGAAGAGATTATAAGTGTTTATAATAAAATAATAGAGTAAATAACCTTCTAAGTGTATTAGAAGTCATGGGTACTGATTAGGGTAAGTAGTGAAATGTATAGAATACACCCACTTAAATCTCATAGAAACCTAACACAGGTTTATGACTGACCTCCTTTCGAGTCGTAACCTAGATTATAGTTGATACCCACCCAATTTAACCAATCCTCAACCATGGATCAGATACTGTACAATATACAACTAATCCAACCAAGTCATAACCTCAGCATATGATTCGTACCCATCATCCATATCCGTACCCATGCCTTATGACTCATACCCTCAAGTTATGTCCATTCCAGTGTCCAAGATCATCCCACCAACTAAAACTAGTTAGATTACAATAGGTCTTCACCACTCATACCCTAACTTACAGATCGTACCATGAGTCATAATAGTTCTAAAAAAAAGATTCCTAGAAATTTTCTAAGGGTCCAAACCTAGGATGCATCAGTCTCCCCCACTTAGAATATTCATCCCTAAATAACAGATAAGGTAGGGGTAACCATACACAGAGTTATTTGTATTATCAAACATCAATCCCAACTTTTTAATGTATCTACTCTTACCTTTACAAAATGGAAAACAAAGATCCAAGATATGCAACTCTTCCTTTAATAAACTCAAAAAATAAAGATGTGTTCAAGAACACATACCTTCTGCACGAATATCAGGAGCAAAAAACAAGATCGGATACTTGGAATTTATGTCATCTTCTTCTTTCCACATGGCCTCTTTGACCTTGTGGTTCTACCATAGAACCTTGATCAAAGCTACATCCATGGTCCACAACCAGCGAATTTTCCTATCCAATATCTCAATCGGGACCTCTTCATAAAACATAGAATCCAAGATATCCAACCCTTCTAAAGGCACAATCAAAGTCAAATTACCAACGCGCTTCTTTAATATAGAAACATGATATACCAGATGAACCAACTAAAACTAGATGGCAACTCCAACTCATACAAGACAGAGAAAGATGCTGGATTGATAATATAAATTCTAGGTAATACTCGATGAAAATTATATTATTCATGATATGTATATATTCTTTTGGATATTATGATATTAATGATGAGAGATGAATTATGAAAGTATACTCTAGCTTGCTTCTCTATTTATGTTTATTTACTTGAGCCCTTATGGGGCTTGTTCATTACTTTAGCCCCTGTGGGGCTTAAACTCTACTTTTATCATGTGGCTTGCTCTCTATTATAAACATTGATTTGAATATTATGATGATATAATAATAGCTGACAATGGCCAAAAAATATTATGATGATGTTATGATGCTCAGCAAGGTCGGGGGGATATTATGTTGATATGGTGATACCTGACAAAGATGAAAGATTTTATGATGGTTATCTTAAACACCAAAAAGGGTACAAAATGATTATATTGATGTTCCTATGTTCATGTCTAATGGTTAGAGTTTGGATAGCCCTATATATGACAAATATATATAAAATAAGGAAAAATTAGAGGATGATTAAGATGAGGATGATAATGATGAGGATGGTCATAAGGACGATGATGATTATGATGATAATGATCATGTTTGTGGTATTGAAAATTTTGTTGTATTTATTCTTACATGTTCATTGCGTATCACTAGTATACTTAAATACCCTGGGTTTTGACTCTTAGAAAATTTCTCAATTTTTGGCTTGTACATCACATGACTTGGGGTGCTTCTCGTATGATAGGGTACAACTAAATTGGGTTTGGTTATATGGTAACCAATATAGGTTGGATGGTTTCTATCCAAGGTATGAATGTAATATACAAGTCATATTCTAGGGTATGAATGGTAATGTCAATTGTATATTTTCTTAAGTTTAGTCTAGGTGACTCTATGCTGCCTAGGGTATGATTTCATGGTACAAATCGTATGGTTGGGTATAGTTTAGCTTGGGAGGCTGTCTGTTGGAGAGTTTTGGGGTCTAAGATGAGGTTTAGGGTACAAGATAGGGGTACCACTTGTACCCTAGGGTATGATTTATGTGGGGTGGTTGTACCATTCTACCAAAATTTTAAGCAATTTAAGTTAGGGGTAATATGGAAATTTCCCCTCTTAACCTCTTAAGGGCCCATGACTTACATCACTATCGGGACTTTATTTACCCTAGTATGCACAATCTAAAACACTTAAACACTTAAATTTTCTCAAGGATCTTGGGTCAAGGAAGGCTAGGGTTTCAACAGTAGGATCAAGTTGAGGACTTACAAGGGTGATTTCTCTCCCCTATCTTCTTAATATAAGGCATGCACTCCTCCATCATTGTTAGTTCCAACTAAAGACATGTTTAATGAATTGTTTTTATGGCATAAATGTTCTATGGTTTGGGTTTTCAAATATATATTATGGGATTTGGTTACAATGGTTGGTTATAGTTTTCCTATGTCTTTTACTTATGGTTTTCATATTATTATAGTGGTTTGAACATTTGGTTTTGTGGAAATTTTTAATTTGTACTTGGTTTTGTCTTTGGAATTACTATGCCCCTAACTTGTTTGATAAAATGCCTATGAGAATGTTTTTGGTAAATTGTTGGACTTACATTGAACTATGCATGGTATAACTTAGTAATGGAACCCTAAATGGTATAAATAGTTTGGAATGGTTAAATAGTAAGGTCTTGGTGGTTATGGTTGGTCTAATTGAATGTGTTATGGGGTATAAGGGAGTCCCCTAAGTAAACAAAATAATGATCACTTATCGGGTACATAGGATTTCCCAAAGTCAACTTAATAATGTAATTTATGGATACATGAGAATCCCTTCTTATTAAAAAAGATGGCTAAGGACATTGATTAGAAGATATAGTCGGTATGATGATACCAATACTTATAGCCTTAGTTAATAATAAATAGAATTGATGGTTTGGTTATATGGTAATAGTTTTAATTGGGCAATAGTGGCAGAGTGTGATAGCTAACCGTGAAAGTGTAAGTCTAATGGAATGACACTCAAAATCATGTTTGCCGATATGAGGATTGGTCATGGAGACCATATATGTTACTTATGGGGTACACAAGAATCTTATAAGTACACTTATACATATGTATCATGGAGAGCGTTGGGTATTCAAGAATTCCCTGCTCATATGGTATCTTTATTTCATATGGATAGATGTATCGGGGCCCATTAAGGGGTACACACTAGTCTCATATAGCCCATGGGTGGTTCTAGGATGATTAAGCTATACATACCTAGGTTAATAGTTTTAAATGCATGCTAAACCCAGTTTCCTTTCCTGATATGTATTATATATATGTATGGTTGTATATGTATATGGTTGTTTACTTGGTTTTACGGTTTGACATTATTTTATCCTTATCCTAAGTGCATGCTTGAGTTTACCCGCTAATCCTTCTTCGGGCGGCTGTATCTCCATACAATGTAGGAATTAACTATTCTACTCCTCCTGCTTAGTGATCAGATTTAGGATCAGCTCAATTAAATTAAAGTAGTGAGCCTTAATATTTTGGAAGTCTCCATTTCATGTGATGGATGTTTTTACATACTTTGGTCATTATATAGAATATGGTTTTAGCTATGGTTGGGGGAATATCCCAACTCGATATTATTTTACCTTCAGTTACAGGCTTTGTTGGACTACTATGGGTTTGTATGGGCAGTGTCGGTAGTTATGTTAGCTTTGGTATTGGTATTGGTATTACGGATGATATCGATTGACTGTATTTATGATTGTTCCATCCAATTATGTTATGGACTCCTACTTGGTTATTATTTTTGTTTTGGTATGGTTATTGGTTAGGTGTTGGATGGTTTAACTTTTTTGGGTTGGTCATGGTTATGGACTTATCCCAGAGTCTGGAATTGTACAAATACTATCTAGTTATAAGTTCAGAATCATCCAAATCAGGGTATGTATTTGGTAGTTGGGTTGGGAAATGGGGGTGGTCCCCAGTCCTAGCTAGTCTTGGGATGCCTATTATGATAGGGGCCTGGTTCAGGTCATGTCAAGTTGGTATCAGAGCCTTAGGTTCATGGTTAGTTGGAAGTCCACAAAGCTGTGTCCAGTACAGTCTCTTATAAGGGTGTGTAGTGTGCCACACTCATTAGGGAGAGTTACAAGGCATTTAGGAAATTTTTTTTTTTTTGTGTTCTATTTTCAAGCTTGGAGTCTAAGCCCTGGAATCTTCTTTAATTTTTATTTATTCACTTTTTAGATCATGCCTCGATAATCCAAAGCCTACGAAAACTCCTCTGTCCTAAATAGAGATGATCTCGATGGAAAACTCCACTTATGGGATCTATACTTAGTCTATGGGTCTGGTCTCTAATTTATCTAGAGTTCTACCAATTTTCTCTAGTCCTTCTCATGATGTTATAATTAATGCTGAGTTTTGTCAGTTGATTCAAATGATTGCTCAATTGGTAGCTTCTCAAGCTGAGTGTAGTACATCTATTACTCTATCTTCTTAGGCCATAAGAGTTTTCTAGTTTATGAGGTTGAGTCCTCCAAATTTTGTTCATGTTGAAGTGGCGGATGATCCTCAGGGTTTTCTAGATAAGATGGAAAAGAATTTCAAGATTATGCATGCCATAAAAGTGGAAGTGGCAGAGTTTTCTACTTGCCAACTAAAGGATATGGTGTACTAATAGTACGAGGAATGGGATAGGGGAAAGGACATGGTATCTCTAGGTTGGTTGTTCATATACAACAGGTAGAGAAGGAAAAGAGAAAATAAGTTGAGATAAGGGAAAGACAGGGTAAGAAGTTTAGGTTCTCTGACTTGGGTTGTTAATAACAAAGTGGTCGGGATGGTGGTAAGTAGCAAAAGAAGAAGTGGGGGAGTTTTGGTTATTTTTCCACAGCTAGTGCTCCTTACCTAAAGTAGTCGGGTGATAAGCGTCTGCAGGGTGGCAATAACTTCAAGGCATAGGGTGCCAAATCTCAGGCTAGTGGGGCGCAGTCGGCTTGATAATGTCCTCCTTATAGGTTCTGTGGTCGATTGCATTGGGATTTTTGCGATGAGGTGAGGAACATGCATTTCAAATATGGTCAGCTAGGCTATATGCTTAGGAATTATCCAGGAGCGAACAAGGTTCCGAGTACCTTTTCATCTACTCCTACACCAAATGGTGCTGCTTTTGCATTTATTTCTGCTTCTAGTATCGGTACAATCCAGAAGTGGTTATATACACTCACTACCCAACAAGAGTCTGAGGGATCGCCTGATGTTGTGACTGGTACGTTGAAACTCTTTTCTAAGGGTGTTTATTATTTATTTGATCCGGGGTCTTCTCTTTCTTATGTGATCCCATTTGTGGCTTGTATTTTGGTTTTGGTCCTGAGGTTATTTTAGACCCTTTTTCTATTTCTACCTCTGTAGGTGACTTTGTGGTTGCTAAAAGAGTCTATCGGGGGTGTATGGTATCTTTTGGTAGTAAAGATACTTTGGTGGATTTGTATAAATTATCTATGGTGGATTTTGATGTTATTCTGGGTATGGATTGGTTACACTCGTGCTATGCGTCATTAGACTATTGGACCCATAAGGTTGTCTTTAGGTTCCCTAGTGAGCCGGTTATTGGCTGGGAGGGTGGTTCCATAGCTCATAAATGGAAGTTTATATCATATCTTAAAGCTCAAAGATTAATCTCCAAAGGGTGTCTCAATCATTTAGTCTGGGTTAAAGATTATAACTCAAAAGGTCCTTCTTTACATTCGGTTCTAGTGGTGAATACCTTTCCTGAGGTCTTTCCTAATGACCTTCCTGGTGTTCCTCCAAATAGGGAGATTGAATTTGGGATTAATTTGCTACTGGACAATCGTCGAACATCTGTTCCTCCTTATAGAATGGCTCTGACTGAGTTGAGGGAACTCCAGGAGCAACTTAAGGATCTTTTGGGTAAGGGTTTCATCCATCCTAGTGTGTCCCTTGGGGTGCACCGGTGTTATTCATGCATAAGAATGAAGGTTCCCTTTGGATATGTATTGACTGTCGACAACTGAATAAGTTGAAAGTTAAGAACAAGTATCCTTTTCCAAGGATAGATAACTTGTTTGATCAGTTGCAAGGTGCCAAATTCTTTAAAAGATAGATATTTGGTCGGGGTATCATCAACTTAAGATTAGGGAGGTAGATGTCCCTAAGAAAGCTTTTCGAACTTGATATGGGCACTTTGAGTTCTTGGTTTTATCATTTGGTTTGACCAATGCTTCTGCGACATTCATGGATTTGATAAATAGGGTCTTCCATTAGTTTCTGGATCTTTTTGTCATTGTGTTCATTGATTACATTCTAATGTACTCTAAGAGTGAGGTGGATCATGCCAATCACCTCCAGATGGTGTTGCAGACCTTGAAAGAGTAGCAGATGTATGCCAAATTCTCAAAATGTAAATTCTGGTTGAAAAGTGTCACTTTTCTGCATCATATTATTCCTAATGAGGGGATCATGGTGGATACACGAAAGGTGGCGGTGGTTAAGAAGTTTCTTAGGCCCATGACTCCAACTGACATTTGGAGCTACTTGGGTTTGGCCGGGTACTATTGGAGGTTTATGGAAAGTTTTTCAATGACTGCTGCCCCATTGACTAAGTTGACTCAGAAGAAGGTAAATTCTCTTAGTCGAATGCTTGTGAGGGTAGTTTTGAGAAGGTAAAGGATTAGCTAACTTAGGCTCCAGTTTTGACTTTGCCTGAAGGTAATAAGGGGTTTGTGGTTTATTGTGACGCATCCCGAGTGGGACTTAGTTGTGTACTGATGCAACTTGGCAAGGTGATTGTAACGCCTCGAATCTGGTACTCGTAATGCCATGGTACTCGTAATATATTGTATGATGCAGAAACATGAACTGAAAGGGCACAACGTGCAAAACTACAACATAAAATTTGATAAATCATAATAAATGGATGGGGTATGAAATACCCAAAACAATTTGGAATAAACTGTCTAAAACGTGATAGTCTGAAAAGCCTCTAACTGGCCGAACTGTTTGAATAAGGAGTTGATGGGACATGTCCCCAACTAACTCCAACTAATAAATTAATTAGTGAGATAATAAAGTAATGGTCATGTCCTCGAAGGAAGAGGACTCACTGCTAACTCTTTCAGCTGAGACTGGAATGCTACTGAGGATCTGGAGCTCGTGCTTCTAAACCTTTGGTATAAAACACCGTAGCACAAATGCGTCAGTACTTTGAATGAACTGGTTGCATATGAGGTAGGTCGAATGCAAAGAGTTTACATGCATAAACTGTACTAACTGACTGGATAACATGAACGTGAGATTACATGCATGAATACATAGTAACTATATCTGATTTCGTGATAACATGAATTTACTGATAATTAACATGACTAATGATTGAGTTCTAATAATTAATATAACCGATGACATGAGTGACTGTATCTGACAGTCCTAAATCTGATGGAACTAGCTGAGATCCGTACTGTATCTGAAGTGACTGTATCTGACAGTCCTAAAATATAAAGAACTATTTGAGTCTTTTTTCTGATACTGATACTGAAACTGGGGGAAGTAGTTATCTAACTGACATACCCCTAATACGCCATTATGGTTGAGCTGGGGTCCAATCTATAACCCCAATTGGAAGGTTGTCAATACCACGACACTGGTAAGGACAATCTGTGAGTAACCTTTATATAACAGGTAACTCTGGTGAGAATGGTGGGAGCCCTTATATAATAGGTTAAGCCACCTCATCTACCCTCATATAGCAGGCTATGATGTCTCAACCTATGCTGGCTACGTAGTTCTGGAACGCAAGGATTTGCTTCTAAGAATCACACCCTCATATAACAAGTAAGTTCCTATCCTTAGGTTCACTCGGTGCTAATTCGTACTCCCATATGAATAGACACTGAACATGGATTACTGGATTTAACTGGACTGAATTAACTGAGTTTCGTTGACTAACGGAATAGTATTGAGTTTACTGAATTACTGAGATTTCTTGAGTCACATGACTAACGGAATTCTATGGATCATGGCTTGACTCAGGATATCGTGAAATCATGACACTAACTCTAGGCACACAACTATATTTTTTGGCTACAAGTACCCCTAGGAATCAATGAAAGGAAACTGACAAGGTATGACATTCTTGTATACATGACCAATATCAACAATCCATAATACCATAATTGGAGATATTTCATGGGCATTTGATTATCATAGCTTGGTACACGAATAAGCTAGCATGTATACATAGCATAATTTCATAAGGCTAACTCATGATCAATCCAACAAACAATTTCAGTACATAAGAATAACATGGAAGTCATTTTGGATCACAATTTAGCTATAGTGCATAATTTCTATCCTCCTAGGCATTTTATCAACTACCTTGCATGCACCCTTAGGGCATAGGCCTAATAATCAAATTGACACATTATAAATAACTCAATTTATGTATTTCATTTACTTGCTAATGTAGTTTCATGAAAAATACATAAATATCCCAATGTGGGAATCATATAACAAGATAAATATGGTTACAACCAACCCACAACATAAATATCATGATTCATAATTTAAAATAGAATTCTTGAGCTTTATGGTTGAAAGGAATCCATAAATCAACATAACGCATACCTTAGTTCTTGGTTTAGCGAAGATTGACGGAGAGACTTTCTTGAAATTGAATCCCCAATTGGAATCCTAGCTTATTCTTGAGATAAAATTGAGAGAAAATAGTATATTTTGGATTTCAAATAGCTGAATCTAGTGTCAAAGGGCTTAAATAGGGGTGAAAAGTTGACCCTTTTAAACCTGGAAGCGTCTTTTAATTTCAGTGAAAATTTCCCAAACTGGACCCCTAGCGCAACGCGACGCTAACACGCCATGTCACTGGAATTTGACAACTGGAAAATTAGGGGATGGCGCAATGCGGAGCCATCGTATTTCCACTTCATTTGCGACCTGGAAGTTTGGCACGATATGGAGTAATCATGGTGAGAAACTAGAAAAAGGACAAATGCCATTTTATCTTGTGGCGCGTGCGCCACTGACCAATTTGGCACTATTTTACGACAGGAACTTGAAATAGTCATAACTTCTTACCCGGTTATCGTATTTGGGTGAATCTTATATCGATGGAAAGCTTATTGAATTTCCCACATGACAAAATATGAAAATCTTAAAAATTTCTCATGGAATAAACATCATTAAATTTATAATATAACACTAGACATTCTTGAGACAAAATTAGTTAGGAAGCTTTGGGGTATTACAATATCTCCCCCTTGGGAACATTCCTCCTCGAATGAGACTGATTGAGAGGGGAGAAATGATAAGCCGAAGTATATACTGAACATGAACACTGAAACATGACTGACATTTCTAAGACTATACTGAGCATGCATATCTGATGCATGATTTCATGACTGAGTTGATAAATGAATGCATGACTAAGTGTACTGATAAGTTGATCACACATATTTGATGTGTGAATACATGACAGAACTAATAACATAACTGAGTTTTCTATAACCGAGTCTTCTCACAAGGAGAATTCCTGTCTGAGGCATGAACACATGACTAATCTGATGCATGACCATATAATTGAATATGCAATGGTACTTAGTACCAAGTTTAAAAAATGGAATCCTGAACATGAGACTGATACCATGTTGCACTTGAGAATTTTGAAGGGACCGACATATCAGGGACTGAGTTTTTCCTTCTTTCCAAATCTCTTCACTCCCTTCATGGGAGAGATCTTTAGATAAACATAGTTACTAATCTTGAATTCGAGATCCTTTCTGCGCACATCTGTATAAGACTTTTGTCGGTTCTGAGCAGCTCGGAGTCTTTCTCTGATCAAATAGACTTTCTCTAAGGCATCGAATACTAAGTTAGGCACTACAACTGAGGCCTCACTAAATTCGAACCAACCGACTGGAGATCTACATCTCCTACCATAGAGAGCTTTGAATAGAGCCATCCAAATACTAGAATGATAGGTGTTGTTGTATGCAAACTCAATCAAAGGCAAGTGGTCATCCCAACTACCCTTGAAATCAATTGGACACGCCCTTAGCATATCTTCTAAAGTCTGAATGGTCCTTTCTGCTTGACCATCTATCTGAGGATGAAAGGTTGTACTGAGATGAACTTGGGTACCAAGACCCTTTTGGAATGCTTTCCAGAAATGAGAGGTGAACTGGGTACCTCTATCTGAGATAATAGATAGTGGAACACCGTGCAATCTGACCAACTCTCTAATGTAGAGTTTGGCGTAATCCTTGACTGAATAAGAGGTATGAACTGGAAGGAAATAAGCTAATTCAGTCATTCTATCTATAATGACCCAAACTAAATCATGCTAATGATGAGTATGAGGCAAACCCGTCACGAAGTCCATGTTCACTTTTCCCACATCCAAGTAGGAATACTAAACTCCTGCATGGATCCACTAGGCTTCTAATACTCTACCTTAACCTGCTGACATGTAGATCACTTAGCCACAAACTCTAGAACATCTCTCTTTATCCCACTTCACCAGTAGATCTTTCACAAGTCACTGTACATATTTGTGGCCCCTAGATGAATGGAGTAGCGTGCACCATGTGCTTTTGAAAGAATTCGTTGCCTCAAGTCATCTACACTTGGAACACATATCCGCATCACTCTTTAACAAAATTGCATCACTCCCTTCATGGGACAAACTTTCATGAATACCCAATCGCCAACACAGAACTCTAAGTCCCTACGCCTCACATCTGCATAGGACTTTGGGTGACTTTTAGCGGTTTTCAATCTATCGTGAACCACCTTTACCTTATCTAAGGCTTGGTGAACTAAATCGGGTTAAGCAACTTACCCTAGCTAACTTCCTACCACCGAATAAGAGATCGACATCTCCTACCATACAATGCCTCAAAAGGCGCCATGCTAATACTAGAGTGGTAACTATTATTATTGGTGAACTCAATCAAAGGCAAGTGGTCATACCAACTACCACCATAATCAATCACACAATCCTGCAACATATCCTCTAATGTTTAGATAGTTCTCTTCTCTTGCACATCCATTTGAAGGTGGAATACAGTACTAAGGTAGACCATAGTTCCCAAAACTCTTTGGAATGACTTCCAAAAGTCAGATCAAAATGGAGGACCACGATCTGAGATAATAGACACTGGAGCATCATGCAACTTCATGATCTTCTCTAAATACAACTGAGCATAATCATCCACAGAGAAATTAGTTCTAACGGGAAATAAATGGGCGGACTTGGTCATTCTATCCACAATGACCCAAATAGAGTCATATTGATTATGGGATCTAGGAAGACCGGTAATGAAATCCATATTAATTACCTCCCAATTCCAATCGGGCAACACAATATCTTGGTACAACCCACCGGGCCTCATATGCTAAACTTTCACTTATTGACACACCATACACTTGGACACATAGCTAGTCACATCTTACTTTATATTATTCCACCAATAGAACTACCTAAGGTCATGATACATCTTGGTGGAATTGGGATGAATTGCATAACGGGATCCATGAGCCTCGGCCATGACCTTTTCCCTTAATCCATCAACGTCAGGTACACATAGCCTACCTTTGTATCTCAAGATACCATCACCACTAATCACAAAGTCCACAACTTTGTGTTGACCCATAATACTCTTGATCTTTGTAAATTCAGGGTCTAATACTTGCTTCTCCTTTATCTCAAAAATAAGAGACGACTAAGATACCAAAAGTACAAATAAATCACCATCCTGGATTTCGCAACTCAAACTCTAAGACTAGACAAATGGTAAATATCCTTTACCAATTCCCATTTTTTCTAATCTAAATGGGCTGAACTTCCTATGGACACACGGCTAAGAGCATCGGCTACTACATTCGTCTTATCGGGATGGTAATAAAGACTCATATCATAGTCTTTCAATAGCTCAAGCCACCTTCATTGTTGGAGATTCAACTCCTTTTGAGTAAATATATATTGGAGGCTCTTATGATCGAAAAAGATGTCGACATAAACACCATAGAGATAATTTCTCCAATTCTTTAACGCAAAGACCACAGCTAGTAACCCTAAGTCATGGGTGGGGTAGTTCTTCACATGAACTTTCAATTGCCTAGAAGGATAGGCCACCACCCTACCGTGTTGCATCAACACATAATTGAGACTGACATGAGAAGCATCACAATACACCACAAAACCATCACTACCCTCGAGCAAGGTCAAAATTGAAGTCGAAGTAAATTTATCTTTCAACTTCTCAAAACTACCCTCACATGCATCGGACCACAATAACTTGACCTTTCTTGGGTCAACTTGGTAAAGGGGCATCTATAATGGAAAAACTCTCCACAAACCTTCTATAATAACCGGCTAGACCCAGGAAGCTCCTTATATTGGTTGGAGTCATAGGTCTAGGCCACTTCTTAACCACCGCAACCTTTTGGAGATCTATCATGATCCCTACTCTAGAGATGACATGATAATAAAAGCTACGACTTAACAAGAACTTGGAGAAGTTGGCATACAAATGATGATCCTTCGAAGTTTGCAACACGGCACAGAGGTAATTTACATGGCCCGCCTTACTCTTAGAATACACTAAGATATCATCAATGAAGATAATGAAAAACATGTCCAAGAATGGATGAAAGACCATATTCATCAAATCAATAAATTCCACTGGGTCATTGGTCAACCCAAAATACATAAAAAGAAACTCATAATGACCATACCGGGTTCTAAAGGAAGTCTTAGGGATATCTGCATCCATAATCTAAAATGATGATAACTCAATCTAAGATCGATCTTAGAGAAATACTTCACACCCTAAAGTTGATCAAACAAATCATCGATCCTAGGAAGAGGATATCTATTCTTTATGATCATTTTTTTCAACTGATGATAATCAATGTACATATGAAGTGAACTATCCTTCTTGCACATAAACAACATCGGAGTATCCCATGGAGACACACTAGGATGGATAAAACCTTTATCTAAAAGGTTTTTCAATTGCTCTTTAAGCTCTTTTAGCTCTGCCGAAGCCATTTTATAAGGAGGGATAGAGATTGGACAAGTGTCTAGAGAAAGATCAATGCCAAAATCAATTTCCCTATTGGTATAAACACTGGGAAGATCATTGGGAAACATCTCGAGAAACTTATTAACCACAGGATTGGATTCTAGGGAAAGATATTCCGAGTTAGAATCTTTAACTCATACCACATGATAAAAATACCCCTTTTCAATAAACTTTTGAGCTTGAAGATAAGAAATGAATCTTTCCTTAGGAACTACAGAACAATCTTCCCAATTAATGAATATCACATTAGGGAATCTTAGCATGACCCAATGGGTTTCACAAGCTAAGGAAGCAATAGTGAAACCAATCCATCCCCAATTATTCTGACCACAGAATCTGTAAAGGGGGAGGAGTGGAGCCGACTGAGCACCACTTGTTTGAAATTGGGCACCCTATGCCCAAAACCTGCCACTAATCAGGGATCAGTGATCACACGATGACTTCAGGTAAGGAAAGTGAACACTAGACGAGGAGAATGAACCCATACTCCCCAACTTCTTTTGTGGCCACTTGCCACCATATAAATTTCCTTTATTGCTTCTCACTAAGCTCAACTTGCTTCTTTTTCTTATCCTCTACTTATTGTATATACATAATTAATCTAGAGATATCCATGTTATCAATCAACAAAGATGCCTTGATCTCGAGAACTAACTTATAGGATAATCCTGAGACAAAATTGTGCATCCTAGCCCTCATACTAGCAACAATCTCGAGAGAATACCTTTACAATTCATGGAATTTCAAGGCAGACTCTTGAACAGACATCCTCTCTTACTTTAAGTTCACAAACTATAACGCCTTTGTTTCCCTCAACTCTTGAGAAAAGAAGCGGTCTAAGAAAGCCTTAGAGAAATCCATTTATGATGCTAGACTAGAATCAACACCTCTAGACAACTCCCACCCTTCATACCATTAGTATGCTACATCTTTCAACTGGGAGGAAGCAAGCTCAACACCCTTAATTTGTAAAGCATGCATGATTCAGAATTTTTTTTTATTTCATTAATGAAAGCTTAAAGATCTTCCTCAACTTTCATACCCATGAACATAGAAGGGCTCAAACTCATAAATTGGCCCATTTTTGTGGCCTTAAAAGAAATGATAGCCATAGCACCACACTCTAATTGAGAGGTTACCAATTGAGTCAAGAGGTTCATGGAGCAGCGAAACTCCACATTAGTAACATTCCCTAGTGGGGACTAGGGAGGAGAGTCACTCTTATAAGTAGGGTTGAGGGGTGGAACCCCAAAAGGATAGCCCAATGCCATAGCCCTATCCTGGGTCTAAACCCTAGAAGTTGGATGAGCTTCATCCATAGGATCCTCTGTCAGAGCTAAAATAATTGCTTCAATCTCAGATCTCCTTGGAGGCATGATCTGAAAGATAGGAAAGAAAATTAGAGGGATCCAAAACCTTAGAATTTATATCTTGAGATTGAAACACAAGAAAGGGAACACTTCTAAGATGTCTCATAGCCCCTCTTTTATAAATATGGTGCGCTTCACACCCATAAAAGAGGCTCTACTTAAATGCATTATAAACATCTGACTGACTATGAACCTAGGATCTGATACTAACTTTACACAGCCCAAAATCTATGCCATGTTGTATGACCACCCCAAGTTCACATGAATCAGAGATTGCCCTAATAACCCAACCCAAACATCTCATTATTCTGTAGAAGTCAAAGGGACTCCAACTCATAAGTCAAGATTTGCAAATGTAATACATTAATCAACATTAGATTCATAATATCTAACTCACAACTAAGTTCTTAGTTATTCAAAACACCTCTATACCAAATAAAGTCAGTAAAATATATATGTCGAGGCAAGCCCCTGATAATAGCCAAGACAAGTCTAAAAGAGATAAGTCTAAACATAAGATACCAAGAGATAAAGATCAAGGAAGCTCAATACTTTAAGGAATTGCATGAACTGCTTCAATTACCTAATCTCTATGCAGGAAGAGAAAAAGATGCTCCAGCCCCTATGTCTCGTAAGATATAGCATCCAAAGATGGTTAGTGGTTGGAATGCTAGCATATAACTCAAGGATAATTGATAAAATATCATCATCAATCAACATCAAGTCAATATATCACATTTTATCTCATTCACATACTTATCCATACATATATATATATATCATATACTAATCAAGATATCAAGGCTCATCATCATTCTCAAGCATTCATCCATCATATATGAAGTGGCGGACTTTAGACCTTAGCACTTATAGGTTAAAATATTCATATTATGCATAGAACTTTAACCACATTCACATGCACTTAGACAAGGGACTTTAACCATACTTACTCATTTATTAGCAAAGTCTTTAACTGCATATGAAATCATTCAAATAAGGGGCTCTAGCTATACACACATCCTATTAGATATGGGACTTTAAGCACATGTCCACACATTTAATTGGGGATGGGACTTTGACCTCATGTTCACATGCTAGGAAAGGGACTCTAACCTCATGATACACTTGGACTCTAACCATAAGTTGTTCTATTTAGTAAAGTTGCCTAACCTCAAGAGATCTATTTAAGCAAGGGACTTTAACCTCAATCAATATTATTGGGCGATGGACTTCAACCTCAAGCCATTAATAAGGTAAGGGACTTCAACCTCAAGCCACCATATAAGGCATTTGAGTTTGACCTCAAGCTATCATAACTATTATTAGTTTGCATTTGGTACTTTAAACCTTTACCTATGCATCAATATGCATTCAATACAATGTATAAGGACTTTAACCATTTTAGCTAATTTAACACTATATATGACCACATGGTCCTTATAGAAGCCTTCATTTCTCAACCATTTCATAGGCCAATGCCTTCACATAGTTCAATATACAATTCAATATATGGTCATCAAGACCCTTGCAATAATTCATACTTCAATGAAAATCTTTTACCACATTCTCACCACACTTGGGTTGAACACATAATTTAAGTTCGTATTTATTTCTAGGGACTTGACCCTCTCAATAGACATCAAACAACAAGGTTATCAATTTCACCATACATGGTTCATAATTTATTTAACTTATCATTTATCAAGAATTCATGGTCATTGGTCTATTTTCCTAGTTTGATAAATCACCAATGTATGACTAGATAATTCACTTAGACATTTTCACAAACACCTTGGGTGTACACCTTCAACAAGGCTATTTCCATGGTAGTTATTATCAATATTAGAGTTAATCAACACCCTCATGTTAAACCACATACAACAAGCACCCACACATGCAAATCATCATCTATATCACTTATAAATATAAGTCTAAGCAAGATTTAACATTATACATCATTAGGCAGCAAAACCCTTTTTATTTGATTTCTAAAACCACCATGTACACTTACTAATCCAAGTGTGAAATACATGGATTTAGAAACATTTAAAGAGGGGAAAAGATACATTTATTAGATAAGATGACACATCAACAATCTTGGATCCTTCTTGCGACTAGATGAGCTTTCTCCAAACCCTAAACTCCAATCTTAATTCAAGAAGATTTTAGAGGGTTTTGGAGTGTTTAAGTATCGTAAATGAGGGATTAGGAGGCCACAATGACTGATATAGTGAAGGTACTTAGGCTTTAGTCAAGGGAAATGACCACAAAGCCCTTAGTTAAAAGTTAAAATGTAAACTCGCTTAGTGGTATGACTCCCCTATATGATTCCCTTAGTAATTGTACCCTAGGGTATGAGTGGTACCACAACTGGTACCCTAGTCTTCTCCTAGGTCAACCATACTATTTTGGGTATGAGTGGGCACCCTTGAGTCATAAGCAAAGGGTACGACTTATCCCTAGCCATATACATAAACTGTATACCAAACAGTCCACTCCAAATAGAGACTACCCTTTATATGATTTAGTTACATATGACCCGTATGCATAGGGTATGATTAGTGAAAGGTCATGTCATATAAAAAATATCATTCTAACCTAACATGTTATCCAAGGTATGAGAGGGAGATGGGATAGTGGATACGAACCGTATCCATGGGTACAACTCAAGTTCCAAGTTGTACCCAACTTAGAGACACCAAAAGTTGTTATTTTTCTCAAGGTTCAAGACCTAGGTATTTTAGGTAGTTGGTCCTTATATGGTTTTGAGGAGGGTTGGTAATGTTGCATATGTATTAAAGTTGCCTTCTAGTTTGATCTATTCATTTGATATTTCATGTCTTTATGTTGAGAAGTGTACACGTGATCCTTCATCAATTTTTATTTACAAAGATTAGGCATCTCAAATTCTTTGTCTTATGAAGAGGTCTCGATAGAGATAATGGATCAGCAAGTTCATTAGTTACAGACCTAGGACATAGCTTCTATTAAGGTTTCATGGCGGAACTAGAAGGTGGAATAAGCCACTTGGGAATCGGAAGAGGACATGAAGTCCACGTATCTATATTAGTTTTCTACTTTAGATATTCTTGTTTAAGGTATGTGTTCTTGATCATATCTTTGTTTTCTAACTTGGTTAAAGAAAATGTTAATTTCCTACCGTATTTGTTTTCTAACTTAGTTAAAGATTGTAATAGTTATGTTGAGGTGTAATTCTTGCTTGTACAACCTTATCCATTATTTGGGGATTAATGATCCTAGTAGGGGAGACTAAAACACCCTGGGTTTACCCTTAGAAAATTTCTCAATTTTTGGCTTCTACATCATATGACTTGGGGTACTTCTCGCATGATAGGGTATGACTAGGTTGGGTTTGGTCATATGGTAACCCATGTGGATTGGATGGTTTCTATCCAAAGTATGAATGGGATATACAAGTCCTATGTTAGGGTTTGAATGGTAAGGTGTCAATTGTATATTTCCCAAAGTTTAGTCTAGGTGATTCTATTCTACCTAGGGTATGATTTCATGGTACAAATCATATGGTTGGGTACAGTTTGTCTTGGGAGGTCATATGTTGGAGAGTGTTGGAGTATAAGGTGAGGCCTAGGGTATGAGATAGGGGTGCCATTTATACCCTAGGGTATGGTTTGTGTAGGGTGGTCGTACCATCTTACGAGAATTATAAGCAGTTTAAGTTAGGGGTAATCTAGAAATTTCCCCTCTTAACCTCTTAAGGTCCCACGAATTATATCATTATTGGGAATTCATTTACCTTTGTATGTACAATCTAAAAAACTTAAATACTTAAATTCTCTCAAGGATCTTGGGTTAAGGAAGGCTAAAGTTTCAAGTAGGATCAGTTTGAGAACTTACAAGGGTGATTTCTCTTCGTTATCTTCATAATCTAAGGCATGCACTCCTCCCTCATTATTAGTTCCAACTAAAGGCATGTTTTATGAATTGTTTTTATGGCATAAATGTTGTATGGCTTGGGTTTTCAAATATATGTTGGGTTTTTTGGTTACAATAGTTTGTTATGGTTTTCCTGTATCTTTTACTTATGGTTTTCATATTGTTATGGTGGTTTTATTATTTGGTTGGATGAGAATGATTAATTGGTACCTGGTTTTGGGGTTGGAAATACTATTCCCCTAACTTATTTGATAAAATGCCTATAAAAATGTTTTTAGTTAAATTATTGGAATTTCATTGAACTATGTATAGTATAACTTGGTAATAGTACTCTTAATAGTATAAATGATTTAAATGGTTTGGAATGGTTAATTGGTAAGGTCTTGGTGGTTATGGTTAGTCTAATTCAATGCCTTATTGAGTACAAAGGAATCCCCCAAGCAAACAAAATAATGATCACTTGTGGGGTATATGGGATTCCCCAAAGTTAACTTAATAATGTAATCTATGGGTATATAGGAATCCCTTCTTTTTAAAATAGCTGGCTAAGGACATTGCTTGCAAGCTATAGTTGGAATGATGATCCATTACTTATAGCCTTGGTAAATAATAAATAAAATTGGTGGTTTGGATGTATGACAATGGTTTTAATTGGAAAATAATGGTGGGGTATGATAGCTAACCGTGAAGGTGTAGTACAATAGATGAATACTGGATATTTATGTTTGCATACATGAGGATTGGTCATGGTGATCATTATGATACTTATAGGGTACACAGGAATTCCCTAAGTACATATGTATCATGGAGAGCTAAGGGTACTCAGGAATCCCCTACTCCTATGGTATCTTTAGTTTGTGCAGCTACATACATCGGGGCTCGTTCAGGGGGTTACACTAGACCTATATAGCTCTTGCATAGTTATTGGATAGATAAGCTACACATACCCATGTTAATGGTTTTAAATACATGCTAAAATCGATTACTTTTCCCAACACATATTATATATATGTATTGTAGTATATGTATATGGTTGTTTACTTAGTTTTAAAGGTTGGCATTATTGTATACTTATCCTAAGTGAATGCCAGTATTCATCCACTAACCCTCTTTGGGCAATTGTATCTGCATATAATGTAGGAATCAACCATTCTATTCTTCCTACTTAGTGATTGGATTCAAGATCAACTCAGTTGGATTGAAGTGGTAACCTTTCATATTCTGAAAAGTTCTATTTTATGTCATGGATGTTTTTACATAATTTGGTCATTATATAAACTATGATTTTGGCTATGGTTAGGGGCATGTCCCAACCAGATATTGGTTTACCTTTGGTTAGAGGCTTTGTGGGACTACTATGGATGGTGTCGATAGTGGTGTCAGCCTTACCATTGGTATTGGTATTATGGCTGATATAGATTAACTATATTTATAATTCTTCTATCCTATTTTGTTATAGACTCATTCTTGGTTATTATTTTATATTAGGTATGGTTATTGGTTGGGTATTAAAAGGTTGGACTTGCTTGGGTTGGTCATAATTATGGACCTATCCGAGAGTCAGGAATTGTAAAAAATGTTATCTAGTTATTGGTTTAAAAATCATCCAATTCTGGCTATGCATTTGGTAGTTGGGTTGGGCAATTAGGGTGGTCCTTAGTCCGAGCTAAACTTGGGATGCCCATTATGACAAGGCCCTGGTTTGGGTCATGTTATATACACCTTTATCTATCAGCTTGTATGGGATGGTTGCACAGATATGGGTGATGACTATGCCTTATGTTGTATTATATTGATCAAACCTTCCAAGATTGGGGAAGTGGGGGTAAGCATAGGCTCGGTTAGGTATTGGGTTGTTTGGACTAGCTGGTTATTCATGTTGTTATTGACATTGTTATTCTTATTGTTCTTATCATTGTTGCACTCGTAGTTATGGCTAGTTTATGATAAATTGTTCATTTATTCAGCATTGATGCTTGAGGTATTATTCCAACATCTCTTATCTTATGATTACATTATTATGCATTACTGTTTGATGACTAGATATCTGGATTAAAACCTTGAGTATTCTAGAACTAGCTTCTGTCATGATCATAAGGTCTTAAGTAACTAGTTAGATGAGTAGGTTGTTCTTTGAGTAGACCTTGGTTATATACTTATATATATAAATGTATACTTATCTATATGTAGCTATGGTATTATAGTATATCCCTCTTTTCCTTGATTCACTTAGGTTATATACTTATTTCTTAGCTTTGTATACTTATATGTATCTTCTCTCTGCTCTTACTTGCATATTAGCCGGTGAAAGACGGTATAGTGTTAAGATTCCAAAGTATGACTGGAATAGGATAGTGCATACTTACTACTTCCTTAGCCTTCATATGTTAGTTTCTTGGACATGAATATGATAATTTATCCTTTTTATCTTATTGGCTGTCTTATATGGTTGCTAGAATTTGAGTGTGTTTTTTGTTCTATTTATATGTTATACATATTTGCTTTATATTTGGAGCTCAGTTGGCAGTTTCTTACTGAGTACCTTTTTCTTAGTACTCATACTACACTTCTGTAGCCTGCAGATCATAGTATGGGTGGTTTAGAGACTTAGAGTAAGCTCCCAATGTTTGAAGGATTACTCATCTCTCTCTTATGTGTTTACTAGTCTCTATGTTATATTCAGAGATATGTTATATCAGTGTATTCATTTTTACTTTACTTTGAAATATTGTTATGTAGAAGCACTTGTACAGATACCACCAGGTCTCTGGATTATATTTTGTAATTCATATTGTATTTTAGATATTCCAAATTCTTTCCTTTATCTATATAAGTAGTCTATTACTAGCTGTTCTAGACTATGAGTTTGGCTTGCCTACTAGTGGATTTAGTAGTCACCTCATGACCTGAGAAACTGGGTCTTGACAAATTGGTATCAGATCTAAGTTTCACTAGTGTATTAATATAAGAGATAATGGTTTAATAGAGTCCTATAGATCGGTGTAGAGACGTCCGTAACCTATCCTTTGGAGGCTACAAGTATATTTTAGAAAACTCATTTCTTGACTCTTTGTCGTGTGTCTGCATTGCTATGAACCTTAAACACTTTCTTTGACTCTATTCTATCCCTTAATTAGCAATGCGAGATGGTTGATAGATACAGATGAGACTTCAACACGTGTTTTTAGAGCTTCAATGCATCACTAGATCAGAGACTCAGAGATGTATATTGAAGATCTTCAGCATTATCCAAAGGATTTGAGGCCAGCTTAGGCTCCAGTAAATCTCACGACTAATTTAGCCATTCAAGGTTTTGCTTCAAAAATCCAAGTCATGTTGTACATATCTCACAGCCATGGATGATATTCAATTCATCTAAAAGTTCTCAGACAAAAATTAGGTCTGTTGGGGTTCATCATGGATTTATACTAGTTTTGAGTACAAGATTGGATTTCTCTAGTGGGCCAGACATTTTCCTATGCTTTATCTCTTTGAGCAGGGCATGGTGTATGGATTTATTAGAGAATTAACATTACCACTCCATTGTGTGTCAGAGTACTTGATAGAAGTTGGGTCTTTATTCCCTCAGGTAAGTATATATTAAGACTTATGGAGGTGGCTGTAAGAGGCCATGCCCTTGGTATTGAGCTATTGGTATTTTATCTGTGAATGAGGATCCTTTTGGTGGATGTCACCTTCACTTGTAGTGTATCAGCTTTACACAGGTAGTATTTAAGACTATGAGTCATTCTCAGATTAGTCATGGTGATCATAACGCACATAGTCCCCATCAGACCTTGCGGAGTTTTGGTATAGGTCTTCAAGCCATGATGACTATTTTGTATTATGAGGGGAAATATCTTAAAGTATTCAAGGATCTTGTCTTAGTAGTGCTGAGATGGGCAATTGGTCCACAGAGTATCTCAGCGTGAGATTATTAGTCGTTCAACTCATTTAGATCAGCTTCATAATGTTGTGATATCTTTAAGTTAGTGATAGTGCACTTAGAGCCTCAATTGATGATTTAATCGATTGATATGAGTTTGGACCCATTCTAATTTTCTCTTTCTTAGATCCATTAGGCATGAGGTTACAGATTTCATCATGATTAGTGTGCTTTTATTTCACCATATTTTCCTTTTCATTGTATTTATTATGGTATTTATACCCATTGATGATTATATAATTTGATGAGTTCATGTTAGTTATTGTGTACCTTGTTATTGAATTCAGGATTATGTGACTACTCCGTGGTTTATTTCTTTTAGTAGTAGATCAAGTAGATCTATACTGATATTTTCTCCCTATGGGGGTAGCATTTAGGTTCGAGTACCATTTATCTTGTCACATTGATCTCGTTGTCTCCTTGAGTAGTGCTTGCTATTGCTGTTTATTTTGGTACCTCCTATTCATTATGTTTATATTATATCACTATTACAATTGTTAGCATTGCATGAGGTTATTGGTATTATTAAATGATGAAATTTATCCTCACTAGATAGCTCTATAGACTAGTGCTATCTAGTTAGAATTTCATTTCTTAATCGATGGCTTGAGTACACGTAGCCTGATTTGATGATTTCTTTCCCACAGTGGGGTGAGGCTGATTGTTTTCCCTCTTGGTTAGCTGTGTAGATTAAGTCAAGAATGTATTCTGATTTTGAAGGTAAGTTGACCTTTTGCGGTTCTGTATGGTTCTAAAGTTGGCAATTTAGCAATATTTCTCGATCTTGAGTTGGAGATTCTTAGACTTGCTCCCTGAGTTGCTGTAGTACCCCGTACTTTTTCCTAGCTAATTCTATCTCAAGAATGTCTAGTATTAGTTTCTAAATGGAATAATGATTATTCCATGAGGATTTTCAAAGTTTTCACTTTTTGTCATGTGGGAAATTCAATAAGCTTTCCATCGATATAGGATTCACCCAAATCTGATAACTGGGTAAAAAGTTACTACTATTTCAAGTTCCCGTTGTAATCCTTAGACTTCAGACAATCTTATGACTCAAGAAATTTCCATGATCTCATGAACTCAGTCATTTGTCAAATATCAGTAGTATTTCATTAGTCAACGGAATTCAGTAATTCAACCCATGTTCAGTTTAGTAATCATGTTCAGAGTCTATTCAGGTGGGTGTAGGAATTAGCACTGAGTAAACCCAAGGATGGGAACACACACTATTAGATGAGGGTGTGATTCTTAGAACTCATCTTGTATTCTAGAACTATGTAGCCAGCATATGTTGAGACATCAACACTATTCGATGAGGGTTGATGAGGTGGATAAGCACTATTAGATAAGGGCCCCCACCGTTCTCGTATAGGTGACACTATTAGATAAGGGTCGCCCATAACTTGTCCTTACCAGTGGTGCGGTATTGACACCTGTCTGATTGGGGTTATAGATTGGACCTCAGCTCAGCCATCATGGCGTATCAGGAGCATGTCGGTTAGATAACTACTTCCCATAGTTTTATAATACAAAATCAGGATTGGTAGATACAGTTAATAAGTCTTAGTAATAGAACTCAGATAGTTGTTCAGATTTTAGGACTTTCAGATATTGTCAACTCAGATATATTACAGAACTCATATAGTTCCATCAGATTTAGGACTGTCAGATACAATCACTCATGTTATCAGTTATATTCAGATTCAGTAATCATGTTATCACAGTATTAGTATAAGTTGTTATGTCTCATGCATGTATTCTCATGCTCATGATAGTTAGTCAGTTATTTTTTTATTGTTCATGCATTTGAACCCCATTCATTCAGCCTACCTCACATGCATACCAGTAAATTCAAAGTACTGATGCATTTATGCTATGGTGTCTTATACCATAGGTTCAGAGACACGAGCTCCAGAGCAATAGTAGATTCCAGATATCCACAAATAGAATTAGAAGTTAGTCCTTATCTTTTGAGGACATAATTATTTCTCTATTATCTCATTAATTAGTTTATTAATTAGAGTTAGATGGGGACATGTCCCATCAACTCCTTACTCAGACAGTTCAATCAGTTAGAGGCTTTCTAGACTATCATGTTTCATACTTCAGTATGTTCAGTTTTGTTTTAGGTATTATATTACCCCACACAGATGTTATATCATTCAGATCATGTTCAGTATTGAACCTTATGGCCTTTCAGTGCATGTTTCTACATTATTTTGTCATATCATGTAGTGCATAGGCACATATATCTACCATGAGTTATCTTGTGTTCCTTCAGGGTCATGAGCATCGTGTAGCATCCTAAGCGCCTGGTTTGGGGCATTACAAACTTAGTATCAGAGACTAAGGTTGAATAGAGTCCTAGGAAGTCTGAAAGCCGCATCTAGAATAGTCTTGTACATGGGTATGTTGCGTGCCACATTTATGTACAGGAGGCTATAAGATGTTTTAGGAACAGTTTTCCTTCTTTCAGTATTCATATCGTACCAATGAGCATAATCTCAAGTCAATCTCTCAATTTAATCCATTTTTCCTTTTCTTCTACAGAACATGCCTCCTAAAAAAAGAAAAAGAAATCAGTCAGCCTCTTATCCCAAAGATCCTTTGGGCGATCATATTTCTCATGTAGAGTTTAGGGACGCATTCACAACTCTTTCTCAGTCAGTTGCTACTCAAAATAAATGGCTAATAGTCATTTCGGCAAACCCATTGTCCAATTCAGCCGCAGCTAGGATTCAGGACTTTACCCAAATGAATCCTTCTTGTTTTCTCGGGTTTAAGGTAGATGAGGACCCTCATGAATTCATTAATTAGGTTCAGAAGGTGAAAAACATCATAGGGGTGACTACTATTGAGAGTCCTGAGCTATTTGCATATTAGTTGCAGGATGTGGCTCATACTTGGTTCAAACAGTGAAAGTCAGGGAGGTTAGATGATGCAAGTCCTATAGAGTGGGAGGAGTTTGTCACCATATTATTAGACAGATTCTTTCCCCAATAGCTTAGAGAGGCTAAGGTGCTAGAATTTATCAACCTCAGGCAGGGCAATATAACGGTGAAATAGTATTCTCTTAAGCTTACTCAATTAGCCAGATATGCCCCTCATGTGGTTGCAGACAGTGGAGCCAAGATGAGTAAATTCGCTTCAGGGGTAAATGATAGCATGGTAAATGAGTACAGATCTGCTATGCTGAATAGTAACATAACTTTAGCTAGGCTTACGACTCATGCTCAGCAGATAGAGGAGCAGAAGATTAAGCAGAGGGAAAAGTAGAATAAGATAGCGAAGACAGCAGTTTCAACTTCGCTCAGCCTAAATTAGAAGGAGGAAACCATTCCCAATTTCATCCTAAGTCATCAGTTCCAGCTCCTTCTTTAGCCAGTGCTCCAGTTTATAAGTTCAGAGAGGGTAACAAAGATATGGTGCCAGGCTCTAAGTCATAGGGCAGTGTTAGCAATGCCCGAACTAATCCCCTTTGTCAGACTTGTGGTAAGAACTACAGGGGTGTTTGCAGAGCTTATAGCGATGTATATTTCAATTGTGGCAAGCCAGGCCACAGAGTCAGAGACTACCCTCAGTTAGGTTATCAGATTCATCTCCGCTCCCCATCTTAGTATTGTCGCCCAAATCAATAGGTTTCCACCGCTAGTGCTACCAGTGGGCAATTCCCAAATCATCTTTATGCTCTTCAGTCCTGACAGGATCAGGAAAATTCTCTTGATGTAGTTACTGGTATGTTACAGATCTTTCATGTGCATGTTTATGCTTTTCTAGATTCAAGAGCTTCTTTGTCTTTTATTACTCCTTATATAGTAGTCGATTTTGGAGTCAGTCCCAAAATTCTAGCAGAGCCCTTTTTATTCTCTACCTCAGTGGAAAAAACCATTATAACCCAATGGGTATACAGGAACTGCCCAGTTATAATATCTCAGAAAGTCACTTTAGCAGACTTAGTTAAATTAGAGATGACTGATTTTGATATCATTCTCGGCATGGATTGGCTTTATTCCTACTATGCCACAGTCGATTGCAGAAATAGAATAGTCTAGTTTCAGTTTCCGAATGAACCCATCCTTGAGTGAAAGAGTAGTACTTCAGCATTCAGTAGTCAACTTATTTCCTACCTTTGGGCAAAAAAATGCTATAAGAAGGATGTGTCTATCATCTTGTTCAATTTAAGGACACTAGTGCTGAAACTCCCAGCCTTAAATCAGTTCCAGTTGTAGGTGAATATTCAAATGTCTTTCCTAAAGATCTTCCAGGAATTCCTCCCAAAAGGGAAATAGACTTTGGGATTGATCTTCTTCCAGATACTCTGCCTATATCTATTCTACCATGCAGAATGGCACAGTAGAACTCAAAGAACTGAAAGAACAATTGAAGGATCTCTTAGATAAGGGATTTATCATACCCAACATTTCCCCGTGGGGCGCTCTAGTATTATTCATGCGCAAGAAAGACGGTTCTCTTAGGATGTGTGTAGACTACCATCAACTCAATAAGGTCACGATCAAGAACAAATATCCTCTTCTCAGAATTAATGACTTGTTTGATCAAATTCAGGTGCCAGTTATTTCTCTAAGATAGACCTAAAATTCGGCTATCATCAGCTGAGAGTTAGAGAATGTGACATTCCAAAAACAACCTTCTGTACTCGGTATGGTCATTTTAAATTCTTAGTTATGTCTTTTGGTCTTACCAATACTCCAACAGCTTTTATGGACTTGATGAACCATTTGTTCAAGCAGTACTTGGACATGTTCATCATATCTTCATAGATGATATTCTGGTAATTCCCGCAGTGAGCGTGATTATGCAGACCATCTCAGGACAGTACTTTAGACTCTCAGAGATAATCAACTATTCGACAAATTCAGTTAGTGTGAATTTTGGCTGAGGTTAGTAGCATTTCTTGGTCAAATCATTTCTGGTGATGGCATTAGAATAGATTCTCAAAAGACTGAAGCAGTAAGAAACTGGCCTCGCCCTGTCTCTCCATTAGATATTAGGAGTTTATTGGGTTTGGCTGGCTATTACAGATGGTTTGTTGATGGATTTTTTTTATTTCATCCCCTATGTCTAGATTGACTTAGAAGAAAGTCATGTTTCAGTGGTCATATCCTTTCGAGAAGACTCGACTCACCTTAGCTCTAGTATTAGCTCTTCTAGATGGTCCAAGTGGTTTTGTAGTGTATTATGATGCATCCAGAGTAGGTTTGGGTTGTGTCCTCATGCAGCATGGTAAGGTCATAGCCTACGCCTTCAGATAACTTAAGCCCCATGAGAGGAATTATCCTACTCATGATCTTGAGTTAGTAGCCATAGTCTTTGCCTTGAAGATTTAGAGGCATTATCTATACGCTGTTCATGTAGATGTGTTCACTGATCGTAAGAGTCTTCAGTATGTCTTTTCTCAAAAACATCTCATTGTTCATTAGAGAAGGTGGTTAGAGCTCTTGAAAGATTATGACATGAGTGTCCTTTATCATCCAGGCAACGCCAATATTATGGCCGACGCTTTCAGTAGACTATCCATGGATAGTGTTTCTTATGTTTAGAATAGTAAGAAGAGGTTAGCTCAAGAAGTCCATTAGCTTGCCAGACTAGGTGTTCACTTAGTCGATATAGAAGGGGGTGATGTATGGGTTCAGAGTAGTTCAGAATCATCTCTAGTTTCCAAGGTGAAAGAAAAGAAAGATAGAGATCCCAACCTTGTTAAGTTGAAAGAGTCAGTTCAGGATCAGAAAGTAGAGGTTTTCTCCCAAGGAGGAGATGGTGTCCTTCGTTGTCAGGGTCGTCTCTGTGTTCTAGGTGTAAATGACACAAGGTAGCAAATTCTTGCAGAAACGTATGGTGTACGATACTCTATTCATCCAGGGGCCACAAAGATGTACCGCAACTTGTGGGAAATCTATTGGTGGAGTGGGATGAAGATAGATGTTGCAGAGTTTATGGCTAAGTGCTGTATATGTCAGTAGGTTAAGATAGAGCATTAGAAGCCTAGTGGTCCTATGCAGGAGTTCAGTATTCCTACTTAGAAGTGGGAAGTTGTGAACATGGACTTTGTGATGGGTTTGCCTCCAACTCGTCATCAGCATGATTCAGTCTGGGTCATTGTAGATAGAATGAACAAATCAGCTCATTTCCTTCTAGGTCATACCTCTTTTTTAGCTGAGGATTATACCAAACTCTACATTAGGGATTTTTTCAATGATAATGCTTAACTTACACATCAATTTAGTGAAAGGCGGTCGTCGTCAATACATTTACCCAACTTTGGAGTCGAGGTCGAATCCACAGGGAATGATATGAGTGGCGATTAAACTAGTTTGAAACTAAAGCTACAAGTTAGATTCAAACAACTGGTAAAAAAAAGACAAAATATGGGTCTTTAATGATTGAACAAAAGTTATTAACACTTCAATTCGCCTTAGAACTCAAATCTTAAACTGCAATATTTCAAATCAATGATATAGAGAAACTAGGGTTATGATCACTATGATTAGTAATCCTCCGTTGAATAATAGTTGTAGTATTGGATTCTCGTGACTTATGGGAAACACCAAATTATCAGTTTCGACAGTCCATCTAAGTGTTTCTCAATCTACAAAGATGTTGACCTCCCTAATTCTCTCGAACTTAGGAAAGCATTCTATTCATACTGAATTTATCTCAAGTTGATCAATCTTATTACAACATTAATCATTAGATGAGAACTTTACCTTTTCAAATCCTCATTGATAATTCGCTACCCTTAGTTTATTTCTTAGTTCGAGCAAATCAACATAAGGCGGGATCTATCTTTTGCAACCAATAAATAACAATCATAACAAAGGAATTATCAAGATGTCTCCACAATCACTCAAACTCTAGCCAACTATTAAATCCATGGAGGAATAATCATAGATCCCACAACCCTAGTTATGAGTTTTAGTTCCACATGAAAGAGAAAGCAATAACAATAACTAAATTTATAATTCAAAGTGATTAAACTTACAAAAGATGTAGTTAGAAATTTATTCTCTTCCCAAATTCAAGAAGAATATCCCACAACTAAATCAAAGAATTGAAAATTGAATTCTAAGTTAAGAGAGCCAAAAAGATGTGAACTGGCCTTTTGGAATAACTTCCAGCCATTTTAAGATGTCCAAGATGATGCAGCACCTCAATGAGCCCTAAAAGTTGCTATTTATATCCGTAACTTAAGAAAAATCTAAAATTAAGAATTCAGAATTTTTCTTTTAGGTGACGACATGTCTGATAACTTATCACAAATCTGATAAGTTATCAGAGAATGTCGTCAGGTCCTCTTCATCTGTCTGACGACCTATGTGATAACTTATCACAAGTCTGATAACTTTTCAAACTTTTCGTCAGACCTTGATTCCAATTTCTGCCTTTTACTTCTGAGTGATGACATGCCTGATGGTTTATCAGATATCTTATAGCTTATGAGGATATGTCATCAGAAAATATTCAATTTTTTTATTCTCTGCCTATGTGTGATGATATGGTCTGATAGCTTATCATAGATCTGATAGCTTATCAGACCAAGTCACCAAAATAAATCTTCAGAACTTAATTTCTTGCATCTTTCACCAAAAATCATCCTTCTTGATGGAGCTTTCATGTATCTTAAATTTTACTGCAATATCAAAGAGAAAACAATCAAAAACGACAAAAGTTTCTTAAGACTTTGCAATTATTCTCAGTTAAAAGCCTCAAATGTGTTAGCATCTGCTCACACATTAGTTAGATTACACGGTGTTCCATTATCTATTATCTCAGAAAAAGGTACCTAGTTCACCTCTCACTTCTGGAAAGTGTTCCAAAATGGGTCTTGGTACCCAAGTACATCTTAGTATAGACTTTTATCCTCAGATAAATGGTCAAGCAAAAAGGACCATTCGGACATTAGAAGATATACTAAGGGTATGTGCAATCGATTTCAAGGGAAGTTGGGATGACCACTTACCTTTGATTGAGTTTGGATACAACAATAACTATCATTCTAGTATATAGATGGCTCCATTCAAAACTCTCTATGGTAGGAGATGTAGATCTCCAATTGGTTGGTTCGAAGTTAGTGAGCCCTCAGTCATAGGTCCTGACTTGGTATTCGACACCTTAGAAAAAGTCCAGTTGATTAGAGAAAGACTTTGGGCTGCTTAGAGCCGACCGAAGTCTTATGTAGATGTTCATAGAAAAGATCTTGACTTTGAGATTGGTGATCATGTCTATCTAAAGATCTCTCCCATAAAAGAAGTGAAGAGATTCAGCAAGAAGGGAAAGCTCAGTTCCTGATATGTTGGTCCCTTTAAGATTCTTAGTTGCTTTGGCAAGGTAGCCTATGATCTTGCATTGCCTTTAGATATAGCCTCAGTTCATCCAGTCTTTCAAGTCTCTTTCCTCAAGAAGTGCATAGGTGGCCCATCATTTGTAGTCCCTATTCAGAGCATTAATGTTTAGAACACTCTCTCTTATGAAGAGATTCCAGTTGAAATCTTAGACTATCAGACTCATATATTGAGGAACAAAGAAGTCCCTCTAATTAATGTTCTTTGGCAAAATCAGTCCGTCGAGGGAGCTACTTGGAAAGAAGAGGCAGACATGCATACCATGTATCCTTACCTCTTCTCCATCAACTCCGATCAAGCTCAAGGTAACAATTCTCCTTAAGCTTACTCAGTTTCATATTCAATATTCATCACAAACTTGGTATCCAATTTCGTGCTCATGTTCCTATTATAAACTTGGTATCAAGTACCATTGCATATTCAGTCATGTACTCATGTATCAGTTCAGTTATATAATTATGCATCAGGCATGCATTCTCATTATGAGAAACTTAGTTTTTTAGAATACTTAGTCATGCATTCATAAATCAGTTACACATGCATTAGATATGTATGTTTAGTATTATATGTTCAGCTTGTCAGTCATGTCAGTCATAAGATTATGTTCCAGTTATTCATGTTCAGTATATACGTTAGTTGCCTTTTATCCCCTCCCAGTCAGTCTTATTCGAGGATGAATGTTCTCAAGGGGGAGATATTGTAATACTCCATACTTTTTCCTAGCTAATTTCATCTCAAGAATGTCTAGTATTAGCTTCTAAATGGAATGATGATTATTCATGAGGAATTTTTAATATTTTCATCTTTTGTCATGTGGAAAATTCAATAAGCTTTCCATCGATATAAGATTCATCCATATCCGATAACCAGGTTAGAAGTTACGACTATTTTAAGATTGGGCTGCTCTTGTTCATGTGGATAATGAGAAATTGAATTCTACTCCATGTTGGGTGATAAATTCTATGTGGGTTAAATAATTATAGATATAGATTCATGAAAACCTATGACTAAACCCTTGAATGATGAAATTAGAATTGAACCATAATATTTATTTATTGTACAATGATGTTTACATGTACTATGCCTACAATCTGTTTGATTAAATGCCTAAATGAAGGAAAAGTGCCGAAATAGCATGATACCATGAAATCTCCACGTATGTACAAGTTTATACCTATCACACATTTGATGAAATACTTCAATAAATGTATTATGGATTATGATGTTAGTTATATGTTCAAGTAAGTTATGCTTGGTCAGTTTCCTTCCATCAAGTCCTGGGGGTACTTGTACCAAAAATACTATCTGTGTGCCTAGAGCCATGTCATGTTTCCACGATAATCTCAGTCAATCTATAATCCTTAAACTTCAGACAATCTTATGACTCAGGAAATCTCCATGATCTTATGAACTCAATCAATTGTCAGCTATCATTAGTATTGTGTCATTCAACAAAATTCAATAATTCAGCCCATGTTCAGTTCAATAAATCATGTTTAGAGTGTATTCAGATGGAAGTAGGAATTAGCACGGAGTGAACCCAAGGATGGGAACACATACTATCAGATAAGGGTGTAATCTTAGAAGTCATCTTTGCATTCTAGAACTATGTAGCCAGCATAGGTTGAGACATCAACACTGGTTGATGAGCGTTGATGAGGTTAATAAACACTGTTAGATAAAGGCCCCTACCATTCTCGTATAGGGGACACTATCAGATAAGCATCGGCCACAGCTTGTCCTTACCAGTGGCACAGTATTGACACCCCTCTAATTGGGGTTACATATTAGACCATAATCATCCATAATGGCGTATTAGGGGCATGTCGTTAGATAACTACTTCCCATAGTTTTATGTTATAGAATCAGGACTGACAGATACAACGAATTAGTCTCAGTAATTGAACTTAGATGGTTCTTCCAATTTTAGGACTGTCAGATACAGTCAACTCAGATACAGTACAGAACTCAAATAATTCTATTAAATTCAGGACTATCAGATACAATCACTCATGTTATCAGTTATCTTCAGATTCAGTAATCATGTTATCACAGTATTAGCATCAATTATTATGTCTCATGCATGTATTCTCATGCTCATGATATTTAGTTAGTTATTTTTTTATTGTTTATGCATATGAACCCCATGCATTCAGCCTACCTCACATGCATACCAGTACATTCAAAGTACTGACACATTTGCGCTATGGTGTCTTATACCTTAGGTTAAGAGACACAAGCTCTATAGCAACAGTAGATTTCAGATATCCACAAACAGAGTTAGAAGTGAGTCCTCATATTTTGAGGATATGATTATTTCTTTATTATCTCATTTATTAGTTTATTAGTGGGAGTTAGCTGGAGACATGTCCCATCAACTCCTTACTCAGACAGTTCAATCAATTAGAGACTTTTTAGACTATCATGCTTCAGACTTCAGTATGTTCAATTTTTTTTTGGTATTCTATTAGCCCACACAGATGTTATGTTATTCAGATCATGTTCAGTATTAAACCTTGTGGCCTTTCAGTGTTTGTTTCTGCATTATTATTTCATATTATGTAGTGTATAGGTACAGATATCAGTCATGGGTTAGCTTGTAGTCCTTCAGGGTTATGAGTACTATGTAGCATTTCGAGCACCAGGCTCAGGGCATTACAGTTTCTAAGGTTTACTCTTTGGCTATTCTTTTTTTATAGCCCGTTTGTGAGCTTGACCTATTTTGGATATGTTCTTCATTTAGGACTATTTCATTGCCCATTAGTGGGTTATATTTTGACATTAATGTGACCTAAGTTCATCACTTAGATTTGTTGGATTCATCTCCTTGTGATGGTTTGCACTTGTTATATGTGTGGAGTGGGATGCTCCATCTCACCATGATATGAATTTTTTCTTTCATGGAGTTAGGGAGATAGAGGTAGTGGCCTATGTTGTGATCTCTTCTTAAGGTTGAAAATTGGAAATTCTTTATCTTGAGTTGTTGATTTTCTAGTGGTGGTCTTGACTTTGACCTTGGTTTTGAGATTGGTATTTTTCTTCTTTGATGATGTCATTCATAGATGGATCGAGTGATGTCTGTCCTACTTGGGTGGATTCAGGAAATCCCTATTTTAGAGTTTGTTTGGCCTAATGAGGCTTGGTGGTGTGTTTCTCCCCGATGATGTGTGCCTGTGGCTATTCTTTGCTGAGATGGTGTTGGATTGGTTTGTTTTCGGCTTGAGTTGTATTTCTTCCAATTGCTATAGTTTTTCTATCACTAGAGTAATTTGTGGTCTTTATGAGTTTTTAAGTGTGCTTTGATAGTTCATGTCCTCCAGCAGATATAGAGTGGATCTCCTGTATTTTTAGTCGGTGATTTATCCTCTACGGTAATTTTGTTCTTTAGCTATGTTTCAATTTTGGCTCAGCATTATCTGCCATAGATATGTTTGATTCAGACAGTATGGTTGATGTGAGTATTTGACATTAATTTTGATTTGTTGGATTAAATTTGGATTTGATGCCTTCGGATGGCAGTTTGGAAGTTATAATAGATTTGAAGTATTAATGCCTACTCGTTTTCATGTTTGGGTTGGGTAGTTGAGACCAAACAGTTCAACCTTGTTCTTGATATTTTAGCTTGGAATTGTAGATCTGGAGTGCAACCTTCCATTTGGACTTGTCTCAGTTCAGATTTTATTTATAGGCTGGTTGCACCTACTCCGTGGTTGCCTATTCGATCCTCTCGACTTTAGATGCATTATACTTGATAAGTGTTTAGATGATAGCCCATGGACTCGGTATTGGTTATTGAAGTTTTGACCATAAGTCATCAACCTTTATTGGAAATTTATGATGATACTCTCAGTGGCAGTTGTATACTTGAGTTGGATTCAGTATGGTTTCATTCTCGATTGATGGGACATCCTAGAACATATCATTCAGTAATGAGAAATTATGCATTGATCTTTTAGATTTTAGTTTTGATTATTATTTGGACTAGTTGCAATATTACCATAGATTGCATTCCTTTATTATGTCCATACGTGTGCCCAGATAATGCCTTATGAGCTTATTGTCACGTTTGCTGCATGGAATTTCAATGGATCATCTTTAGTTATTCAAGTTTTTTCTGTGATGAGATTGAGCGAATAAGACTCAGGTGATTTTCATCCTGGTTTGGAGTATATAGCTAGTGTGTAATGGTAAAAGAAGATTATATTTGGATTTGGAGTCGTTTGTATGGTTCATGCCTTGGGTTGGTTTGACATAGAGGATATTTTGTTGATTTGTGCAGATACAAGATGGTATCAGTGTGTTGTTGTTCAGATTTGTGTACATCAATATTTTTTGGCTCTATTGGAGGCCAGTTGGTGGATGAAGTTGAGTTTTGGCTGCTGGGAAGTAGAGTGAGAGAGCTAGTTGGAAAAGGGATACCTATGACATAATCCCTCAAAAGTGTTCTCTCTTTATGGAAGTTATCTGGGAAGTCATGCTCGGAGCATGCGGGCCTAGTACCTCACCCTTTCGAGCGTTTGAGATCTTTCTATCTGTTGACTTTTAGGGATGAAAGTTTATTTTGTAGTGAATATTGTAATGACCCTTTAGGTCATTTTTCATAATTTTACTTAATTTCGCTGTTAGGGATTTCCTATAGCTGGCCTAAGTCATTTATGAGTTGCTGGGACTAACAATTCACTCATTGGGTAGTTCATTTAGTTTTTAGAGCCAATTCCCTATTTAGAAGTCTTCGCTGGTTCCAAATGGAAACCGATAAAAACTTTGGTAAAACTATATCGGATGCAATTTCTGACTGAGCTAGCAACTCTGGAATTAATTCTATGCTAGGTAGTCCTTTGGTTTGGGTCCTAATGTACTTGAGCTTATTTCGACCTATTGGTTGGAAAGTTGAAAAATTAGTAACTTAGGTATGGACCTACATTTTCTCTAAATTATCTTGGATGGAAAAGCAGACTTCTCCATCGCATCCGAAATATCAATTTAGGCTAAGGGGCCCTTGGTTCAGGTCCCAAGGTGTCTGGACTTATTTTGGGCTATTGAGCGGATTTTATGAAAAAAAAACTATACTGTATGCCTCACTTTTTGCCGAAAAAGTCTTGGATGAAAGTTTTGATGATTCCATTGAATCTTAAATGTGGTTTGCTTTCAAATTTCACTATTGGATCATGTTCATAGGGTTTTGAAGGTCAAAAAATAAGTTTTTGACTTTGCTGATATTTAGTGCACACGGGGATTACGCGATCACACGAAGTCTATTGCGATTACCCTAGTGCGATTGCCATCCTGGGATGGCCATAGGAACATGTCCATACCAGGTATTGGTGTAAAATGACCCATTTAGCCGCAATTCGGTTATTTTGCCTTCATCCTTGATATCCAAGAAACCTAAAAGGGTGTGGTAACTCAAAATTTAGTCTTGTGGGTGACTTAGGAACCTGCTAAACATCCATTATTGTGATTATCATCCTAATTAAGGTAAGATTTCATAACTTTCTTGATGAATTTATTCGTTCTTAACCTAAACCCCAAAATAGCTTGAGGGCTTGATTTTAGCCCTAATTCACTAAGACAAATAGTAAACCTTATACTAAAGGGTCCTAAACACTAACTATGATCACATGCTTATAATCTAGGGTGATAGGATTCTATAGCCATAACAGGTATTTCATCTTAAGGGTCGGTTCACTCTTCTATCCCCAAGCTCCTAAATTAGGCTAAATCATGATGTCCTAGTCATAAACAAGTACTAACATACCAAATGAGCATGCAATATACACTATACATTATCTCATTAAATAAGTAAACTGAAGCCTACCTTGATTCTAAACCGCAAGTCTTGAATCATCCATAAAATATTCGTCTATGCTCTACGATCTCGAAATGCTGAAACGCTATAAAAATAATATTCTACATATCAATAGGAGTAAAATGACATTCATATTTCTATATAAAGGGTTGATTTGGAATTTGGGTCAAGAATGGTCCTACGAGCCCCACTAATGGAATCTAAAATTGAATTCATCATGAAGTCCCTCAAAGAACAAGAAATCTATGCGTAAAAGTTGAGGACAAATGGAGTACAAATTAGGCCCAAATCAGCCCCAAAAGTCTAAGGATTTGTAGACGTAATTTCTAAGAATTTACAATGACAAAGGATGGTATTTGATGAGGAAAATAATAGGGAAATGACCTAAGAGTATTAGGCTAACTTACCTTAGCTTCAATAGATGATTACCCACACCTTTCCTTGCTTCAAGCACTCAAAATGGTGGAAAATGGTCGAGAAAATAAGGGGAAAATTGGATGAGGAAAGGGAATTTAACAATCCCTAGGTTCCTTTAAAGTGGGCACTTGTCCTCTTAAGCGGCACAAGTCTTCTAAGGTGGTTAGGCAATGGAAACATGAGCATTAATAAAGCGATCTCTTGGCTGCTAAAGTGACATCTGCTAAAGCAGATATTGATCACTTAAGTGGTTCTCGCCAAATAACCAAGGCCTCTTAAGCAACACAATATAGCTAAAGTGAATACCATTAAGTTATAAAATAGTTTCTTAAACGGTTTCACCAGCAACCCGGTGCATAAGATTTTCTAAGTCCAAAATGGACTCCGACTGAGTACTCGAGATTCATTTAGAACTCTGTGTGTGCAAACAAACTATGCTACTATACTAAATTTGACATTTCATACACACTAAAACCACTTTCATCTGAAATCATTTCAACTAAATTTGGGACCCACACCTATGGTTCCATTAAACTAGCCCAAAATGAGTCCAAAAGCCTTGGTACTTGAAGAAAGGTTACCCTAGCCCAAAATAAATGTTCTAGAGATGATGGTACTATTAGAATTCTCATCCGAAGTCATTTAGTGGGAGTTTTAGTCTGACATCAATTCTTTAACATCAAAAGCTCTAAAATAAAGAAATAAGCCTAAAACCCAAACGAAATGACCCAATATTGAACCAATAGTTCTGATAAGTCATAAATAACCTGGAGACATTATGTGAGGGCTTGAAATGCCTGAATATGATTATATAAAAAAATAACCTAGAGGGTCATTACAGATTCACAAGTTATGAAATGAGAAAGTCACATTAGAAAAGGTCTTGTGCAGAAGTCAGTTGCTTAAGGGAGAAAATTTGGAAGCCAAAACAATCTTGATATCCAAGTATCTCCAAATTTTCCCTCCTAGCACCAAGATTTCTTAAGTAATCATCTTGCTTCAATAGTTACTTCTCTCAGTTGTATGTCTTCATCAATTACTTATGATCTCTAAGTGTGCACTCATGCACTATTCATTTTTGTTGAGTCTCTACTATTATTTTATACCATTGATTATGTAGTAACTCAGGTTTAGCAAATAAAAAAAAATTATTAGTATTTATTTTATTTTAGTCTAATTTTAGTATTCAATCGAGGATGAATAATCCCAAATGGGAGATATTCTAACTCCTTTAGTTACCAATCTATGACTATTCATCGTTCAGTATAAAATATTAAAAGTCTAAAACTTGAAGTAGCAGAATAGTATGACTCATTGTTCGAATCATACAATGAGACCATGGGTCATACCATAACTTATGGTATGCTACTCCTAATTATTTTACTATTTCCAATCATCACAACACATGATATGAGCTAAGGGATGATGAATGAGTCATACATTGACTCGTACTGATGGAGATTAGGGATATATCATCAGGATTTGAAATCTCCCAGTGAAATGACTCTAGTATACAAGTCGTACAATAGACCATGACTTGTGACTTTAGAAATGGTGTCCCGTACTTGCAAAGTCGAACATGTTTGTTTAAAGACAGTTTCATCTTTTCCTTAACTTTTAGTCCTAATTATTTCATTTAGCATCTTTTAAGGGGATTTATCATACTTAAGCATTAGTTACTCTTAATTCCTACAGTAAACTCATAAGTTAGTGAAAAAGAATCTTCGAAGACAAGTCTAAGGTTCATCTCTCTATCTTCAAAGATCCAGTACTAATGTATATTTATTAGTGTCAATAGGTAATTGGGATCTTTAATGACAATTTTATTTTGCTCACATGCATTAGATTTTAGAAGTTGAAATATAAACTGTGATTTTGAGAAGATGGTTAAACAACTAATTTTCTAACTATTACGATTTTAGTTCTAGAAATTTAGTATACTGTTAATATTTTGTTTTAAATGAGTACATAAAATTTTAGAAATCCTATTTTAGTTATTATGCTTGGAAATTGATTTTTGCATAATTTATTACGATTTAGCTTGACAGACTCAAAATTTAGATTGACTAATTCCATGATATCAAAATTCAGTAAAAGCAGTTATGTGAACTACGTGTCATAGTTCATTTTCAGACAAACAATTTTATCTATCTATGAGAAAAATAATTAAAGTATTAGTCTGGGATTATTACTAATCATCGAGAGTACAAAGGTTTTGCTCAACCCATGCTTAAGAACTACATTGCCATTATTGGATTTGAGTCGCTTTGCTAGTTAGGTTGACTTTTTTTGCCAGCATAGACTACTTGTATGTTGTGCTACGGTTTCATAGAACTTTTGATGCTTAAAATGATGAAAATATGCAAGTTACTTAGGTATTTTTGTTATATTTGATGGGCTTTATTTTATGTTTTACAGAAAATCAGGTTTGGAACTATATTGAAGAAAATGAGTGAAAATTGATGTTTCGGACCACTAAAGTAGGCACCTACGACCCGATGTACTACCTACTAGGCGTAGGTGCAAGAGTATTATCATCCTGAGAACTCTATGTTTTAATAATGAAAAACTAACAAGTGGATCTTTGAAGGACATTGAAGACTACTGATAAGGGAATTCAGCTCCAAGAATGGAAGGACATCAACTAATGATCTACGGTATCAAACAAATTAAATCAGAATGAGGAAAAATGGAAGGAGAATCTCAGTCCATAAGTCTCGACAAATCAAATCAATCACAAAGAATTTATGGCCCAAACGAATCGACTGATCAGATCAATAATGACTAAAGAAAAGGAAGAAAAGACCGCAAACACATTTGGAAAAACATCAATCTATATAACACCAAAAGGGAAAATAGATCATGGACATATCTAATACGGACGTAATCCAAAGCCGTATATGGACATATATGATATGGAAATATAAAATGGCTACATTCCCCAATCAAGGAATCAATTTAAATCCTTGATTAATAAGAATCCTCATGGGTTTCCTTATGAAGAGTAGCAGCCGAAGACTATAAAAGATGAAGACTGAAGACAGACTCAGGTTTCGCAACTTCAAGGAGAAGAATCAAAGTGTCTAAATCTTAGTCTCACAAGGCTTTGTAAATTTTATTTTACAATTTTTACATAAAGAGTAGGATCGAGTCAACTTTGTAGCAGCAACTGAAGCTGTGACAAAAGATATGAAGAGCAAAATAAGTCTTCAGAACTTGTTTCCTATCATTGTACTTGAGCCCGGCATTGAATGATCTAAGGAAACTTTGAAACCCAAGGGGACTGGAAGTAGGCACCACATTGGTGTTCTGAACCAGGAGAAATCTTTGTGTTATTACTTTATGTTCTGTTATTTATTTGCTTAATTGTTTTAAATCTAATCTTCTTTGTGAAGTGCACTGATTTGTAGGTGAGTCGACTGTGAGTAGTCAGCAGTCGACTCTCAGAAAACTTTCAATTCACACTCTTCTTGAATTTCAATTGGTATCAGAGCAGGTCTTACCAATAGTGTTGCTTAACCATAAGTGAGTAAAGATCAAATGGAAAGTTATTAAATCCCCAATGCTCTTCTTCCGGATGGTCACTTCTCCACAAGACCACCATACTTTAATGGACAATATTACTCTTATTGGAAAAATGGGTTTAGAATCTTTTTCCAATCAAATGACTTCCAAGCATGGATTGTTATCAAGAAGGGTTCAAAGCTGATTCCAGGACTTAAAAAGAAGTCAAATGACAAAGACAAAGAATCTAGTAGTTCTGACATAGAATATTTTAAAAGCATCAAGGTCACCAAAGAACAACAAGAGGTAATCCAAACTAATGCACGTGCTATAAGTTTACTTTTATGTACAGTTAGCAGGGAAAAGTATGGCAAAATATCAACCTGTGAAAATGAAAAGGAAAAGTGGGACAAATTGGAGGTAACCTATGAAGGAACCACCAAAGTCAAGAAGTTAAAACTTTTTGTCCTGGTCAATGAATACGAGATGTTCAAAGTGGCAAAGATTGAGGACATTAAAATAATATTTGGAAGATTTAGTAAGATCGTATGCAAACTGAAATCACTGCGGATGATCTATCCACATAACCTGTAAGTCAAGAAACTGGTCCAAAGTCTTCCAAAGATTTGGGAAACCAAGGCTGCCATTCTAAAAGATGGAGATCTTTATAATAGGACATATGAAAAACTACGAGGTAACCTTATTTCATATGGAAAAAATTACATTAACAAGTACCACAATAAGGAGAATAAGAAACCAGTAGCTTTCAATGCTGCTCCAACAAGTGGATATTTTTGAAGATGATAATAGTAAAGGAATGGTCCTCATTAAACATGGAGTAAGGAAGATCAAGATATAGAGACAATAGATATCCCAAGGAGCCAAAATAATGACTCTACTAGAAATGATGATCGCTGCTATCACTGTGGAAGGCCTGGCCATTTCAAATAAAATTGTCTAGAATTAAGAAGAAAAACATCTAGGAAGAGTCAAAATTTTGGGGCTTAGAGTGATGAGAATGAAACCAAAGAAGAAATTGAAACTACCAATATATGCGTTATGGTAACAGGTGAATCTAGCGAGAAAAGACAACACGACTGTCATAACTGTGATATTCTTAAATCCAACCTGGATATAATAACTAACGATCTTCAAAAAGTCATAGATGAATATGATAAACTAGCTCAAGAGAAGAAAAGTTGTGAAGGACAATTTAAACAAAAACTCAAAGAGGAACAACGAAACTGGCAAATAGAAATTAAAGCATGTCAAATTGAAATTGACCTACTTCATGAAGAGCTTGATGATGCAAAAATAAAACTAAATAATTTTTAGACATTCTCAAGCCACAATTTTGTAGGATCAGATTCCTTCAAAAGCCACTCTAGTTCCTCTTCAGAATCGTTTAAATTATCTAAGACCTATTTCTGCTCTTGAGGACCCATATGTTTTATCTGTTGACAAAGAGGGCACAAATCCTACAGTTGTAGGCATAAGCCTAAAAGTTTGTGGGTTTGGAAACCCAAAGGAAACACATATAACTCTTAAGGACCTAAGACCACTTGGGTACCTAAGAAGAACTAATCTTTTCATTTTGCTAGAACATGTTCACAAAAACCATACAAAGAAAATATGGGCTCCTAATGGCAGATGTTCTAAATACATTACCGAAAAGAAATAAATATCCTCTACTTTTAAGAATTCACGTGAAAGATTAATAAAATTCAGTGAGAAAGCTATATGAAGTGTCACCAGAGTTGACTCACGATGAGATGACTGGTTGGAATCTCCTCAAATAAAAAAATAGTTCATTAAACATGACAACATTGGCATATAACTTTTTGGTGAACGCCAAGAATAGGAAAGAGAACATGCATCATGTCACATCATCAACAGATGTTTCAATATAATAATGCAGTGATGAATAACAAGTGAGTGAGTTATAATTCAAAGATGATGCTATCACAGTCTCTGAGCCTTTATAAGATGAGTCAACTATACACCTTCAGAGTCAACTTCTATATCTGTAACGATGATATTGAAATTAAAACATATATATAGCTCAAGCCTATTCCCTCAAAGAATGTATTGACTTTAATAAAATCTTTGTCCCTGTGACAAGGTCAGAATCAATATGAATTATCATTATTATCTGCTTCTCTCAAATGTTTATAAAACTACTAAAGTACTCTACAGTCTCAAGCGAGCTCCAAAGGTTTAGCATGAGAAATTGAGTACTTCCCTAAATTTTTTCTAAAAAAGAAGGGGTAATTTGATACAATTCTAAGTCCTTAAAATTTTTATGTTTTAGTATTATTCCTGATAATTCTAACATATACGTGTGAGAGTTTTTTGATGAAAATTTTTATCACATGATTGATGGCCCAAATTCACAACTCAGAAAGGAGCAAACTTTAGTTGACTTTCCAACAACTGGAGTAGTATACAAAACGTTTGGGATATTGTATACTTAAATTTTATGAATCATACATCAACTACTTGATTTTATTTTTTCTTTTGCGTCTGTTCCTAGAATATGTGACAATACTGGTGTTGTTAGTCTATTTAAATGTTCTATGCATCCAGGGCAAAACATATTTGCATTAAGCATCATTTTATTCGTAATCATGGAGAAAGTGGAGATTTTTTGTTGACTCTTAAAAATTGCTGGTAGATTTTTTAAAACCACTACTAAAAGAAAGATCTTAATTTCTCAGAAAAAGATTTGGCATTAATGATTTATGAGTCATATTTTTGGACACAAATCTTTTTACTTAGTCCAATTTTATTTTTACCGTTGATAGAAGAAAAAGCTTATTTTCTTAGAAAAATATTAGGCATTAATGATTTATGAGTCATATTTTAGGAGGCAAATCTTTTTACTTAGTCAAATTTTACCTTTTTACCAAAAATGAGTCTTTTCAAATGGGAATTCATTATTAAATTCACCGTTTCCCATGCCTCCTTTACCACCCTTTTCTCATCCCCATGCATTTTCACCTTCATCAGTTTCTTTTCACTTTATGCCCCTTCACTTCCTCCTCTTTATCCCTTTTGAACAATCGCTTCTCACCCTTTTGCTTCTAAGTTTTCTTAATAGGATTTTCTCCTCCCTGTATCATTCTTTAAATATCCTCTCCTCTCTTTCCCATGACTAAGACTCACTACATGGCCAATGTATCTAAAATCTTTTCCGATGATCCCGTTCTTCTTTTAGAGTCATCCGACGAATCCTTGTCTCAATCTACTCTTCTCAAGAGACAATGACCCCTTTCCAGTCCTATCTCGTTCATCAAGAAACCTCATCCAAATCCTTCAAACTCCCTTCCTCCAAAAGAGATGCACCAATTCTCGACAAACTCTCACAAAGAAAAATTCCACTCTTTCAAAAATTGGTCCATCATACCCAGTTGCATCGTCAATTTTAGTCTATTAAAAGATGCCTCTTGCAATGTTAGTCACTTTATAAATATAAGGATCTGTACTTGTTTTTTTGCCTCGGTGGACTTTTAGTTTATGAAGACCCTGTCCGCATGTTTTATGCTAATCTCTAACTTTTCTCAGACAGTGGTGAATTCAAGACTCTTGTGCTAGGCACAAGAATTGTCTTGTAAAACTTCCTGTTTGAAAATGTTTTTGATTCTAAGTTTTTGATATGGTCCCTTTTATGAACAATAATTGGCCCAAGAACTTTGAAGTGGGTTTTGAGGAAGCCAAGAAATTTCAGTCTAACCCTGAATCTCTGTCAATTAAATTTGGTCCCTTGTCTCTATGTTTTAAATTTTGCATAATAGCCCATATTATTTCTACCACTCTGATTCTGCGAAAAGGATCACTTTACAACATCACTTGTCATAATGTCTTTGTGCTATACTATCTAGTCAAAAAGATCACAATAAATAAGGAAACCTAGATACAAGAGTACATGCTTAAGAGTGCAAGAGAAGTCCATGTCTCTGCTAGTTTTCCATATAGAAATCTTATGACCCGGATCCTTCCGTTCTACTGCATCGATCTCTCTGCTTATCCTCCTTTAGAAGTTGCTGTAACTTATGATTCAAAAACCTTTAACAGTATGGGATATGTCCTGGTGGAAGATAAATGATGCAAGAAAGAGTTTTCCTATGCTAAGTCCGAACCTCCAAAGGTAAGTAAATCTGATTCTAACCCCTCTACCTATTTATTGAAAGAACTCGAAGAACTTAAGAAATAGTTTAAATCCATTAATAAAGGTTTCATGCAACTCAAGGAGTTGACTACTAAACTCCTGTACCTTGGGAAAAGTACAAGCCCTGACATAAGTATGGTTCGACTGGCACTCAATGGGCTCAAATCAGAAGAAGTCAAATTGTTATATAGAGTTCTCTCTCACATGGACTCTTTAAATCCCAAGTCTCTTCCTTGAATGATGATCCAGTTGTCTTTGTTCAAACCTCCTACTTCTACTTTGTCAAAAATGTTGAAAAATCCCTATGATAAGTTTTTTCATAATATGCATAATACCCTAATATACTTCTTGGCAAAACGGTGAATTATGAACTTTTATTCAAAAAGGGGTTCCCGTCTCTTATGTTGATGGGTTGTAATATAATCTTTATCACACCACCTGACATATTTTTTTGCTCTGCCTAGTTAATAGATTATGATTGGCCATGTTTGTCTATTATATCTCGTATATTGTTCTATATATGTGTTTTATGTTTCGCTGCTATTATTTTTAATTACGATAAAAGGGGGAGAAAGACAAAAACATTAAGAAATCAGGAAGCACCCATCAGTCAAGAGGAACAAGAACAAGTCGACAGTCAACTTTTGACACACAAAGGTCGATTGATTCCCAAAAACTTAGGACAACAAAATTGAACAAAAGTCGGGAGGAGGGGGGGGGGCGGGGGCATGTCAACTTTCATTACACAAAGGATGACTGATACCTAAGAAACCTGGTGTAACACCCCAACTTAAGAAAGAGTTCCACTTCGACAAAACACAGAAGGGATGCTGGGTATATAAGTGGGAAAGCCTTACTCCCTAGTGACGTATTTTAAAGCCATTTGGATCTAGGACCAGAGCAGATAATATAACTAGTGGGTTGGGTAGATACAACGGTATCTCGAGCCTGTATGGTTTAAGGTGCCTATCGTGGCCAGGGATTTGGGTCGGGTCATTACAGAATGGTATCAGAGACGCTCCTGTGTCAACCCTGTCAATGTGAGCCAGAGTTCAAATCGAGTATAGGAAAATCCCGATGAGGTAGGGAAAATACCAGTCCTGAGTGTAGGCAAATCCTATTTGGTAAGGCAAATCTCAGCGAGGATGCTGAGTCCATAAAAGGGGGTATATGTAACACCCCAACTTAGAAAGGAGTCCCATATCGAAAAAACACAGGAGGGATAGTGATGTATTTTAAGGCCGTGCAGGCCTAGGCCCAGAGAAGATAATATCACTAGTGGGTTGGGCAGATATAGGGGTATCTCAAGCCTGTGTGGTTTAGGATGCCCGTCGCAGCCAGGGACTCAGGTCAGGTCGTGATAGATACCCCTCCAAAATTTGTACTTTAGAATAATGTGAATGTATATATGTTTGAACATTGTGGATCTTGTTATGGCATTAGGATTAGGGATATGAGAATCACTTGCTAACAATTGGATGAACTCAGATAAGTAGTAGCTGGTGTTATTGACTCTATGCCATATGTGTGTGAGATACTACTTAGTTCCCTTTATATGTTAAATTAAGAACTTTCCTAGTTATTCTTGCCTAGGTTGAAGGATAGTCGGTTTTGAAAGGATCATTGAACATTTTTCCTTTTAGTCCACTTTTAGCTTAAATGACCTTCCATGTGTGAAATAGTATCCTTTGATCTGTGTGTTGAGCCTTTAGCTCATTTCTTTGTTTTCACTGTTCACCTTCCTATTTGTGTCACAATGTACCTATTTTGGTCCTAGTTCTCTTTTGACGTTGTGTACCTCAACTCAGGAAAATCGCCTAAGTTAAGGTTTGCTGTCACAGGGCTGTGTGATGTAAATTAGGTATGAAGAAGGGAAAAATGAAAGTAAAAGAAAGTAGGGTTGGGTATGGTAGAAAAAAGAAAAGAAAAAAAAGAAAGAAAAGAGAAATTTGTCAAAAAGTGAAAAAGAAAGAATGAAAACCACACCCAACATGTATGTGTAATAAGATAATAAAAAAGGAGAAATAAGGGTAGAATAGAAAGGAAATTGTCTAGTAAGTGAGACCACAAGGTTAGTGTAGTGCCAAGGAGGCTATCACTTGATATGTCCATATGCACCATACCAGCCCCCAACCCTATATTACAAGCCGAAAAAAGTCCTATAGTGATCCTAACTTAACTGTCCGAATGCTATGGTAAAGAATAAAGGCAAGCTATGCATTTGATACACATTGATTGGATCTTCTCTTCTAAGTGTGAGTGTCTCTTGATTGTTCCCGTATTGACAGACATATATAAATTATTCAGACATCTTTGTTGTAAGGGAGCACGAGTCATATTTCTTGCTATTTTCTTGTTTCGAGTTGTGTAACTTGTACATATGCATGGTTGTCTGTTACTAATGTAATACCATAACTTGATCCCACTTTGCCACATTGTTGTGCTTCATGTTTTTTTACACAGTTGGTTTTGAAAAGTGAGATTGGAGGGGGTGTTGTGTTTTGAACATAAAGTGTTGACTGTCTGCCCTGAATAACTTAGATTCTCCTAATTAAGCAACGTGTTTTGTTTTATTTTCTAACCATATGCACATTCTAATTTGATAGTTTTAATGTGCTATAAAGATATAACACTTTCAATGCTTAAAATGAGAAAAGTATGCAGGTTTCTATGGTTGTTTTGTTAGATATGACGCATTTTGGGTATGTTTTGTTGGAAATTATATTTTGGATGCAAAGTTTGTGAAAAGATAAAAAATGTGTTTTTGATTACTTATGGCAGCAATTAGGGATGTTCGGGACACTTTTGGATTGATCGTGATCAAAATATGTGCAGAAATTGAAGAAGACCTTAAAAATAACTTCCGGCACAACTAACTCAACATACAGGCTCAATGTAGAACATGTGAACCACATGCGGGAAAAGAATGTGTCAGAAGTCCAAAATCCCGAGAGCTAAACTTACAGAGGAATATTTAATCACTACCTACACCCTGCAACGGCCGGCCTGCAGGCCGCATGTACCACATATGCCTGAGGCCAGGGCACATGTAGAGACCATAGGTAGACACCAACCCCTTTTTTCTCCTATTTCATTCGAACTTTGGTTTTAGGTTTTCCTCATGAACTATAAATTCCTCTTATGTGTTTTTTAGTAGAAGTTACACACTTTTGATACTCATAAATATATTTCAATTTTGAGATTCGATTTTAGTCTTGAAATTCTCTTGTATTGATTTAAGTTGATTAATTCAGTTATGATTTAGGGTTTTCAACTCTTATTTGTGTGATTTCATCTTATACTTTCAGTCATGAGTGTTGTTGATTACTTCACAAGCTTGAGTAGCTAAAAATCCTTAGCTAGGGTTTTGGGAACCCTGGAAGATTAGCGATGTAGGGGAAGTGCTATTGTTGTTATGAATCGATGCCCATAAATGCATTGTATTTTATTTATTTTAATAGTTATCTTAGCGGTTGTAAATTTTTAGGATCTTGCCTAGATTATTGATACTTACTTCAAAAAAAGAGTAGTGACTAGGAAAATATAATAACAATAATAATTTGGAGTTTAACTATCTATCAACACTACTACGTAAGATGGTCAGAATTGTCTAATAACTAGAGATTTCAAAGATAATATTTAACTAGGATCAAGATAAGGGTAGGGTTAGTAAGGAGACATCATAAAACTAAAAAGGTATAGGGTGAAATCTTTCGGCTCGTCCAAAAGACTGTAGAAGGTACATAACTTATATATTTTGCATACAAGGTATTGACTTGGTTCAATAAAGAATGATAGGACTACAAAGTTGAGAAGACAGGGGGAACATAATCCTAGTGTTTACCTACGACTAATTACAACCGAAGTTGATATGTTCTACTTGTTCGATATTGCTATTCAACCTCCCTTTACTTTTTCAGTTCTGTCCATTAGTTACAATAGCTGAGAGCCATGATTCTACATATTCCCTTGGGATTTAAACCTATCCTCTATTGGATTATGATATTTAGCAGCGACCGTATCATCTTAAAAGTGGAGGTGTAGCTTGGACGTCACCAGTAAAGAGTGAAATTTCACAAGACAGTTAGTAATACATAACTTATCAGATTCTTTATACAAGATATTGGGTTAGTTCAGAGATGCACGATAGACCTATGGAGTTAGAAAGCCAGGGGAACACAGTCCTAGTATTTGTTTCAAATTGTTTACAACCAAAAGAATTCGAGTTTTGTTACTTGCTACTATTCAAAACAAATCCCCTTCTCTAACTTTCTGCACTGCCTGACTATTTCAACAAGTTCTAGCAATAATTCTACCCTACTCCCTATAGGTTTGACCCCAATCTAGTTGGGTTACTATATTTTGATATCAATTGCTTTATACTTTTAGAAGTATACTTTTGGGCGACATCAAAATTTTAGAATCGTTGCCGAGGATAATTACTAAGCTATTGTTGTAGTTACCCTAGGCATCCAAAAACCAGCACAGACACAGTGAAACACTCATCCCATATCTACACTGGCTGGAGACCAGACACTTATAGCTATACCAGTCCCAAGGCTGAGGATAAAGTCAGCCAGGACTTCACCCCATACTCTCCTAGTCTAAGGAGGGAGAAGAGTCTTTTTAGAAGGAGGGTGAGTTTGATTCAGTAGAGGATGAGACTACATAGGGACCTCAGTTTGAGGAGGGATTTAGGATGAGTCCACAGTAGTGGCTATCGAGTCAGCATTAGTTGTACCATATTTTGAGGAGGGTATAACTCAAGCATCATATCAGATCCCCTCATCTCCAGCACAATCTATAAATCTCCCAACACAGGATCCTAAGAATTCTAGTTTACCATAGACTGACCCAACTTCTAATTCTACATATACCTAGGTTGTGACTATTGCAGAGGTAATCTCAAGGTGGTGTGTAGTAGGGATGCATGTGTTTTATGAGCGAGATAGATTTATTATTGAGGCAATTCGACCTACAAGGTCTATTTCAGATGAGGACAATAGAGTTATTAGGGATAAAAGGGCACCAAACCTACTGGACACATTTAATTATCAGGTGGGGTGGATTACTAGACCCAAGGTTCTTACAGTCATGCTGTAGTCCATAAGTTCTACACATTTTATTCCACCATAGTTTCTTTCACTGCATCTAGAAGGGGTGGAGTAGTAATACAACTCCAGTTAGAGTCTACTTTGGTGAGAGGAGTTCAATTTGACATTTCAGCTTTGGCCATTTACTGAGTACCTTCTAGGACTGATTATGTTGGCTCAGCATCTAATGATAAGTATGATCAATGATTAAGGTTTGTACAAGAGAGAAAAACAACGAAGGATGCAGTTCATAAGAGACATAGTCTAGATTTGGCAAGATTAATTGCCACCTTAATTTTTAATTTGAGAGTTGACGCACCTTGGATAGAGGGAACGGGGGAGATTAAGAAGGCATCACTGAATTTTGTCATGGAGTTTTGATGGACTGTGATTTTTTCTGATTGTGTTTGACTGCTGCAAAAAATCTATTAACATAGAATCAAGCTAAATTGATCACAATCTTGAGAGTAGGATATAAGGTCGACTCAGCTCGAGTTATTAGGTATGAGTTACATGATAAAGCATTCGGGGATTTTACTGCTATTCCCTTTCTTTTCTCATCCAGAAGTTGTGTGATGAGATGAGGGTTCCTGAGATCTTGGATGTTGATAGGAGACTAGAGCTGACTAGCATTTGTCATACAAGTATGATCAAGGATTTGTCAAACCCAATCCTTGCCTAGAGAGCTCATGCACCTCCCACAGGGATTCCAGCCTAGTCTGAGGGGCCCTTCATTTTAGTAGAACATATTGATAGGCCTTATATAAATGTTGATAATGCAGGTGTTCGTGAGGAGTTTGATATGGGTGAGTATAAAGATGCACCCTAGATGAGTACTTAGATACAGAGGGACCCAACCATTTCTATTTCAACCTTGGCTTCTACTTCTGAGTTTGTTAGGCATCTTCTGTGCCCCCTCATCCCTCTACTATAGCTCTAACCATAGGATTGATAACGGTACCATGGAAGGTTTTACACCACCTAATAGAGCACCAATATGTGTATGATACTCATTTTGAGAATGTAGAGTCCAAGCTTGCATCTTTGTATGTGCAGATTCAGCCTTGGGTTTGGACGACATTATAGACTGCAGAGAATAGGATATGAGATGCACTCCAAAATAAGATATTATAGTACATGAGGTTTACACCCATGTTAATGTATTTGAGAGATGAGTGTTGGTTCAGTTAGGCAATATAAAATTTCCTAACCTATGTGGTATTTAAGAGGAGGTAGACACACTACAAGTAGAGGTACACTCTCTTACTAAGAGCTAGATTCTAGCCATTCATCCAGTTATCCCTTTCTTTATTAAGTATATTCCTCCCTGTAACCCTAGACAATTTGATTTATTTGTAAAGAAGGAGTATATGGTCCCAACTATGGGGACCAAGAGAGCTAGGACAGAGGACCTGCAAAACCTCTCTATTCCATTTGATTAGGCCCTGAGATGGGTCACCCATGATTGTAGGGCATCCTTAGTAGGTTATGCGATGCAACAAGCTATGATTGCATTAGGTGTATCTTCAAATATAGGACAGTGCGCCCAGGTAGTCCTCATTCCCTTTCTTTAAAATACTGTCATGCACTGGGGACAATGCTCAGCTTTTTAGTTGGGGGTAGGATACACCATATTCACCGTTTGCTTTTATTGCCATGCTTCTTTTCCTATCGACCATGGTATGATTGTTGAACTGATATGTCTGTGAAATATTATGTCGTATTATGTTTGTTTTAGGTGTAACTAGGAGAAAAATGAGTATCTAAGGCAGTTGATATGTTTTGTTTTGATTTTTTTGAGAAAAATGATACTCCTAAAAAATTTATTTCTTAACTATGTGATGTGTTTATATGTATGACCATTGTAGATCTTGTTATGGCATGCAAATTAGGGATATTATAATCATAGCTAACGATTGTATAAATTAGATAGGTAGTAGTTTGTTATGCAACCCTCTACCTCGTGTGTGTGAGATGCTTACATTGTTTCCTTGGTGGGTTGAATCCATAACTAGATTGTAGGATAGTAGGTTAGGAAAGGATCATAGGACATTCTTTAAATTTAAGAACTTTTACCCTAAACAACCTTCTAAATGTGAATAAGTATTCTTTGATCCCTATTTTGAGCCTGTATAGACCATTTTTCTTGTTTCACCTTTCACGTTCCCATTTTGGTTACAATGAACTTATATTGGCCCTGGTACTCTTTGGACATTGTGTACCTCAACTATGGCAAATCGCCTAAGTTAGGGGTGACTATAATAGGGGTGTATAATGTTAAGTGGGTATGAAAAAGGGTAAATAAGAGAAAAATAAAGTATGGTTGGGTGTGGTAGAAAAAGATAAAAAAGATAAATAAAAAAAGAAAGAAGAAAAGAAGAAATTGAAAAAGAAAAAGAAAGAATAAAAGAAACCATACCTAAACTGAATGTGCAATCAAAGAAAAAAGGGGAGAAATCAAGATGGAATAAAAGAAATTGGTCGATAAGTGGACCCCAAGAGTAAGTGTATCTCCAAGGAGTGGTAACGTTTAAGCAACACCTCCTCTCAGAAGATGATAAGTTCACTGGAAAATATAGTAACCAAATAAAGGTTGTGGTCGAATCCTAAGGGAATACGTAGAATTGTGGTTCTCAATTGTTGTAATCAATGGGTGGAACTAGAAAAGTAAATGGGGGTTTTGAAAAACAATATCAAACTAGTAGAAAATATCAACTTTGGTTGTAATCAGTCGTTGGTGAACACTAGGATTGTTCCACCCTTATTTCTCCCGTTTTATTGTTTATTACACATTAAGGTTAGGTGTGGTCTTTTATTCTTTCTTTTTGACTTTTTCTTTTCACAATTTTCTTTTCTTTTTCTTTTGAAACCACACCTATCCCTACTTTCTTTTACTACCCTTCTACATACCCATTTTACACTATGCACCCCTATGACATTCACCCTCAGCTTAGGCAATTTTCTTGAGTTTAGGTGCATAATGTCCAAGGAGGTCCAGGGCCAAAATATGTTCATTATAATAGAAATAGAAAGGTGATGAGTGGTGATTTTACCCATTCACACTCATTATTAATGCACATTACCTGGTTTTGAATGAGTAGATGAGATATAATTATGATTTAATGCGCTAATATCCACTCTTTGCAAGTATAGGAGTTTAAAAGACAAAGAGATATGGATTAGAGCTTGAAATGATCAAAAGGTAGCAGAAAAAGTGCAGTTGAAGACCTACAGTGAAATAACCTCAGTTACCATAGTCGTAGTCCATTTGCCGCAATCACAGTTAGTTAAGATGGTCAATCAACTGTGACTGTGAAAGTCAATCGCGATCGCATAGCCGCGGTCGCAGCCAGACTTGCGCGATTGCAACTTGGAAAAATCTTCAGCCCAAGGCTGAAACTGTAATTGAACGTGCTGGTCCTAAATTGAACAAAAAGGCTCAAACCCTAATTTCATATATAATTCATTCCATCACATTCCTTTTTCCCTAAATTTTTCTAGGTTTTTGGGTTGAGACTTTGTATCCTCCATTTTTGGAGAAGAAAATATTGTGTAAATTTCGGGTGAAGAATACATTGGAGACTTTATAAGTGGAAGATTTGCTCACTTCCATCGTTGATATTGTGGGAGAGCCAAGTTTGAGGTAACATTCACTTAGATCTTCTACAACTTTGATTCCATAGAGATTATGTGTATATATATGCTTGTTTATCTTATGTGTAGCTAAATCTCTATCTTGGGATTAAGTGTGAATAGGGATTTAAGTATCTATGGGTTATGATTGTTAGCATCTATTTGGTAGTTTATGTTTATGGGTTCTATTTTTGCTATGCTATTTTGGTTGGGATTTGATGGGTGAAAGCTCCAAATACACACATGGGTTTGATGAGTGAAAGCTCCAAGATTTAGAAAGTTCAATACCATCTTTGAAAAATGGTTTTGGGTGAATTTTGGTATCCATATCATCCTCGAAAGAGGGATATGGTGAGCAAAGCAATGATAGACAATTACGTGTATAGTTTGCTAAATATTCACTATCTTAGACATGAGGGTGAATATGAGGTTAACAATGCCATGGGTTTCATCCTAGAAATAGGGATGCCATGATTGAGGTTGTAGGTTGCTAATTGTTGAACACACTTATAAGGTATTTGAAAAAATCAGTGAGTGAAAGTTTGGTGTTTTGTTGAAAGGCTAACATCAAAACCTATAACTAACCCTACCCATATTTGAATTACTAAAGCTATGTTGATAATTAGCTCCCAAATATAGCTCTCTTAGTAACGCATAATCCCAAGATCCGTGCATAATTTTTAAGACTCTAATTATTCATAGCTTTGTATTTATACCAGAAATCCCCAAAAAGAAACATTAGTATAGGAGTTCACCTCCCCTATTTTATTTTTTTTATAACATTCATTTGAATTCAACTTGTATCTATCATTTCGAATTAACTTGATTGCCACTCACATTGTTTCTCGTGGATTCAACCACGACTCTAAAGTTGGGTAAATATATTGATGACGACCACCTTGCACTTAAATTGACTTGTAAGTTGAGCATTATTAAAAATGGAACCATTGTCGGGCAGAAATTTGGTATATTGCGTTAATTTAGAATTTTAGATTACTCGCTTAAATTCAAGCTTGCATATAGGTGTTCATGATTTTTATTTGTAAGTAGATTTTATTTAATTTTTACTTCTATTGATGGAATCTTCTAACAAATATGATTTTAATGATTGGAAGTCATATCGTGATCCCCTATGTTCATATTGTTATAAACCACACTTCAGGTGAGATTATAAGTATACTCCCCGGGGAGAGATTTTACCATCACTAGCCGATTGGGAGTATGGATGCCCCATGTGTGGCCTTTTACAAGGATATAGGGATGAGCATCCAAAAATCCCCTCCATCTATTATACTAATTGAGTTGCTAGCTCTTCTTATGAGTTTAATGGTCCCATGAAGAAAAAAAATGGAGCAACAATCCAAATCCACCGATCTTGAAGCAATCCTCCAAACTATTTTGGACCTAGTGGATGAAATGGTGAAAACTATGGAATACATGTATGAGGAATGGACAAGTGTTAAGAAAGAGCTATTGGGAAAATAAGAAAAGCTTTAAACTACCACTACCTTTTCCATTGCTAAAGAGGAGTATTACCATGAAGAAAAACCAGGTTATGATGATGAGATTGGTAGTGAAGATTCCTCAATGACTTCCGAATCATCTGACTCATATGAGGGAGAAGAATCCATAATAAAGGTAATAAGACTAGAGTCAAAAGATGAGGCAAAACAAACATCATCTAATGACTCTAGCTCATTTCGAGGTGATAATGCTTTGGAGAGAGCAAATCTAAAGTTATATGTTGGAACTCATCTAACCCACTCTTCAATATTGAGCATAGAGAATGTGATGGGGATCCATATTTTTGACCAAATGGAGGGTTTTGGGGAGGTGGAGTCCGACTCTTGCATTTTGGAGTTTGTCATTCTGAAGGAGCATATGGAGCCCCGTCCATCAAAAGCCAAGATGCTCACCTTCTTAAGTACAAGGAATGGCTTATTGATGTGCTTAATTTTATCAAAAGAGCATATCCAGAAGATCGATGTGAATTTGGGTAAAAGGTTCAAGTCTTCAAAAAGGTAAGATTGGGGCTTTCTTGCCATTTTAGTACCTCTTTCAAGTTTCATAATGGAAAATTTGAAATTTTTGTCCCTCTGCCACTTATTGCATATTAAGAAAAAGTTGGGACAAAGATTCAAATATTCTAAGTGGAGACATAAAAGGAAGTGGTTTAAATGTCAAGATACGACATTAAACTAAGCGCTCAATCAGAGGCAACACATCATGCCAAGAAAATGGCATGTATCCTTTCCTTTTTATGCATTATAAAGTAGAATAAATTCTTGTTTGTGAGCATGCATAATGCATAAAATTTTTGGGTGCCAAGAGAAATTTTTGTTGAATTAGGAAAAGAATGTATGGAATTGGAAATTTGGACTGAGCGGGAAACCCAGTTGTTTGGTCTCAATTATCATGACTGCGGTCAATGTCACCGGGATCTCAGATATTGTATGATCGCAATTGTGGTTCTAAAATCGTGACTGTGTTCTAACTAACTTAAAGTGACCAATCGATTCCCAACTCTTCAAAATTTCTCTCTCAAATTCTCTCTAGTTTCTCTCTAACTTTTGGGTATTCTGTCGCATATCCACCTGCTATTCTAGTTCACACGCATCTCTGTATCAGGTATGTTGTTATCACCTTCCTGATATGAACACCATTGCATATATAAAACCTGTAGTGCAGAAAAGTCCTAACTTAGTGATTTCATATGCTAAATTTTTGCTTAGTTCAAAATTGTTCTGTGAGTTGTTGTTGCAATTGATGTGAAAATGATGGGGGAAGTTTTGAGTACCCAAAATTGATCCTTAAATGTCTTAGATTGAAGTGCACACCATGTGATCGATTAATGCCCCTTTGAATTAATTGATCAATTCCTTTTCATTTGGGGCTATGATCACACACTCTAGGCTTAAATTCATTGCTTAAAGTGTTACTATGCCTAGCTAAATTGAGGGATTGTGATTAAAATTAAAGTTTAAACAATGTGCAGAACCTACCAAACTCAATCTTGGGTACCGCAATCTCATATGGATGACCACAGTAAAATCACGATGATCGTGGTTAGAAGTCTGCGATTTCCTTACTTGACAGCAGGCTTTGACAAGAACTAAAAATTCTGCACATCCTTTAATGTCCCCAAAACCTCCCACAACATTGATCAATGAGCTTGCGTGTTTGTTCTAGAATGTTTTGAGGTGAATGTACTAATATTGGTCTAAGATGTATAGCTTGCAGGCTCTAAACTTTACAAAAATAGGAGATTTTGATGATATTGGGTTTATGTCCAAAGAATTCTAACACCAGTATCTTGCAGACTACCACAAAATAAAGTTACTCCTTGAAAGGGGTATCAGCTATACAAGGTTGAAGAAAATTTTCCAGACTTTCATTCTAGGATCACTGCAACCCAGTGGATGTGTTTTTCCCCAAAACCCTACTTATAAAATGAACAATGGGTGCGTGAATTCTACACAAACCTTTGTGTTGTCTCACTCAAAGACCCAGTAATAAAAATATGGGGTAAATTATTCAACTTGAGGGTGGAGAAGATTAATGCACTATACAGACTTCCAAACACTGACATGGGGAATTTAGTGCCAAGGGGTGTGAGCCATGGACTTGGATGGCTTATGTCTTATGCCCTGGAAAAGAAGTCCCATGGGCCACCACAAAGTGAGAAATTTTGATGAAGGACTTCAAGGTTGAAGCCAGGCTATGGATAAACATCATATGTAGCATAGTCTCACAATGCATGCACATGACTATTATTATAGACCTGAGAGATCAAATAGTAGCTTGTATCTTATCTAGCATTGCTCTAAATATAGGTGAGATCTCTCTCTCTCTGAGTGGCAGTATTACAAGCACCAGTGAGGTACTCACCTTCTCCTTCCTTCTCTTATCACTAACTATACAGGAGAAGGATGTGGAGGTTTATGATACAAATACTTGGGTGTACCCTAGTGCACTAATCTGCACCCTCAAATTCAGAGGCCAGTACGCACCAGGTCATAGGAAAAAGAGGAAGATGGACTCAAGTAAATTAGTCCATAAGGACATAAACTCTTGCAAACCCTCTTCAGCCACTGCCTTTGATAATATATCTATTCAAATGCATGAGATTAAGGAGTTTTTGTCCAGACTGCCTCAAGGACCAGGAGAGTCTTCCACTACTCATCATTCATATGTGGCATAATCAAATTATGACAAGTACATAATAGAGAAAAAGAAGTAGGGTGCAATAGTGGTAAGCTTGGAGAGAGCTTTTTCAGCCTTAGCTGAATCTCACAGGGACCTCAAAGACTCACATGATGAGATGGTGAAGAGGGAGAAAAAGAGAGATAAATTCTTCAGAAAGCTCTGGAAGGGGGTGAAAGGCATCATCAAGATTGTCAAATTAAACCAACCACTACCTTAACTGATATTATATAGTGAGGATGAAGCACCTACAAAGTGGTCAACTGATGATGCCGAGTCAACAGGAGGAGATAGCTAGAGATGTGGATACAGGGATTCCCCTTTACTCTTTCCTTCTTGAACGCATAGTGAGGAAACTACATTTATTTCAGTAGAGGGTGGCCCCAGATTTATATTATGTTAGGTTGCAGAACAGGATATTTCTGTTTATGACTATTTTAGATGATGTTGTGGATATTGCTTCTTATGTTTTATATGCTACATTTTTGGGTACCTGGATAGTTCCCATGTTTTATGAATTATCATGCTTTTCTTTTATTTTAGTTTTAGTTTTCTATTATGTACTTTAAGTGTTATTATAAATCTTAGTGATACATGACTAGCATTGCATATGAGTTGATGAGACATGGGTGTAGGGGAATTCTGAGTACCCGTAGCATATATGTTAAAAATGCAAGGGAGGTCTGAGTACCTTTGGCATTTTATTTTATTTTGAAAAGTTGGGATCACTTTAGACACCATCGGCAAAGTCTTAGTAGCTATATAGTTAGTTGGCCTATTTTGATCCAAGATGTGAGAGTAAGGCTTTGATTGCAGCCATAGTTTATCAATTTGTGTACGATGCTATGTCAAATCAAGAAACACCATCCATCCAAAATTTTTGAAATTTAAAAGGCAAGGACGTGATAAATGTTGTAACAAATCCTTTTTTCTTTTTGTGGTTCGACAAATATTTGACTTGTGAATAGTGATAAATACTCTAATTATGTCTCTCGCGAGTGGGACATTTGATCTCCCTTGAAAAAAGTTTGCATGTCGTGTGTTGTGAGCTACTTGATATTCATCTCTTGTACACTGACGTTATTTAGAACTTGTACCATTAGTCTTTCAAAACTAATTTTTATTGTATTTTGTTGGAGAAATGATCTTAGGCTCTCTTTGTGAATTTGGAACCCACTCTAGCCTAAAAAGCCATAACTATAATCCCTAGTACCCATTTTGAGCCTTTTAACGTTTCCTTGGAAAATACATTACAAGTTGTGAACCATTATTTTTATCGCTCTTTTGAACCATACCCTCTTTGAACTAAAAAATGCAACTTGAGGCTAAAACCTAAGTTGGGGGTGGTAAGAATCGACGGAAGTAAGATTAGGGTCACAAAGTATTAGTGAAATGTCAAATGTTCCTAAGTGTTGAAAATAAATGTTTCAAAAAAGAAAGGATCTCATGAAAGAATGACTTGCACAAAAATGCAAGAAAGTAAAATTAAAAGGAAAGTGGAGAGTAAAGAAGGCAAAATAAAGGCATGAATAAAGAAAGAAAATAAAGAAGAGTGACCCTTAGTCGAAAGGAGGAGTGTTGTGAAGTGTGATGTAGATGTTCAAGGTAGGTTGTAACCAAATTCCCTAAATAATATCCTACCGTAACCCAAACTTATGTTACAAGCTTAGAAAGTCCTTTCAAATCTCCAACCATTTACCTTATTTGTAGTGGTGATTGAAAATAGGGGAACGCCTATGGCATGACCCTTTTTGCATTGCAATTTCTTTTGTGAGGGGAGAGTTCTTGAACTTAAATTTCCTTGTTTCTTAGTCGGTAGTGTGGTGTGAAAAAATTCTCTTTTTTGTGAGGACTAAATGTAAACAAGTTGAGGTGTGTGACATTTGTCACCTCCCGAACAATGAGGCAAATGGAGTATAGGTTATTTCTAGTAAAAGATGAGCCACTTGTAGAGTATTGGTCTTTGTTGTTTGATTGATCTTTAAAGTCTTATGAATTCTTTGAGTATTGAATTTTATGATGAGGGGTGCTCTGAAATTAGTCTAGTACATCTGCAATAAGCTACTTGTGGTTGCGATTCAAGTTGAAATCATTATGGACCTTAAGGCATGGAATTTGGATGTAAATGATTATCTCATGGTAAAAGGTATTGTTGCTTGAGGGTAAGCAAATGCTTTAAGTTGGGGGTGTTGATGAGTGATAATTTTACCACTTATTCGCACTCATTATTAATGCACAAAACCTTGTTTTGAATGAGTAGATGAGATATAATTGTGATTTAATGCGCTAATATCAACTCTTTGCAGGTGTAGGAGTTGAAAAGATAAAGAGATGTGGATTGGAACTTAAAAGGATCAAAAGGTAGCAGAAAAAGTACAGTTGAAGACCTATAGTAATATCCTCAGTTACCGCGGTCGCGTTCTATTGACTGCGATCGCGGTCAGTCAATGTGGTCAATCAACCGCGATCGTACAAGTCAATCGCGATCGTATAGCTACGGTCGTAGCCAGACGACTTGCAAGATCGCGACTTGGTGGAAATGTTCAGCACAAGGGCAAAACTATAATTGCACATACTGGTTCCAATTTGAACAAAAATACTCAAACCCTAATTTTATTTATCATTCATTCCATCACATTCCTTCTTCCCCAAATTTTTCTAGGGTTTTGGCTTGAGACTTTGTAGCTTCTATTTTTGGAGAAGAAAATATTGTGTAAATTTTGGGTGAAGAATACATTGGAAACTTTCTAAGTGGAAGATTTGCGCACTTCCATTGTTCATATTGTGGGAGAGACAAGTTTGAAGTAACGTTCTCTTAGATCTTCCAAAACTTTTATTTAATGGAGATTATGGGTATATCTATGCTAGTTTATCTTTTGTGTAGCTAAATCTCCCTCTTGGGGTTATGTGTGAATAGGGATTTAAGTATGTTTGGGTTGTGATTGTTTGCATCTATTTGGTAGTTAATGTTTATGGTTTCTATTGTTGCTATGCTATATTGGTTGGGATTTGATGGGTGAAAGATCCAAATACTCACATGGGTTTGATGAGTGAAAGCTCCAAGATCTAGAAAGTTCAATACCATCTTTGAAAGAAGGGTTTTAGGCAAACTTTAGGAATCCATATCATCCTCGAATGAGGGATATCGGGACCAAACCAATGATAGACAATTAGGTGTGTAGTTTGCTAAATTTTTACTATCTTAGACATAAGGGTGAATGTGAGGGTAACTATGCCATGAGTGTTATCCTAGAAATAGGGATGCCTTGATTGAGGTTGTGGTTGCTAATTGTTGAACATATCCATTAGGTATTTGAATGAATCAATGGGTGAAAGTTCAGTGTTTTGTTGGAAGGCTAACAACAAAACCTATAACCAAGCCTACTCATATTTGAATTACTAAAGCGATGTTGTTAATTATCTCCCACACGTCACCCCCTTAGTAATGCATAATCCCAAGAGCCATGCATAATTTTTAAGACTCTAATTATTCATAGCTTTGAATTTATACCAGAAAATCCCAAAAAGAAATATTAGTGTAGGAACTCACCTCCCCCATTTAATATTTTTGTAACATTCGTTTGAATTCAACTTGTATATATTATTTCAAATTAATTTGATTGCCACTCATATTGTTCTTTGTTGATTCGACCCCGGCTCTAAAGTTGGGTAAATGTATTGATGACGACTGCTTTGCACTTAAATTGACGTGTAAGTTGAGTGTTATCAAAAGGTGAAAGGTAAAATAAGGAAATGGGCAACAAGGATCAAAATAGGGATCAAGGGATACTATTTCACACATGAAAGGTTGATTAGGCTAAAGGTGGATTAAAATATAAACCAACCTATTATCCTTTCCTAATCGACTATCTTTCAACCTAGAAAGACTAACCAGAACAGTTTTGAATCCAACACACAAAGGGAACTAAGTAGTATCTCACACATACCTAGAACAGAGTCAATACTGCAAGCTACTACTTATCTGGTTCATGCAATTGTTAGCAAGTGATTGTCATGTCCCTAATCCTAGTGCCATAATAAGATCCACAATGTTCATACATATATAAATTTATACAGTTCTAAAACACAAAATTTTGAGGGATATAAAAAATCAATCAAAACATGACTACTATCCTAAATACTTAAAAATCTCCTAATTATACAAAAACACAACACAATACGAAACAAAACATAATACAATACAAATTATCCTAGACATGTCAGTTCCACAACCATACCGTTGTCGATAGGAAAAGAAGAATGATAATAAAAACCCATGGCGGATATGGTATACTTCATCCCAAATAAAAAATGATGCATTGTCCTTAATTTAGATAAATAATACAAAACACAGGGAACTGAGAACATATCTAGGCCAAACTAAGTGTCTATGTCATGAGCATCTTTAGATGGGGCATAACAGCAGGCAGAGGTGGTGATAATGATGGTGCACTACTAGAAGATGAACCTGTTACTGTCACATAATGCCTCAGCCTCTCAATAATTGCAAAATCCATCTAATCATGCCTAGCATTTTTAAGGGCCTGGTCATATGGCATATCAGGATCCTATAAGTCTCATATGTGACCTCTCTTGGTCCTAATTATTGGGATCTCATCATTATCCTCCGTAAAGAAATAAAAATATTTGGGTATGTACAGAGGTGATATTAGGACCATTGGGGGTATGACTGAAGGAGTGGCTGCTACATGGCTTTCTGTGAGAGAGTGTACCTCTACTCATAATATATGTATCTCTTCCCTCATCTAGCTAGATTTGGTGCCACTATCTTTGTGAATTAGGTTATAACCTATCTCTAAAACTCATCAAGGCGTGCTTATAAGTCAGCACATAGCTCAGACAAGGTAGCTCTTTGTGTGGCCTCCTATCTGGAGCCCTCTTAAATTTAGTTCGAATCCTTTAGTGCATTCGCTTATATAGAGTAGTTATCTCGGTCTCAACAACCCATAACCAAGAATTAGTTGACCTCTTATAGTCTACTAAACTCTGCAAGAACTCTTGAGAGATAGTAATCATATCTGTAGCAACAGTTGTAGTGGATGGGAAAGTAGGATATGGAGATACTTTAACCAACCCAGAGATTGAATTTGGTGCTGATGAAAAAGTGGCTGGTGTCCCTTTGACCTGAGTACTCAGATCTAAGGCATCTCTCTGCTCCCCTATATCTAAATCAGGACTAACTCCCATATTGCATCCATGTACATCACTAGGTCTTTGGAAACTGATGGGCCCTCAGTCTAGGCTCGAGGTACTGCAACGAGCTCTCTAGATCTCTTAGGAAGGCCTGAGTATGCCATATCCTTCATACTCTTTATTTGTGTAGTATCCATTACAAGTAGCCTCTAATCTACTACCATTATCTTAGGTACACCAACCTCATCACATAGTCTTTGAATCATGCAAGGGGAATGCAGATTAGTTATTTCCTCAAATGCTCTATCATGGATATCATACCAGAGGATGGCTGCAAAATCAATAGCATATCTGGCCATCATACTAGAAACTACAGCTACTCAAAATAGTCGATATCGGATAAGCAACCACCAAAAGTTGGCCTCAAAAGTCAATAGGCCTTTCTTGATCATACCATGAACCTCGATCAATGTGGTCGCATCACCCAAAGGTGAAATATAGCTATCACCCAAAGGTGAAATATAGCTATCTATCCACCAAGAAATCTCAACTCACTCTTATCTATGCTCAACCTTCCACATGATGTGTCTATCATGTGTGACTCTCAATCTGTAGTTACACTTTACTGTAGATGTGAGAGTGATACAATCTGGACCAAAAATGACCCGGCATATAGTCTATGCTAAAAGATCAACTCCGACCCATCTCATAAGTGTATGATTAAGCTGTGGCTGCTCCATGTGCTACATCGGGCCTAGAAATATTCTCATGGAAAGAAATATCATGGAACGATATGATGCATAAAAATAGTGTACCATAGATGAGCTGTAAGAACCGAGTGGTCTAGTTATCCACTATGATAGCAATCAAAGGAAACCCGCAATTGTGGTACTCTACTCAGACCCGATAGATCAATCTAATGCTCCTAAAAAATAAGCCTCTTTGGCTTGCCAATATCTAAGATATGATTATCAATATGATTAACTGCCGCATATCCTATACGCGCCACCTTAGATGTGTCTTTGAGGTATGTGTGGGTACACGACTTTACCCCTTCTAATCTGGTGCATTATGGAAAGCCTACTCTGTACCCTCCTAATACTGAGGTGCATATGACTGAGGTCTATGTGTGGCAGTACCCTTCTCTAACTGTGGTACCGCTGATGACTCCTCCTGCTCTACATGCTTGGATGAGTCTTGGGACCCCTCCATAAACTAGGGGTCCTAAGTTGCAACCTATGTACCTGACTCTAAATATGCCTTCTCTTTATCATCATTTTGTTCTGGTGAAGGAGTATGTAGGGGTGATAGCTGGGCTGACTTTATCCTTGGGTGGGCTGAAACATCTTGGGATGCCTAGCGCATCTTCCCTTGGGTCACTCTGTATGTCATCTCAATTACAACATCTTTACGTTATTAAATCAGGTGCTCCTCCACCAAACTACTAGGCTCAGGAGACTTAACCCATCACCTAGATGTCTTTCCCTTCAACTTCTTAGCCACTTTTACTGACATGAGTACCTGAAAAACTAGTTGTTATTTTTCAATAAAAGTGAGGGATTGTAAAAGTTGAAGAAAAACTCAAATTTTGAAAAGTTTGAATTTTTCCAAAATTTTCACACCCTTATAACTTATTTGAAATCCCAAAAATTCTAATATGCAAATACATATCAAGAATCATGATTTTCAAAGAAAACTACATATGCTCAACCTGTGGTATACTCATTCAAGTTCACCTTTCAATTACGACCTAATCTTAGAATCTAATTCAAAAAGAGGCCCTTTATTGAGATTATGGCTTCTTTAAGGATCCTAAATACAAGCATGATAGATTCTATATATGTTGAATTAGAATACACATACCAACTTTTTTATACAATAAATAAATCTATACATAATCATTAGGAGCCAAGAAAGTTACCTCTTTTATGAAAATCCAGATGTGAACAATGAAGAAATCAAGCAAAACCAATGTTGGAACTTGTTTTTAGTATGTTGTGACAAGTTGGTTTCTCAAACAATTTTCAATTTAGCCTTTACTCAAGTGTGGAGTTAGTCTATATTTTAAGAGGAAAGTTTGAATTTAATAAGAAAGTTAAAGTTTTGAGGATTTGAATGGAGTTGGACTGATGCTAATGCAATTTAAATAAGGATAGGGGTTCGTTTTAGGTATTATATCAGAGTTGGTGGTCCTGAAAGTTTAATTAAAATTTGGGCTCGTAATTGACCTAGCTGTGGTAGCTATATGCGCCTGCCACATGAGGCCAACATGTTTAGGTCCAAAATTTTGGCCCACTTTCTTGCAATTCGAATTTGGTATTTTTACATTTACCCAGCTACTTATGGTCTCAAAAATTAATTTTATGGTCCCAAAAGTATAAATATGTAGCCTATTCCAAAAATTTCCATTCTCATCCTTAAAAAATTCATCTTTTCAATTATTTATCAACTTGCCTACCTTGTGTGGCACTTGTGACCTTGATGAGTTGAGACACAGTTCCTTTACCTAGAAATCGATGAATGTAGCAATTTTACCATATTCCGGGCAAGTCCAAGAGCTATAAACAAACAAAAGAAAAACAACAAAACATAAAAACTAAAATAGTTGGTTGCCTCCTAGTCAACACTTGATTTAACGCCGCGACACGATGTGGCTGTGTTGGCTACTTAGACTTCAAAAATAAGTCCATAGGTTGCCTCCCATACAACACTTAATTTAATGTCGTGGCACGACGTGGGTACCTTTATTACTATGAATTCATCAAGATACCTATAATAACACCTTCCAGGCTCATCAATATAATTAATCACCGACACCGCCCTCATGTCGATTCGCTGCTTCATTGATTTTTTGATGTTAAATGTGACCTTCTCACTATTGCTCAAAACTTCAGCTATCCTTTTTTCCACATCAACCATAGCTCTACCTGTGGCCATAAATGGTCGTCCCAATATAATGGGCATCTTAGTGTCAACCTCATAGTGCAGAATGACAAAGTCATCTAGAAAAATAAAGTTATCAACTCTCATAATTAGATAAAACAAAATACCCATAGGTTTCTTCATTGTGCGGTCAACCATTAACAACCACATTGAAGTTTGTTTAGGAGGGTTTAAGCCCAATTGCTTGAATACAAAAAGTGACATCAAATTTATGCTGGATCCTAAGTCACATACAACTTTGGCAAATCGGGATGACCCAATAGGACATGGTATAGTAAATGCTGTAGGATCACACTTTTTTGAGCCAAAGACCTTGTAGTGTCTGAACTACAATGGTGCAAGACATCAACATCTTCATCATTATTTTTTTCTTCTTTATGACCAATTTCTTCATAAACCTGGCATATCTATGTATCTTCTCTAATGTCTCGAGAAGAGGAATATTCAAGCTCAGCTCTTTCAACTTCTCAATGAATAACTTGAATTCTGATTCCTCTCTTTTTGCTTTTTTTAGAGGAAAAGGTGGGGGTAGAAGGGGAGCCTTGGAGTAACTGGTAAAGTTGGTTCCAAGTGATAAAGAGGTCACGAGTTCAAGCCTTGGAAATAGCCTCTAGCAGAAATACAAGGTAAGGCTGTGTACGATACACCCTTGTAGTGGAGTTCTTCCCCGGACACCGCGCATAGTGGTAGCTTTAGTGCGCCGTGCTCCTTTTTTTTTAAAAGGTGGGGGTAGTCTTAGAATTTGTCTTATTTCCTACTCAACAACCAGACCCTTACCTCTTTCATTACCAATTACATCACCACCACCTATTGACTTTTATAATACTATAATAGGTTTCTGATCAACAATAGCTTCATCAATGTAGTGAGGGATCCATAGTAGTGATACCACTTCTTGTGGTAATAGCAAGGACATGACCATCATTTTTTATATTTTGTATAGTGTTGCTTGAATGGGTACCTGGCTGGCTCTGGTTATAGTTGTTGACATCTGCCTGAATTGGTGCTCAAACTGCCTGATAGTAGTTGCCTGGGATTTGACCTTCTGGGTCAACCATGAAATATTGGCCTTAATCTTCTTAAGAAAGATCTCCTAATGTTCTTGTCCCTTTTCCAACTTGGTCAACATCTCTTCCATTCTTAATTCTACATTGTATTTTCCAGGTAGAATATACCTATCTCCCTTCTTTCTAAAGTTATCCATCTTCCTCCAGTTACTATCTCACTCTCTATAATGGTCTTTGTATCTGTCATAATAGTTTTTACCTTAGTTCCTATGCCCCTGGTCTTAAAAAATCACCAACTGGTGATCCAAATAATTTTCTTCCTCATCAAATTATGACTTATAAGCTTTGGAAGCCGAATCTTATGCTGGTATTGTGTACACTTTCTTAGAAGTAATTATTATAAACTACTTTGCTAATACCCCTAGATTAGTTCTTAGCAATGAAATTTCTTGTGCACTAAATAATCAACTATTTTTTTGTCATAGTAGGCACTAATAGCATATGTGCCAGATCCCCTCTAAGCCTCTCAAGTCTTCCATCCTCAATTAGTGAGCAGGATCTGATCTAGCATCTCCAAAGTTGCCTCCTAGCGTAGTCTCATAAAATCTCCTCCAGGTATGGTATATGCCATAGATATGGAGTGGATGGTCAAGGATCTATAGAGTATATCCAATAAGCTTATCCCTAATATTTGGTGGTTGGGCACTATACTCAGCTTCTTCTTGAACCTGAACCATGCGTCGTACATAGATTTCAATCACAACTTCCTGAAATTATAGATCTTATCCTTAAGTTGTAGCATCCTTGATGGAGGAAATAATTGATTCAAGAATTGCCTACGTAACTCATTCCATATAGTGATAGATCCTCTTTACAGTTCCCCTAACCATAATGATATTTCTCCTGTAAGTGAAAAGGGGAACAACCTTAGTCTAAGTGTTTCCTGATTCACCCATGGAGTGGTATACAAATTGTAGATCCCAATAAAATTTGTATGGTGCTTATTTGCATCATCTGCAGGCAAACTCGAAAATACACCCTTCAGATTTAAGAGATTGATCATTGTACTTGTGATGTCAACCTGGATGCCTAGGGGTAAAACAAGAGGAATAATGGCTCCAGTCTCTACCGGATCAACATATCCCGGATCTTTTTCATCATTTATATATGGTTGCACATACTGATATGTTGGGATCACTTGAATATCATTACTTCTAGCTCTGTTCTGATTTTCCACCAAGTGCTGCTTGGCGTTCTTCTTCTTATCACTATTCAGATAGCTCTACCACCCTAGCTACCCACAAATCTTCTGCCATTGCCCTTCTCTCGATTTTAGATTTAGCTAAAATCTCACCAGTCAATCGATCAACAATATTCTTACTCCTTTGGTAGGAGGAAGGGCACAACATCACGAACCCCTTTATGATTATCATTTTTTTTTGTTCCAATATCCTACTAGGTGTTTGTAAGATCCTTTTTTGATTTAGATTTATTGGGAGAAAGAGATTTCCTTTACTTTGTGTGTTAGGCATACATCGGTGTATACCTAATTAAGAACAAAAAACAAAATGAAAACTAGAAAATTGCAAAACCATCAAATAACAAATAAACACTATACTCCCCGTCAATGGCACCAAAATTTGGTGATATCCAGGCTATATATCCTTTCAGAAGATGATACGGTCACCACCAAATATAGTAACCCAGTAAAGGTTGGGTTCGAATCCCAAGGGAATACGTGAAATCATTGTTCTCAACTGTTATAATAAATAGTAAAAACTGGAAAAGTAAATTGATAGGGGGTTGAATAACAATATCAAACTAGAAGCAAATATCAACTTTGATTGTAACCAGTAGTAGGTGAACACTAGGATTGTGTCCCCCTCCTTCTCAACTCCATAGTCTTACCGTGTCTTGTTGAACCATCTTGATACCATGCATGCAGAATCTATAAGTTATGTACCTTCTATAGTCTTTTGGATGAGTAAAAGGATCTCACTCTTTACCTTTTTAAGTCTCAGGAAATCACCTTACTAACCCTTATCTTAATCCTAGTTAACTATTACCTTTTAAGTCTCTAGTTATTATATGAACTTTAACAATTTTACATATATAAAACCTAGTAGCGTGGATCGATAGATAAACTCCAAATTACTATTGTCATTATCTTTTCCTATTCACTACTCCTTTTTTGGAGGAAGTAGAATAATATAGGTGGGATCCTAACATGTGAACCCATTAAAAAAACTATTAAAGAAAAGATAACTCTATCAGGTTATCATGCTTCGTTTAATTAACCCAAAATCTTACATGCAGAATATGATAAGATATGAATCATTAATTGTCTTTTGAATGCCTTTAATGAATTTTACACTTTACCTTGTTAGTCTTAGAGTGTCACTTTAGTAACCCTTATCTTATATCCCAGATTAACTATTACCTTTTGAGTTTCTAGATAATTAAATAAGATAACGAGATTAAAAGATGGAGATGAATCTCAAATTACTATTGGGATCTTCTTTTCCTAATCTCTACCTCTCTTTTGAAGTAAGTAGTGAATACAAGCGAGTTCTTAATGTTTTCAACTGCTAAGAAATCTATTAAACTAAATATGATCATAATACATGCAAGAATATTGGTTGGGAACGATGTTGCACTTTCCCTACTTAGTTATTTATAAATGGTTCCCACAACCCTAGCTAAGGGATTTAGTTACTCATTATTGCAAAACAATTAATGGAATTCAATGACGAAAACATACAATTAGTATTGCCATAATATACAAAGAAAACCTAAAGTTTCAAATTAATAACTCAACCAAAAAATTTACACAAGAATCCCAAGACCAAAATCCAATCTCGTAATCAAAATATATGTTTTTGAATTGTATGAGTGTGTAAACTAACTAAAAATGTCAAAAGGATATTTTTAGAATTCATGGAAACCTTAGGAAACCTATCCCAAACAAAAGAGGAAAAGTAGAGTTGGTGGCCACCTATAGAGCCACTTACGAGTGTAGGTGGCCCCACATAAGTGCCAGACAACCAAAGATTCTAAAGAGTTTTTAAAACTTCATCCTCTGAAACTTGTATTGGCACCTACAGACCGTAGGTGTCACCTACTAGCCGTAGGTGCCCATCGTAGGTGACAGGGTCAAATTTTCTAGCTTTTGAATCTTTGTTTCTCAACTCTCTAACACTTGTTCTGGCACTTACACCATATAGGAGCACCTATGGGCCTTAGGTTCCCACATAGGTGGTCCAAAACTCAAGTTTTCAGTTCTTTTCTCTAGTTTAGGTTCTAGAACCTGGTTTCATGCAATGCACCACAAGAAATACATCATATCTAATGAAAAAGTCTAAGTAACTGCATATTTTTGTAGTTTTAAGCATTGAAAGTTCTATTAAATTATAGAACATCAACACCATCAAGTGAGAACGTATGCATGTCCTCAGGCAACAAAATACAATCGACAACACAACGATGCTTTACGAGGAGAATCTTAAGAAATCTATGGAAGTCAATCATCAACTTTAAGCTGAAAAATATTACCCCCTCTAATTTTAATATTTAAAAACCAATTGTGAGTATCAATGTAGCACAACAATATTACATAAGGGAATCAAGATATATCATTACATTAGCAATAAATAATTATGCATATGTACAAATTACAATACCTGAATAGATAAGTAGCTTAGCAACACAACCTATGTAGCCTCACAATAAAGAAGCCCCACTCACTCAATGGAATCATGTATGTTAATGTCGGGATGATTACGAGACAGTCACGCTTATAATGAAGTTCTAACAATGTGCAAAAAATACCATAGGCTTGCCGTTATTTTATTTACTTTAACTTTTAGACAGTTGGTTAGGATTACTATAGGGCTTTATTAGCTTGTAATGTTGGCTTGGGGTTGGTACGCTACATATGGGAATTTAGTGACTAAGCTTTCTAGATGTTGTATAGAAATATAGCACTTTCGATGCTTAAAACTATGAAAATATGAAAGTTTCTGAGGTTTTTTGTTAGATATGATGTGTTTTGGGTATTTTTGCAAAAAATCATGTTTTGGATGTTAAGTTTGTGAAAAAGATAAAAAAAGTATTTTGACTGCTTATGGGAGAAATTACAGATGTTAGAACACTTTCTGAATTGATCCTGATCAAAAAATATCTGAGAATTGAAGAAGAGCTGAAAAATAACTTCCGACACATGCCATGTCAACATGTGGACCACATGTAGCACATGTGGAGTGCACGTGGGTAAAGCATGTGTCAAAATTCCAAAATTCTGAGAACTAACCAGTAGGATTTGCTCATGTGGTTACTACATGGAACCACCTTGCAGGCTGCATAAACCACATGTGCTAGGAGATAGGGCGAATATACCAAATTCGCTCGAGGATAGGGCACATTTAGGGACCACAAGTAGCCACCGACCTTTTTTTCTAATATTTCATTTGGGTTTCAGTTTGAGGATTTTCTCATGTACTATAAATACCCTTTATGTGTTTTTTTGTAAGAAGTTACACACTTTTGATACTCACAAACATATTTTGAATTTGAGATTCGATTTTGGTCTTGGAATTGTTTTATATTTATTTTAGTTAATTAATTTAGTTATGCTTTTGGGTTTTCACTTCTTATTATTGTGATTTCATCTTATGCTTTAATCATAAATATTGTTGATTATTTCACAAGCATGATCGGCTAAAACCCTTAGCTAGGGTTGTAGAAACCTTAGCAGATTGATGAAGTAGGGGAGGTGTTATTATTATTCTGAATTGATACCCATGCATGCATTGTATTGATAGCTAGGGGAAAACAATCCTAATTTTTGTTTCAGATTGTTTACAACCAAAAGAACCCGAGTTTTACTCATTGCTACTATTCAAAATATTCCCCCTATTTACCTTTCTGCACTGCCTGACTATTTTAACAAGTTTTAGAGATAATTATTCCCTATTCCCTATGGGTTTGACCCCAACTGAGTTAAGTTACTATATTTTGATATCGACTATTTTATACTTTTGGAAGTGTAATTTTGGGAGACATTATCTCCTCACTCTAGCTCCCATATAGGCTCTTCCTATTAAGGGTATGAGATTTACCATATATTTTGATGCTTTCGATGTTGGTTTGGGTTATTTGTATGCAACAGGGCTGAGTTATTTCTTATGATTTAAGGCAGTTGAAGGTGCATGATTTAATCTATCCCACTCATGATTTGTAGTTTGAAGAGGTATTTTTTGCACTTAGGATTTGGAGGGATTATCTGTATGGATTTCATTGTGACCTTTACACTAATTATCATAGTCTTAAGCACCTTATTACTTAGAGAGAGCTTAATTGGAGACAGTGCAAGTTAATGGAGTTGCTAATATCAAGTGGCTTAATCTAGAAGTATGTAAGTATGGTTCTTGGCCTATATTTTAGTTTCTGAAAGGTTATTCAAATGGGACAACCAGTCTTTAGCCAACTTGATAGTGACACTCGATATTTTAGACTCTAGGGGGATCCTTTTTAGTGTTAAGGCTTGGTCTACCTTATTTGAGCAGATTCATAGACGTTTGTTTTAGGATAAGGGATTTTGTATCATCCATGATTAGGTACTAAGGGGTGACTTCAAGTAGGATACCATAGATTCTGAGGCTATTTTGAGATATAATGATTGCATTTGAGTTTTAAGCATTTGAGACTTGATTTAGTTGATATTGCGTGAGGCTTACAACTCTAGATACTATATTCACTGTGGATTGACTCGAACCTCCCGTGGTTCAAATGATATTTGGGTTATTGTAGATAGGTTTACCAAATTAATATTTTTCTTTCCTACTCAAATGTTCATCAGTATCAAGAGGCTTACACATATCAATATACGTGAGATAGTTTTCTTAAATGGAGTACCCATATCAATTATTTAAGATGGGGGCTTGATATTCACTTTTAGATTATAGAGGGATTTTCAAGAGGAGTTAGATAGTTAGATGGATATTAGCACTGCCTTTCACCCTTAGACTAACGTCTAGTTAGGGTGGACTATTCAGATTATTGAGGACATGGTTAGATCTTGTGTTATGGACTTTGGATGTCAGTGAGAGCAATACTTACCATTGGCAGTGTTCGCTTACAATAATAGCTACCATTTTAGTGTTGATATTACACCATTTGAGGCACCATATGGTAGTATTTTTTGATCTTTTATAGGGTGGTTTGAGACCTTCGAGGTTAGGCCCCGTGGTACTGAATTACCTCAGGAGTGGATGGATATAGTTAGGGTGATTCAGGATAGGCTAAGGAAAACTCAGAGTAGACAGAAGGCTTATCCATATTGTAGGCTTCGTACCTTGAGGTTTTGAGTTAGAGATCAACTGTTCCTTTAAGTATGGACCATGTTGGGCCTGATGAGGTTCAAGAAGAAGGTCAAGCTTTACCCTAAATATTTAGGCCTTTTTATATTCATCACATAGTTGGAGAGGTAGGTTATAAGTTGTCCTTGCCCCTAGATTTTTCTATTGTTTATCTAGTCATTTAGGTTTCTATGCTATGATGTTATATCCCTAATAAGTCATATGTGATTCGATGAGACTCAATTTAGTTAGATGAGAGATTGACCTCCATGGAAGAGCAGGTTCTTATATTAGCTAGGGATGTTGGGTAGTTGCACTCTATAGAGATTCCAATACTTAAGGTTTAGTGGAGATACCACCCATAGAGAATGCTAATTATTAGATTGAGAGTGAGATGCAGTCCCTGTATCCACACTTGTTCGAGCCTTCAGGTATATCCTAACCTTTATCTTTCGAAGATGGAAGTTCTTTTGGTAGTGTTATTGTAATGACCCTCTAAGTCATTTTTTGCATTTCCTTACTTTTTCTCCATTTAGAGATTTCCTATAGTTTCCCTAGGTTATTTATGACTTTCTGGAGCCGACAGTTCACTTACCAAGCAGCCGTGTATCAAAAGTATAAATATTTGATATTTGAAGACTCAGGTGTCACGAAAGCTCAACTAACTAGTTCATAAGAGGCCAAATAATAAGTTTCACCCAATATGTACATCTTACTATCACACCAAGAATAATCAAATATCGATTAAGACCAAAACCATGAATTAAAAAGGAAAAAAATCAATAATTAAGAGGATTATGAACCATATTAAAAAGGGCTTTGTAATTCATACTTAAAATGAACAACTTATACAACTAAAACGAACCCAAAATCCAAAGTCAAGATGACAAAAGATCATAATCAAGAGGCATGCCAATTGCAACAAAGTCACAACCACAAGAAGGAAAATGTCCAAATATGAATTCCAAGTTACCAAGCAATCCATAAAATGGGTGATTAAAACAAGTGTTTTTTATTTAATACTAGTAATTGTACTTCAATTCATCTCCTTTGCAACTAGTTAGCATTCAATATGGTTTAGAACATGTTCAACACCAGTATTAAATCATTTGACATATTTACACGTCAATAACTTTCCAACTTTTACAAATGGTTTGGATCATGATTTAGTGACTATACTATGCCTCACAGCTTTTACGTACTAACATATTTTAAATACTTATTTTAGTATTGGTTCATGTCCTTGGTTTCAAAGCATGTTTAAGTGTATTTTATGTTGAATGCATATCTGATATACTCAATACATTTAAAAGTAGTAATCACATGCCTCTTTTGCCTATATTTTTCATGTGATTTTGATTCAAGTTCTTACTAACAGGTTCATAGTTGGCAGATCATAACATTTAACCAGCAGATGATGAGTTCTCTTATTTCAAATACTTAAGTTATTTGTACTTCCAGTATTTTATTTTCTTATTCATATGTATTGATTAGGGAGATTAGGGTTCATGTACCAACTATCTATAGTCAGTATTAGTAGAGGCTACCTCAGGTCGTGACAATTAATGAATGTGGATTACTTTTTTATAAAATCAAACTTTAGTTGACATCCATATATGTCATCTCATGTTGACATCTAGAGATGTATCTCACTAAGCTAGTAGTTATATTTAGTTTTGAGTAGTACTTAGCAATAAGTTGAATAGGGTCTCAATGTACCTAAGTCCCAGAACTACATGCCCATATGTTCATGATTTTTCAATATTGATACCATTCCAGACCAACCTTTTTACCCTAGCAAGGTATATTGAGCCCTTTTTAATGGGTATTATACATCAAACTCGATGTTTAGCTCAAATGGTTATATATTAGTTAATAGTATCGGCCACAGTTTCAGATATTTTACATGTTCTTGTCCCTTAATTTGATTTTACTTGGTTTTAAACTATGATTTTCCAGATTATCATTTTATTTTAGTACATTTATGTTTCAAACAGGATCATTGTACTCAAATTCAATTATGTCCACTTAGTATAATTTTATAGACGTAAATTAACTGCATATTTTGAGAAATTGCTTATGTCCTCAGATTCAAAGCATGATTTAAGTATTTTATGACTATTGATATCTCACATACTCAATATATTCTTCTTCTGCCGATATTTTTATGTTATGTAGATTCAGGTTCATACATTAAGATCTTAGTTAGGCAGATCATAGCTTTCAACCATTAGGTGATACATTTTATTGATTCAGGGACTCAAGTCAGTTTCTAGTTCTAATATTTAATATCTATTCATATATGTATTGATTAGGGATAACTGGGAGTCATGTCCCAGCTACCTACAGTCAGTATTAGTGGACGCTTCATAGATAGTCAGTAAGAGTAATTTTATGTACTTTTGGTTCTCTTATTTTTTTAGATTATAGTGTTGTAGACTTCTAATAGTAATGTATTGAAACAACTTATCTCATGATTATGCATCCAATCAGTCAGTTTAATTCTTATACTTATTTTAATCAATTGTTCATGCATTATGCCATTACCATAGGTTAGCTTAGGATCACACATGGTTCTAATCATTGTGTTACAACTTAGGGGTAGTCTTGGGTCATGATAAATATGATATCAGAGCCAAAGGTTCAAGATTCCTAGGGTTTCTATAATTTCATGTATAGTAGAGTCATATATAATCATACAGAGATGTTTGTAGTTTTCTTCAAGAGGCTATAGGGCATTTAGGGAATATTTGTCATGACCTTATTTCTCAAATCATGATGGAACCTTCTATGAACCACCAGTAGGTAAGCCAACCCCGTAGTATAGAATTACTAGTTATGGACTACCAAGAGATGAGATAGAAGAATGCAGAATAAATATGGTAAAAGACTAAATTACATAAGATTGTCCCAAAACTTGATGGAATCAATACAAGAACTTCTAATGTTATAAGACTTTAAGAATTAAGTAAAAAAATGAATATACTTATGCAACCCTCCTCTGAATACAACATAAATAATAATCTAGTACATGCTATACTCCAAGCATTAGGAGCTCACCCTTTGTATCTGAACCATAGCTGCTCCGCACGATGCATACAATAATAGCGAGAATCCTTACTATGATCTACAGGATGCAAAGTGTAGTATGAGTACCAATACATTGTAATCAATAGGCAATTACTGACTGAGCTCTTAAGATAATAGAAATATAAATAACATGCAAGAAGAAATGTAAACGACACCCAAATATCCAACAAAGAAAATAATAAAGTTAAGGAGAACATATGAATTACTATTGTATTCATATCCAAACAACTAACATAATAATCTAATGGAACAGTAAGGATGTGTAAACTTATTCCATCCATTCTCTAAGACCCTAGAACTATACCATATTTCATTAGGCAAATACAAATAAAAAGTGGAAGATGGATATGTATAGTAGTATACAAGTCAAAGAAACTGATTTCAACATAAGTAATGAAAGAAGGGAGGGATATATGGTAATACCATAGCTACTATAGGTAGATATATACATAATAAGGTTAACTCAAGGGTACAAGCTAAGTAATCTTACTAGCATCTCCAGGCTTCCTAATCATAGTAGTACTTAGTACTAATATAATAAGGGTCTCTAATCCATTTGTTTAAACAAAAGATAATTACCTTAATGAAGCAACCGTGAAGAAAGGAAATAGAAATCATAGATTGCGGCCAGATCACCTACCCATGGGATTATTATACGTAATAATATAACCGTAAGATGAAATAATCAAAATACCTAGAATCTCAATACTAGTCCAAATATCAACCTTTCATAAACTAACCCTAATAACAATAACAATATAAGGTACCAGCTAGTCCGAACAAACAATACCTAATCGGTCCTTTCATAAACCACCACCATCATAGGCTCAAAAGGTCCAATCAACACTCAAAAACTAAAGTCCGATCCTATACCTATGAAACCCCCTATAAGGCTGGTAGATACAAGTACCACACAATATAATGCCAGGAAAACTTATACCTATACCTATGCACCCCATAAGGTAGATAATTATTCATTATGATGGTACAATTTCCATTATTAAGAAATCAGTGTTTAAAAGTTAAAAGTTAGAATAAAACTCTTTATGTAAAAGAGTAGTAATACCATATTTGTGTTGGATTCATATCATTTACCATCTAAAAGGTCATTATTGTACTGAATCTATGCATTCCATCACTAGCATTCAAAGAATATGATTATAAACATCAATATGCCCATAAACTACAACCACTTCCTTGACATAGATAGAATACTTCTTGAAACCCAACAAATATTATAGTTACAGTGTCATGATTCAAGACTACCCCCAAGTCATAACATGGTTTTTAGTGTCATAAGTGACCCTAAGCAAACCCATGACCTGGCATAATACTAAGAATACTGAAGAAGTAGAAAAATACTTGGCAGAATATAAAATAAAATAAACTAATAATAAATAATGATAAAATCCATACTAGCACTATTTGAAATACTCAACAAGCTAAAAACATGCCTATCTGTGTGAAAGCCTCTCAATCATAATAAGTTATTGGGACATGCCGCCAACTAAATCTAACTGACCGAAAATAAAAGAACGTGGAAAAATAAATACTAATAACTAGTTCTCAACTGATAAGGACATACCAAAGCTATTGTTAAATGTGGTATCAAACCATACTAAGTACAATTTGGATGCTGAGCGTCAGAACCTATATTATAAGAAAATATATCTTAACAAAGTTTTCAATTAATACTTTTAATGTACTGAGTATGTAGGATGGGAAAACTTACTAGTATAAGCTCATGAATGCATGAAACATTGTAAGCTTAGCGCAAGACCAAGTATAAGCATGTCTAGAATGAAAAACTAATATCTGAATACAAGGTCATGCAAAATCCAAATGCTAAACCTAACTGAGGACTGTGGGAGCTAAAAATAACAAACATACCCTAATCTGAGAAAATTGAGGTCTAACCTACAACCCTAGTTGGATGGGCATTTAGTACCTTGCCAAGGGTACGAACACTAGTTGGCATAGATCCACTAAACTGAAGTCCCAAAGGACTAGGGTGTAAGTCCTCTAGTTGTGGGTGACCTATTATAACATATGGTATAACCATAGTTCTAGAACTTAGGGACTTCTACTAAAGGCCTTAGGACCAACTGACAGGCGAGCCTTTGTTGTAACGGTTACTCAGTGCTAAGTACTACTCCTAACTAGAGCAACCCCAATGACATTAGCGGTCATTGGGAGCTAAGGCTTACCACTAACAAAGGTCCAGGGCCTAAAAAGAGGGTCAATTTCTCTAAATCACTAGCGCTAAAGCAACCCAATAGGTGTATAAATGGTTGTATCAAGTGCCATGCACTAGATTTTTACAAAGTCCAACTGGATTTCGACCTGGTGACAGGGATTTGTTAGAAACCCCATGAATGAACTATGCTACCATATCAAATTTGAAGTTGAAAAATCAATGGAGCTATTAAAATTTCATTTGAGATGGTTTTGACTAAGTGTGGGGCCTATATAAATAGTTCCATTTTTCACATATCCGCCCAATAGCTAAAAATAAGTTCAAAATTCCCAAGAGCTAAACCAAAGGTACCTAAGAGAAAAATCAATGTTCTATAACTAATGAAGCTATTAGAATTATCATCTGAGGTTTTCTATTAGGAGTTTTAGCTCGAGACCAAATCCTTAACAATAAAGGCTAAAAAATAAGGAAATGAGTCTAAAATAAAAAATAATTGTTTGATAATCAAACCGATAGTTCCATCAAGTCATAGATGACCTATAACAATTGTAAGAAGGCCCAAAATTCTAGAAATGCACACAAGTCAAGGGAATGGTCTAGAGGGTCAGTACAATATCCACTATTAAATCCAGTTTCATTCATAAAAGTCAATGGATTGAGAGATCATGAAAGCTCAAAGAAATAAGGTAATGGACCTACATGATATGAGAATGAATCCCCAGATAAACTCTACAAAGATACAATACTTCCAAGGGATTTTAACACAAATATCCTTTTTCCAACTAACTTTCTTTCTTTCCTTCATAAATAACCAAGGCTCAAACTCCACTACCAACTGAATAAAGGAAGGTTGATGCACCACAATATAAACCATTTTACACTGATACAACATTGATATATGAACAAACAAATGAAAACTGATGTATCCCAGGTTTGGACCCTTATAAAATTTCATGGAATCCCATTCTTTGAACCCAATATGACTCATGGTACAAACCGTATACTGAGATATGAGTGGTGAAGTATTGTTATAAGATAAACAATATTAGTTAATGGGTTGATTTTGTTCACTAGAATGGATAAGACTTATAATTAAGTGTTGTATGGTTAGATATGAGTCGTATAGGTGACTCATAAGGTGGAGAGTATTTGATCCTCATGGTGTTATATTTTTCTATGAATATGGATCATAGGTACAGATTGTATATTGATGTTATAACTTGGTTGGATAATTCGTATACTGGATAACGTCTGATCCATGGTTGAGGCTTGCTTATGATTGGGTGGGTATCAACCATAAGGAAGGTTACAACTCATAAGGAGGTTAGTCGTGACCCTAATTTAGGTTTGTATGATATTTAAGTGGGGGTATTCTGGATATTTCCCTACTTACCCTAATGAAGAATCATGACTTCTAATACGCTTAAGAGGTTATTTACTCTATTATTTTAATCTTAAATACTTAGAGACTCTCCTTATACAAATTATAATTCTTTCAAGAGTTTTAGGGAAAAGAGCTAGGGTTTCAACTAAGGGATTACCTTGGGGCTTGTCTTGGTGAATTTGTTCCATCAATCATCTTAGTTTAAGGCATGATTCTCTTCCCTAATTTTAATTTCAATTAAAGGCATGGTTACATGGTTGATTTCTTAGTATTACTCTAGCATGATTATAGGTTTAAACTATTGATTTGGGGTTTTTGATGTTAAATTCTTGGTTATGATTTACTATGGTTTTAATTATGTTTTCTATGTATTAACGATGGTTTTGGAAAATTGAATTGCATGGTAATGGTTTAATGGTAATGGAATTTGGTTTTTATTATATTATTTCCCCAAGGTGTTTGATAAAATTCTTATTAAGATATGTTCATTGAACTTACTTATGTTAATGGAACTCTTTCTTGTTTTTAGCTTATATATAAAACCTTAAATATTTTTCAATAGCTTACAAAGGTTAATGGATAATTGGTTATTCTTTTAGAGAACATGGTAGTCTCCTAAGAGGTTTAATATGGTTAATGATAGGGCACTAGAATTTCCTCTTAATCTAACTGGTTTGGCTATGGATAATGCTTGTAAGTAATCTAAATTGTTTGGATATGGATAATACTTGTAGGTATGGTGGTATGATGGTACCACTTTTTTTTTTTTATTAAATATCCTTTCTTTATAAAATGATAATTAGATTATTTGAACTTGGTTTTAATTAGGAATTAATAGAGAGGAGTGCAAGATAAGTCATTGAAGGTGGATGTTTTGGGGGATCAATATTGGAAACTCATAACTATCGATATGAGAGGTATTCGATGGCCAGATGTAAGTTTCACATTTAAATTGGAGGGATATACTAGTTATCCCAACGATATTGCCTGGTCCTGTGGCTGCATGCACTAGGACCCTTTAAGCAGGGGGAGATGAACCCATTTGGTCCATGAGTGGTAGGAAAACTATGTTACATAACCCAGGTAAAAGTTTTAAATGGAATGCTAAACCCAATCCCTTTTTCCATCACTCATAGATATGTATGGTTGTTTGCATTGGATGGGTTTTACTTGGTTTTGATAGATGGCATTACTTTGTCCTTACCTCAACTTTCATATTAGTGTTTACCTACTAACCCGTATAATGGCTATTGTGTACCCATGTTATACATGAATTAGCCGTTTCACTACTCCTTTATAGTACTTGATTTGGGGATAACTTATTGGACTAAAGTGATGAGCTTCCATTCTTTTAGAAGGAATCATTTTATGTTGGACATTCTTAGACTTTTAATTCCTTTTTTGATATTGGTTTTATCCATGGTTGGGGGAATATCTCAACTAGATATTTATATGCTTTTAGATAAAGTCTTTGAGGTACTTCTAGGGGTTAATGTGGGCGAGATCAGTATTGGTGTTGGCCTTAGCATTGGCATTGATGTTGTCACTGACATCATTAGACGATATTATTGGTTGTTCTATCATATTACATATTGGATTTTGATTATCATATTATGTTAGATATTTTCTAAATAGTTAGGTATGGTATGGATAGACTCAGTTGGGTCGGTTATGGTTATGACCCTATCCCAGAATCTGTACGAAGAGCATTACTCAATCTTATTATATGCTTAAAAATTAGCTCATGAAAGGTTGTATAAGGTGGTTGGGTTGGGTTAAGGGGCGGTCTTCGATCCTGGTTGGACTTGGGATGCCTAATACGATAAGCCTTGATATGGGCTGCATCATGTTGGTATCAGAGCCTAGGTTTATGGTCAATTGAGATTCCACAAAGTCATACCGAGTAAAGTCTCTTTTAGGGGTGTGTAGCGCACGACACTCATAAGGGAGAAACTGCAAGATATTTAGGAATGTTTCACTCTCATGGTATTCTTTCTCGAAGCTTGACTTCTCAGTACGGGATTCTCTTGTATTCTTTGTTTTTTTGACTTTAAGATCATGCCTCCTAGATCTAAAATAAAAGAAAATTCTCCTACCCCATCTAGAAGTGATGCTGAGAGAGCACATTCTACTCCTAAGGTTCATCTCGATCTCATCATCCTATTTCTAATTTTACTAGAGTTCCTTATATTCTTTTTACTGCTTCTCAGGTATCTTAGGGCAATGCAATAAAAGCTGAGTTTCATCAGTCTATGCAGGTTATTGATCAATTGGTTACTACTCTAATCGAGTGGGGTACGACTAGCATTGTGTCTACGAAAGACACTAGGCTTAGATAGTTTATAAAGATGGTTCCTCTAACTTTTATGATAGTAAAGATAGAGAAAGACCCATATGTATTTCTTGATGAGACGGAGAAGATCTTTTGGGAAATGAGGTCTACTAATGTGGAAGGAGTAAACTCTGATCTTATCAGCTCAAAACGGTTGCTTATCTATGGTATGAGGAGTAGGACAAAGATAAGGGTGATGTAGAAGAGGATGGTTTGTGGGAGGCCTTTTCTAATACCTTTATGGATCGATTCTTTTCTCAAGATTTGAGGGAAGCTAAGATGGAGGACTTTGTGATATTCAATCAAGGGAAAAGGTCTTTGAAGAAGTATGCTTTGAAGTTCCATCAGTTGTCAAGGTATGCTCCTAATTTGGTGGGTGATATGAGGTCGAGAACAAGGAATTTTGCTTCTAAGATGAACAAAGATCTTATTATGGAGAGTAAGACTATTTTGCTCATGAATGATATAGACATATCAACGTTGACTATTCATATGCAGCAGGTTGAGAATGAGTAGAGAAGGCAGGAAACACATGGAGATTGGCAGGGTAAGCGAGGCAAGTTTTCTTATTAGGGAGGTGCCCAGTCTCAGGGTGGTCGAGATGGTGGGAAGTGCTAAAAAAATAAGTGGGGGAGTTCTAGTTCCTTCTCTACTACCACTGCTCTTTACCCTCAGTAGTTAAGGGACAGATGTCATTATGATGGTGATAATTTTCGAGTGCAAGGAGCCTAGTATCATGCAAGCAAAGGTTAGTCTATTTATTTATGTCCTTCTTATCAATTTTATAGACATCCTTATCTGGGATTTTGTATGAAGAGAAGGGATAAGTGCTTCAAGTATGGATAAGTAAGTCATCAACTCAGGGATTGTCTATCTAACAAGGTTGCTATAGGGGAGAATAAGGTTCTGGTGGCTTCATTTTCTGTTCCTACACCCGGTGGTATGGTATCTAGTTCTGTTACTGCTCTTAGTTGTAGTGTTGGTCAGAATAGGTTGTATGCTTTGGAGTCTCGTCAGTAATCCTAGGCATCGCCGAATATTATTACTGGTATGTTACAACTTTTATCTCGTGACATATATTATTTGGTTGATCTAGGTTCTACCCTTTTCTATGTGACTTCTTATATAGCTGTGTCTTTTAGTTTTGATCTGGAGATTATTTCAAATTTGTTTTCTATTTCTACCCCATTAGAATATCTAGTCATTGCTGAATAGGTCTATAAGGGGTGTGTGGCATCTATGAGTGGTAAATAGACTTCAGTGGATTTGTTTGAGTTGGGTATGGTAGATTTTGATATAATCTTGGGCATGTATTGGTTGCATTCTTGTTATACAAATTTCGATTGTCAAACCCATACAGTTATTTTTAGTTTCCCTGGTGAGCCAAAAATCGAATAGGAAGGTTGTTCCTTAGCACCAAGGGGAAAGTTTATTTCTTATTTTAAAGCTTGGAGGTTAATCTCTAAGGGTTGTCTTTTTCACTTGGTCTGGGTTAAATATTCTAGCTTGGAAGGTCCTTCATTGTAGTTAGTTTCAGTAGTTAATAAGTATCCAAAGGTTTCTTAGATAGGTTTTATAGATAATCTTCCAGGTGTTCCTCTGGATAGGGAAATAGAGTTTGGTAATGATTTACTTCTGGACGTTCGTACAATTTCTATTCCTTTGTATTGAAACGCTCCGAATGAGTTAAGAGAGCTCAAAGAGCAAATTAAGGATCTTCTAGAGAAAGGGTTTATTCATCCTAGCATTTCTCCATGGGGTGCACTGGTGTTTTTCGTGCACAAGAAGGATGGTAATCTTTGTATGTGTATAAACTACATGCAGTTGAATAAGGTAATCGTCAAGAACAAATGTCCTCTTTCTCGGATAGATGATCTATTTGGCTAGTTCCATGGTGCCAAGTTTTCTCTAAGATAGATCTTTGGTCTGGGTGCCATCAACTTAAGATTAGGGAGGTGGATATCCCTAAGATGACTTTTTGTACTCGGTATGGGCATTATAAGTTTCTGGTCATGTTATTTGGATTGAAAAATGCCCCAACAACATTTATAGATTTGATGAATAGGATGTTTTGGCAGTATTTGGACCTCTTCATCATTGTGTTTAGATGATATTCTGGTGTATTCTAATAGTGAGGTGGATCATGCCAATCACCTCTGTGTAGTGTTATAGACCTTAAAGAAACAACAATTATATGCTAAGTTCTCTAAGTGCAAGTTTTGGTTGAATGCTATGACTTTTTTTAGGCCACATCTTTTCCATTGAAGGAATCATGGTGGATTCGTACAATGTGGCTATGGTGAAGAAGTGGCCTAAACCTATGAATCCATATGATATTTAGAGATTTTTGGGTTTAGTCGGGTACTATAGGCAGTTTGTGGTGAGTTTTCGATCAATAGCTTCTCCTTTTACTAAGTTAACTCAGATGAAGGTTAGCTTTTCTTGGTCGGATACGTGTGAGGGGAGTTTTGAGAAGTTGATGGATAAGTTGACTTCGGCTCCAGTTCTAACTTTACCAGAGGGAAAAAATGGGTTCGTGGTTTATTGTGATGCATCTTGGGTTGGTATTAGTTGTGTGTTAATGCAACATGGGAAGGTAATAGCCTATGCTTCTTGGTAGTTTAAGGTTCATGAGAGAAACTATCTTACTCATGATTTGGAGTTGCTGGCCGTTGGTTTTCCTTAAAGATATGGCGACATTATTTGTATGGTGTTTACCTAGATATTTTTTTATCATAATAATTTGTAGTATATATTCTCATAGAAGGAGCTTAATGACTTGACCCTCTCAAGGATAATGATATAAGTCTTCACTACCACCCAGGTAAAGCTAATGTAGTTGCTGATACTTTTATTAGGTTGTCCATTAGTAGTTTGGCTCATGTGGAAGAAAGAAAGAGAGAATTGGTGATGGATATTCACCATTTGGCAAATCTTGGGGCTTGTCTCTTGAACTCTAGGGATGGTGGTGTGATGGTGTAAGAAGTGGCTAGATCGTCTCCTGGAACAGAGATTAAGGAGAAACAAGTGTTGGATTCTACCATGATGAAAATCAAGGGTAGCATTGGTGGGCAAAATGTTATAGATTTTGATATTAGCTATGATAGTGCTTTGCAGTACCAAGGTAGGTTGTGTGTTCCTGATGTAGATGATATATGACAAAGGATCTTGGATGAGGTGCATGAGTCATGCTATATTTTCTATCCTGGTTCTACAAAGATGTACCATTATCTAAGTAGATCTATTGGTGGAGTGGCATGAAGAAGGGCGTGTTTGATTTTGTGTTCAAATGCATGGTGTATGAACAAGTTAAGGTTAAGCACATGAGGCCTGGAGGGTTGTATCAAAAAATTTAGTTGCTTGAATGAAAGTGGGAGGAGATCAATATGGATTTCATTACTGATCTTCCTTAATCTCATAACCCAACCAAGTTTTTCCATTTCTTGCCTATGCAAACTAACTTTTTGGGAGAGGATTATGTGAATCTTTATCTTCAAGAGATTGTGAAACTGTATTGGGTGCCTGTTTAAAGTATTTCTGATCGTAGTAAGCAATTTAAATCCCACTTCTGGCGGTCTTTCCATAAATGGTTAGAGACTAAGGTGAGTCTGCGTAATACTTTCCATCCACAGTAAAATAGCCAGGTAGAAAGAACTATTCAAACATTGGAAGATATGCTTCAAGCCTATGTGATTGATTATCGTGGTGGTTGGGTGGAGCATCTACCCTTGGTAGAGTTTCCTTACAACAATAGCTATCATAAGAGTATTGGTATAGCTCCTTTTGAGGAGCTTTATGCTAGGAGGTTTAGATCTCCTATTGGTTGGTTTGAGCTCGGTGGGGCTGATTTTTTTGGTCTGGATTTGGTTCTTCAAGCTATGGAAAAGGTGAAGGTGATTTGGGCTACGCTTAAGGCAGCCTAGAGTTATCAAAAGTCCTATAGGATGGTAGGCGTAAAGATTTGGAGTTTGCAGTTGGGGATAAGGTTTTCCTTATGGTATTTTCTATGAAGGGAGTAGTGTAGTTTGGCAAAAAGGAAAATTTTAGTCCTCGGTACATTAGTCCTTAAGAGATTTTGCGGAGAGTAGGCAATGTTGCGTATGAGAAAGAGTTTCCATCTAGGTTGAGTTTGGTTCATCTGATATTTCATGTTTCTATGTTGATGAAGTGCGTTGGTGATCCATTTTCGATTGTTCCTTTGGAGGTCTTTTGAAGAGGTCCCGGTTGAGATATTGGATAGGCATGTTCGTCGGTTGCAGAACAAGGATGTGGCTTTGGTTAAGGTTCTATAAAGGAACCACAAGGTGGAAGAGGCCACATGGGAGGCAAAGGAGGACATGAAATCCATTTATCTGCTTTTGTTTTCTCCTCTTGATATTTGTGCGGACGGTATATATTCTTGAACACATCTTTATTTTCTATGTTTGTTATAGGAAAGATTAACATCTTTACCTCTTTGTTTTCAAACTTTGTTAAAGATATGTTTGACAATGTAAATGAATCTGTGTGTGGTTACCCCTACCTTATTCATCATTCGGGAATGAATATTCCTAGTAGGGGAGACTGAAGCATCCTCGGTTTTGACACTTAGAAAATTTGCTGGAATCCTGTTCTTTAAACACAATATGAATCATGGTACAAGCTGTATACTAGGGTACGAGTAGTGAAGTCCTTTCATAACCTAATAAGTGTTAGTTGGAGGGATGGTTTTCATTACTGGAATGGATACAACTTATTGGTAAGTGTCATTGGTGGAATAAGAGTCATACAGGTGACTCGTGAGTTAGACAATATTTGATCTTCCTGGTGTTAGATTTTTCCAGGGATACAGATTATGGCTATGGATCATATACTGAGGTTACAACTTGGTTTGATGAGTCATATAATGGACAATGTCTGATCCATGGTTCAAGCTTGGTTGCGATCGAGTGGCTATAAATTATATGAGAGGTTATGAATCGTAAGGAGGTCAGTTGTGACCCTGTGTTGGGTTTTTATGGGATTTAAGTGAGGGTATTTTGGACAATTCCCTACTTACCCTAATAGTACCCACGACTTCTAATACACTTAAGGGGTTATTTACCCTATTATTTTACTCTTAAACACTTAGAAACTCTCCCTAAATATATCATAATTTTCTCAAGAGCTTTTGGGGCAAAGATCTAGGGTTTCAACTAATGGATTACTTTATGGCTTGTCTTGGTGAATTATTTCGATCAATCTTCTTGGTTTAAGGCATGATTCCCTTCCCTAATTGTAATTTCAATTAAAGGCATGGTTACATGGTTTTACTCTTTCATGATTATGGCTTTCAACTATTGATTTGGGGGTTTTGATGTTTAATGCTTGGTTACGATTTCCTATGGTTTTAATTATGTTTTCTATGCGTTAACGATGGTTTTGGGCAATTGAATTGCATGATAAAGGTTTAATGGCAATTGAATTTGGTTTTGGTTATATTATTCCCCCAAGGTGTTTGATAAAATACTTATAAAGATATGTTCGTTGCATTGACTTATGTTAATGGAACTCTTGCTTGTTTTCAGCTTATATATGAAACCTTGCATGTTTTTCAATGGTTTATAAAGGTTAATAGCTAATTTTTTATGCTTGTGGAGAACATAGTAGTATCCCAAGTGGTTTAATATGGTTAATGATAGGGCATTTGAATGTCCTCTTAATCTAAATGGTTTGGCTATTGATAATGCTTGCAAGTATAGTGGTATGACGATACAACTAGTTTATTAAATAGCCTTGGTTAATAAAAGGATAATTGGATTGTTTGGACTTGGTTTTAATTAGGAATTAATGGTGGGGAGTGTAAGCTAAGCCGTGGAGGGTGGCAGTCACGGGGGATCAAAAATGGAAACTCATATTTACCGATATGATAGGTGTTCGATGGCCACATACAAGTGTCACATTTATATTAGAGGGATGTACTATTCATCCCAAAGATATTGCATAATCATGTGGCTACACATACTAGGACACTTTCAATAGGGGGAGATGTACCCATATGGCCCATGAGTAGTAGGATGGCTAAACTACACAACCCAGGTAAAGGTTTTAAACGGCATGCTAAGACTGGTCCCTTTTATCAGCACTTATATATATGTATAGTTGTTTGCATTGGATGGTATTCACTTTATTTTGATAACTAGTATTACTTTATCCTTACACTGAGTTTCATGCTAGTGTTTACCTACTAACCCATCTTCTAGCGGCTGTATACCCTTGCTATGCAGAAACCAGTCGTTTGACTCCTCCTTCATAGTAATTGATTCGGGGATAACTTATTGGACTGAAGTGGTGAGATTCCATCCTTCCAGAAGGCATTATTTCATATTGGACATTCTTAGACTTTTTACTTTCTTTTCGGATATTGGTTTTGGCCATGGTTGGGGGTATGTGCCAATCGGATATTTGTATTCTTTTGGATAAATGCTTTGTGGTACTTTTGGGGGTTGGTATGGGCGGGATCGGTAATGGTGTCGGCCCTAGCATTGTCATTGGTTTTGGGTTTGACATCATTGGATGATATTTTTGGTTGTTCCATCATACTACATTTTGTATTTTGATTATCATATTATGTTTGATATTTTCTAAATGGTTGGGTATGGTATTGATGGTTGGTTTGGTAAGGTTAGACTCGGTTAGGTCGGTCATGGTTATGACCCTATCCTAGAGTCTTCATAAAGAGCATTACGCAATGTTATTATATGCTCAAAATTCAGCTCATTCAAGGCTGTGTAAGCTGGTTGGGTTGGGTTAAGGCGGTGGTCCCCGGTCCTAGTTGGACTTGGGATGCCCATTACGACAAGGCCCCAAGTCGGGTTGTGTCGAAAACTCTTCGAAGCCGAAGGCAAACCAATGCAAGAACCATGCACCCAACCTCATATTAAAATCTAACTTATTTTTTAATTTCTAAAGCTACTATCCACTCAAAAATAAGTAGGAAGTCACCCTAGTCCTGACCGTGCAACACCATCACACTAACCTTTAAGAACTGAAGTTGATCCTCGAAAAATCCTTAATGGCAAGCATTATAATATGACCATAAGGTACTACTTGGGCATATAGATGGGGATAACCAAGGTCTAAAATATATGCCAATGCGACAACTGGTCTGGATGACAATCAAAATAGGAAGCTAGGGTTCCGAAGTACAACTACTCACCATTGAACGATCCGCTCAAGGATTCTCCATAAATTGAGGATAAAGTCATGTTGAATCCAACTCAAGTGTACTTCTCTTGCTGAGTAAATAATCCAAATATCCCAATGAAAATTTGAAATCTGAGGTCAAAGTCAAAACACCAATATTGTGCCAATGAAAATCCATTTGAGAACCTGTCAACAACCATCCATCATAACTGAAGCAGACTAAACAAGTAATCACCAAGTAGGGTTAACCATCCTATAGATGAAATCCCAACTAAGGTAAACACCATCCTATAAATGAAATCCCAACTAAGAAAAATCTAGAAATGAATGTTGAACCCAAGCTTTACAACTCCAAACTAAAATCTGAATACCAAGGCTAAAACACTCGATCTCAACTACCCAAGAAAAATTCAAAGATGGTTAATCGTCCATACTTTAAATCTGTCATAACCTCCAAATCACCATTCTAAGGTGTCAAATCTAAAATTGAGCCAACAAACCTGAGCGAAGGCCAAATACTCAAATCGACCTTACCATTAAAATTAGACATATCCTCACGAAATCATGTTGAGCCAAAATAAAAACATAGCTAAAGGAAAAAATCACAACTGAGGATAAATCACCTACTGAAAACACAAGTAACCAACTCTATATCTACTAAAGGGCAAGAAACATAGCTGCAAAACACAATCATAAAGAGCAATAAATAACCAGCTAAAGACATAGACAACTAACTCTACACCAGTACCAAGAGTAAACCATTCTCAGTGGATGACCCCAACAAACCTATAAGATGAACCAAAACCTCCCAACATCAATATTAAAATCATTATTGGGTGATGAACTAGTCAAATTAAAAGAATGGACCCCAAACCGATTAACCTCAGAAATGGCTTACATAGAGAGGGATAGCAAAGTAAAAATCTCTGAAAACCAAAAGGCAAGTCCAAAACTCTCAAACCCAAAAATGGATAGCATAGCCAAGTGCCATATTTAGGACCATGGAAAAACCATGGAAGGTTATCTTACCTTAACTTAACTTCACTACCATAATACACTCTATATAACCAATCTAGTAAAACTAATAAAGAAGGAAATTGAACAACCTCACCTCGCTACGGTAGTGAAATTATCCAACAAAGATATCTACCCAAGCCACCAAATAAAAATCATGATAAAGAAAATTCTAACTAGATTTTAAAAGTCTAGCTATTTACCAAGTCAGGATGGATCTGTATCAAAAAAATAACACTATTAACAAAAGTAATATAATCATCAACATATAGGAATAGAAAGTACCAAAATAAAATAATAACAAGTACCAATATAAGGCCATAAGAAGGCTATCTATGTATTGTTTTGATAATGATTACCTAAAAACAAAGGGCCATCCCCTTAGGTCTTTATGAGTCCAGTAGAGGTTTAACATGTATGTAGAATTTTATCTGTTAGTGTAACAAACACTACAGGTGAGTTATGTACCATTCACAACACCTAGCCTAATTGAAATTCTACCTTAATTATTATCCTACTATAAATAGAAATGAATTTTACTCAATTAAATAATTTTCAAAAAAGAGAGTGAATCAAGAAACAATGAAAACTCATATTGCTCAAGTTCAAAATCTCACTATGTGTGTGCTTAAGTTTTGTTGTTCTTGAGTCAAGTCTTGGTCTGTAATTGAATTACTCATCTTTTAAGAGTAATGCTTTTCTTATATATGTATGGTGCTTAGGTAGAGTTACCTGAGTAGATATTGGTTAGAGTTAATCATTAATGAGAGAAGATCTTGGCAAAGTTGTCAAGAAAAGTTTGTATAGATTTATTATAGATTAGTAAAGCTTAAATCTAAGCTCCAATAAAGTCTATAATCATGAGTTTGATTATACTTGATTGATAAGTTATTGTGAGATCAAGCCGTAGTTTTCCTCCATTGAGCAAGGAGGTTTCTATGTTAAACCATTGTGTTCTTTCTATTTCTAAAAAAGTTTTAACTCCTTACTGCTTTACTGCTTTATTGTATGTTTCTGACTAAAAAGGACATAGCCCCTTGAAAGATGGTGTACCCCCATATTTCATTAATTGGTATCAGAGTGAGGACACTATAAAAGGTTCATATTTAGAGTGAGTTATAAATCATAGCGGCTCCACATAATTTGGAAGATAAGCAATTTATCACTAGACAACCCTACTTTAATGGGTAGTACTATGGGTGGTGGAAAACCAGGATCTATAACTTTGTTATGGCCAATAACAATGATTTAATGGATATAATACTTGATAGTCCTTATGTGCCTGTTAGAGAGGTCAAAGAAGGAGACATAACAAGAATTGTTGTCAAAACCAGTAGAGAATTTAATGATTAAGATCCCAAAAAAGTGAAAAGAATTACCAGACTATGAAATTGGTTTTGTGTGGTATAGGACCAGATGAGTATAAGAAGATTTATGCTTGTGAAAATACCAAAGGAAATATTATAGAGGGACCAGTTCCCTTTGTCAAATAAAAATGAAGTAAGATAGTTTTTCTACACTGTCAAATATTTTGAAAATGGAGAGAGCTTGACTTCAATGGTGCAAGGAAAGAAAATTAAGTTGGATGAAGAAACTATTGGAAAGATTCTAGATGTTCCCATTGTGGGTGTGAGGATTGTTTTAAAACAACATCCCTTAACTAAGTATATGGTTGATGCTTCCAAAGTTGGAGTAAGTTTTGTGGCTAGTGTAAGGAAGAATTTTCTCAACAGTGAGTTTCAATTCCTATTTGAGTTTGTCAACAAAGTAGTGCTGCCAAGATTTAAGAAAAGAACCATTGCTTCAGTTGAAGATCAATAAGTGAGTGAGTGACAAAGAAAATTTTAGTTGATTAGTCTACTTGCATTATTGATCCAACATTTATTCAAAGTAATCAATGATAAAAATGTAAGGGATGGTATGCCTTATGGATCCTTTTTTAATAGGGTGTTTGATAATTTTGTAATAGTATATGAAAACTAACTCATGGTACAACAACAGAAATGTTCAGCTTAATTACTTTAGTTTAAAATGAATGTATTGAAGGGAAAAATGGTACCATGTCCCAAGTATCAAAACTGTTGGTAGTTCAAGAGAAGTTGAGTATGAAATTGGAGGAGTTGAGAGTTGTTATGGCTGCTAAGGATAAAGAAAACCTTACACTAGAATTGAAAATTCAGCAACTGTCATCAGAGGGGACTGGTGCTAGTGAAGCACTTAGTGCAGAGAATGCAGATCCGAAGAAGAAAGTTTTAGCACTCACTAATGAGGTCTAGAACTTGAGTGCTGAAGTAAGGGACCTAACAAAGAAGTTATTAGATTCTCATGTTGTTGCAATTGCTAGAATGGAGATGATTCTTAAGACCCTATCCCCTAAACTTCCATCCACCTAAGCCCCATCTTTCTTACTTTTAATCCTTCCCTATGTTAGTTTTCTATTCTTGATTTTGGTTTGGATTTTTGAAGATAGGTGTTTTATGTTTTTTGGTATGCTATAATGATACTAATCCTATTTAGTATGAATGAATTCCTTTTTTGTGTTATCATCTATCTTCTTTTTTTAAAATATACATTCATATTAATGTTTCCCCACTGTCCATGAGTTAACCAATTTATGCTTATTTTACTCTTTGTTTATTGTTTTCACTTTTCAATAATCCAAAAGGGGGAATACTGAATTCATGTGGTAGGGAATAGGTACCAGGTGTGACACACATGGTGAATGATATGTTGAAGTATAGGAATATTGACATGGGAAAACATGGTGAGCGTTTTTTTATATTGACAAAGGGAAGTATGGGCATAGTGATAGGGGGAATGTTAAATAAGGTGAATGAATTTTGATGTTCCAAGTTTAGAATGTTTTTATATTGATAAGGGAAGCATGGTACATAGTGATAGGGGGAATATTGAATTAGTTGAATGAATTTTAATGCTCCAAGTTATGTGGTTTGTCATTATCAAAATATGGGAAAATTGCTATATCCTTTTTTGATGATGATAAGATAAAAACAAGAGACCAAGTCCCTTAGTCTTCAAGAGTTCAGTACAGCTATCACATATCTGCACAATTTTTTCTATCAATGTAATAATCTGTGGAGGTGACCTGAGGAATATTCAGGACACCTGGACCAATAAATATTATACCTTAATTATTATCCTACTACAAGTAGAAAAGAATGCTTCTCAATTCAATAGTTTTCAAAAAAGAGAGTGAATCAGAAATGACGAAAACACATATTGCTTAAGTTTAAAATCTTTATGTGAACATAATTTTTGTTGTTCATGAGTCAAGTCTTTGTCTATAATTGAATTACTTATCTTTTAAGAGTAATTCTTTTCTTATGTCTGTAGAGTTCATAAGTAGAGTTACCTGAGTTGATAATTGTAAGACTTAATCAATACTGAGAGGATTTCTTGGCAGAGTTGTCAAGGAAAGTTTGTATAGAATTATTACAAATTAGTATAGCTTAGAGACACGATCCAATTGAGTCCATAATCATAAGTTTGACTATAGTGGATAGTTGAGTGCTTGTGAGGGCAAGCAGTGGTTTTTCCTCCCTTGATCAAGGAGGTTTCTACGTTAAATCATTGTGTTCTTTGCATTCCTAAAAAATTTTATTTCCTTTATAAGGTGGTACACCCCTACATTTCATCAATTGGTGTTAGAGAAAGAAAACTATGAAAGGTTCACACCTAGAGTGAGTTATTCATCATGGCTTCTCCACCATATCTGGAAGAAGGGCAATCTACCAATAGACCACCAAAATTTAATAGGTAGTACATTGGGTAGGGAAAACTCAAATCTATGACTTTATTATTGTTGTGTACAGTGAGCTGATAGATGTAAAACTTTATGATCCTTATGTAATTATTAGAGAGGTCAGAGAAGGAGACATAGCATGAGTGGTTGTCAAAACCAGGATCAAATTTTACGATGATGATCACAAGAAGATTGAAAAGAATTTATAGGACTAGAAAAGTATAACAGGATTCTGCTTGTGAAAATGCTAAGGAAATTTGGGACTGCCTGAAGATAGCTCATGAAGGAACAACTGATATGAAGGATTCAAAAATTTACATGTTGACTACTATAGTATGAAACTTTTTCTATGAAGGAAAGAGAGATAATTGAAGAGATGCATACAACATTCTCTTCTATATCAAATGAGATACACTGCTTAAAAAAATGATTCCTTTCTATAAGCAAGTGAGAAAAAATCTAGATGTACATCATAAGTTTTTAGAAAACAATGTGGATGTTATTACTCTGGAAATAAACATGAAAACTCTCACTATGGATGAACTTATTGGAAATCTAAAGATTCATGAGCTCAAGAAGCAGAAACAACAAGAGAAGAAGGAAGTAAAAAGGAAAAATCTGTGGCATTAAAGGCTTCAATGTCTTTTTTTAGTGAGGAAGACACTGCTGTTGCCTATATAGACAGAAGGATTGTTAGAGCAATGAATAAAAATGGTCAGTTTTAAAGAAGAGAAAGAACCAACAAAAAAAGAGGTACTGCTTAAGTTTGTCACAAATGTAGACGTCCTAAGCATTTAATCAAGGATTTTCCAATGCACAAAATAGACAAAATAAAAAGGACCTGTTTCTTGAAAATATCAAGAAGAATGTCTGCAGGTGGTTATGTTGTAAAATAGGCTTTAGATGTCTGGGGAGATTCGTCCAGTAAATCTGAGAAGGATGAAAAGCTTAAAGATGTGTTTATAGTGGCTATCGAGGATAGTGAAGTCATCTTTAATTCCTTGTTTTCTCTTACAAAAAATAATGACGATGAAGAAGAAAATGAGGTAACTATTTCTGACATTAAATAAAATTTTGATGAATACTCAGCTAGAAAGATTAAGAATCTTGCAATTGTGCTGATTGGTCCTGTGTATGAACTTACTGTTGAGAAAAATATGCTAGAAGAGGAAGTATAAAATCAAGAGCTTGAATTTATTGCCTTAAATCTCTAGATATTTGAAATAGAAGAATAGTTCACATAATTGAAATCTAAAAATCTGAGTTTAAATAGTCGATTGGAGAAAGTAAATGATTCTGATGGTAAAGGAAAGAAAGAAGCCTCAAGGCTTCAATTTGAACTTGAATAAGAACTAAAGGATTCTCAATAGCACCGCATGACTACACTCAATATGAATAAAGAATTGGAAAGAGACCTAGTTTGTACAAGAGAAGAACTTAATAAGTCACTAGAATGCACCATATCCTCTCAAATCCTTTCTAAGTTAACTGATTAGGGTTTCAACAATGGTAAAGGCCTCAGCTATTAGTATTGAACCCTCTCACTTGAATCTCCACGGAAGGTAGTTCATGGTGCCAAAAACAAGGTCTAAATACCACTATGTATACATTGTGGAAGGGTTGGTCACATGAAGGAGAATTGTACAGGTTGGGTTAGAGCTAGAATGATCAATATTAGAAACCTACGATAGGAGAATTCCTATGTTAAGGGTTACAAATATTCAAAGAATATGAAAAAGAACTCACTACCTATTTGGACTTAGAAATACTTGATCAGAAATTTATCTTTCTTTTGGGAACTCTAATTCAAATGGGTTTCTGAATCTAACAAATGAGTTTATTTTCAGTAGAAGAAAGGGATTACTGTCAGAACTAGTTTATGGATAGTAGATGTTCAAAGCATATGACTGGAAGGGCTGACTATTTTCCCTCTCTCAAGACACTTTAAGTTAGAGATGTCTTATTTGAAAATGCAAAAGATAATGGTAAAAAAAAAGTGATACAGTTGAGAAGGTCGAAGGGTATGGTGACTCAAGATGTCAGTTGCATACCCTAAATTTTGGAGAAACACTACAAAAAGGGACAAGTCAAAATCTCCAGGGACCCGGTCCAAGTAATCTCAACTCAAAATGTCAAAATTGAAAGCATAGATCTTCTCACTCCTATGAGAAACTTGACTTCACCTTTGGAGTCTGGAGTCCAAAAAAGATCTTGATATGTCGTCAATTTGACAACTTTATAGCCCTTTTTAAGCCTAAATTATCTTGATTTTTCATTGATTTATTGTTATTTTCTTACTTAATGCTCATTTGTGTAGGTAAAAATTATAATGAGTAGATGAGCAAAGAAACTTTATAAAAATGAGATAAGGAAAAGGTGAAAGAGTAGAAATGTGAGCAAAAAGAAGAAAAGCTAAAAATGTAGGCCCAGGTGTCGACCCTCAGTTACTGCGATTGTGGACAAAGGGTTATGATCGATGTCAGTCAACAAGTCAACCAAAGGGAGAGAATGATATAAATACCACAATCGCAGTTAAGGCATGCCGATCGCGGTAGAGTAGAAAAGTTTGAAGGGCATTTTTACAATATTAGGAAAATGTGGAATTAGGGCTTAACTAGGGTTTTTTTAAGCTCATTTATCATCCTATATTACATCTTGCATATCATCCTATCCTTAGTTTAGGGCTTATCACTTGGATCTTTGAGCTTGAATTTATACTAATTTGAGGGAAGAAGTAATTAGAGAAACTCCAATGTGAAGAATTGGGAAATCCCATTGGGGATTCATTGGAATTTAAAGTGTGATTTGCATTTTCTTCATTTTTTCATGAATCAAATTGATAGAGATTTTGGTCTATTTTTGTTTGTAATCTTTATAGGTTGCTAGTTCTTCCTCTTGGGATTATATTAGAATAGAGCAAAATTATGTGTGGATTGTGATCTAATTGTGTAGATTCTAGTTTAGTGATGACGGGTTCTACTATTTCTTGGTTAAATTAGTTGGGTTTTAGGGGTGAAAGCCCCAAATACGAAAAATAGGCTTGTGGGTGAAAATCCCAAACTCTTGAAAGCTCAAACCATCGTTCATTGAGGGGTTTGGGTGAATTTTTGGAAATCAAGACATCCTTGAAAGAGGGCTATATGGACAAAGCAATAGTGGACAATAATGGATGTAGATTGCTATATTTTTGCTATCTTAGAAATAGCGGTGAATAAAGAGTAGGCTATATTTTGGGCATCTTCCTTGAAATAGAAATGCGCAATTGAGGTGTTAGGTGGCTTTAATTGACACACATGTTAGGTACGTGAAAGGGTCAATGAGTGACATCTTTGAGACTTTGTTGACAAACTAGCCTCAATGACTTTCAACTTAGCCTACCACATCATTAACAACTAGAATTTTCACCAAATAATCATGTTCTTACGCATAACTTTCCCCTAGGAAAGCATAATCCCGAGATCCGTGTCTAATTGATTATACTCTAATTATTCTTAGTCTTCAATTAGTTGTTTAGAAGCCCGCAAATAAACATTAGTTTTGATACTTACTCAAACCCCCTCCAAGTTATAAATACTTGTATCTTAGGTTTAAACTTAGCAAGTAACTTTAATTTCGAACTTTTTTAATCACCACTTACATTGTTCCTCATGGATTTGACCCCAACTAAAATTTGCGTTATTATATTGATAAAACAGCCTTGCACTTTAATTCACATGTAAGTTGAGCGTTATCAATAATGGCGTCGTTGCCAAGGAGCAATTTGGTGTATTGAGTTAGTTTGGAATTTTAGCCTACTTGCTTTGATTCAAACTTGTAAATATTTGTTTTTGATTTTCTTTTGTTTATTGTGTTAGATATATATTTATTTTTGATTATCTGTTACAATGGCATCTTGGAATGAATATGTATTTGGTAGTTGGAGATCTTATCTTGATGATCCATGGCCATATTAGGGTGGACCCACTTTTGGCAAGATTGTAGACATGATTCATAGAAAGAGGTGTGCACCATCTCAATCCTATTGAGAGTATGATTGTTCTTTATGTGGTGATCAAGATGGAGATTGGAGCCATTTTCCAAATGCCCCTTTCCCCCATTATACTAACCCAATTTCTAGTTCTTCTTATGATTTTGATAGGTCTTATGATGAGAAAAAGGAAGAAAACTGTGCCAAATACAATGTGATTGAAGCAATGTTTCAACTTATCTTGGATTGGGTAGAAATAACGGGGGATAACATACAACTCATGCATCAAGAGATGGAGGCATGTAGATAGGAGATCGAAAGGATAGAGGAAGTAGGTACAGAGGATAATTTTTCAAATATCATAGGTATACGCACTCTTCCAAATAAGCTCAATGTTGATGAATCCTTAGTGATTTCCCAACCAATCAAACCAAATATGAGAGATGATGCCAAGATTGAGGAAATGGTACTAGAGTCAAAATAAAAAGCCAAGAAAAGACTTTGTGAAGGCTCTAGTCAATTTACAGGTGAGAATATCAAAACAGATGCAACTCCAAAATTAGGGAGAAAACTTCACGCAAACCACTTTTCAACATTATGCTTGGTGGATGTGATGAAAGTTGAACCACCCAAGAAAATGAAAAATTTTGGAGATGAGGAGGAAAATCCCTATATTTTGGAGTTTTTCATTCCAAAAGAGAAAAAATGAATCCCCTCACTTGAAGGCCAATAAATGCAAAATTAGGTGTGTAACAAGTGAATTTTTATGCTCTTACCAATACCCAATGAGCCTATTAGAAAGTTTGATGTGAAATTGGGTAACAGGTTTAAATCTTCAAAGTGGGGAGAAAGAAAATATTTTATTGTGTCCTCACCTTTCCCTAAAATGCCTCAAAGATGTATTTATATTGAGTTGGGTCACCGTTTCAAGTCTTCCAAATGGAGACATAAATTTGATAAGCAAAAAATATTGTGTCGCAGCTTTAACTAAGGCGCTTCTTGGGAATCAATCCAAGGAATTTTTCTTGATGTTTTCTAATATTTTTAATTTAATTTTTAGCTTTTTTTTTAGTGTTTGTAGGTGATAGAACAAGTTGGAATGGGTACCTCAGTAATGAAACCCCAGAAAAGTATATTGGACTTTTTTTTTCATCACTTTCCTCTTTTTAGTAATCTTACAAGATATGATCTTTAAAATACGAATGATGATTACATTCCATGGTTTCTTCTGATTTGAATTTAATTCATTTGAGGTTAATTTGGTAGACGGTGGTTGTTGGGATGAAGACTTTTGAATGCATGCCTTGTCTCAAATGCTAAATTTCAAAATTCTTGCTTTTATTCACTAGTGCACACCATGTGTTTGATGAAACACCCACTTGAGTGTTTTTTTCTTAATTGAGTAGTGGGTGTTTTAATTGGGTTAGTATGATTACAAGTGTTGTGTTTGATGATGAATTGGTGCATTGGGATATTTCACATGTGTTGTTATTTTACCTATTCAATCTCTTACTTTACATGCACACCACATGTTTGTTAAAATGTTAATAAGAGAGAAATATCTTAAATGCCAGTAAGGGTTAATGTAAACTTTCTTGGGGAATTGTTTGATCATTTTTAGAGTATTTCTTTCAATCCAATTGGTCTTAAATATGGTATAACCAGTTGTTTTTGGTTGAAATTATGGATGAATATTGTGTTCATGGCTTGATCAAGTAGTGTGCTTATCATAAAATCTCTGGGTGAAGCCTAAGTAACTAGAGGGACATGAATTCTTGCCTTGACCTATGATATATTAGGTGACACCATTCTAAAGGGTAAAGGGTCATTTGTGTTTCCATTGGTTCCATGAGTTTTTTATAAACTAAATGGACGATGTATGAAGTTGTGAGAAAAGAATCCCATGAAGTGTAATAATAATGTTGCCTTGTATTCACCTTAGTTTTTATTTAATTGTTTAGTAAGAGGAAAAATCTCAAAAATTCTTTCAAAATGTCATTGGCAAGAAATGCAATGCTAGTTTTCTTTTTGAAAAAAAAAGAGACATCACGGATGATTTTGAGCTTCCTTTTGAGTGAGACCATTAAATTCAATTTTGGCTCTCTTTACAAGGATGATTCATGAATCGGAGTAACGTATTAAGATCAAATTACTCAAATTGGTTGGGATATTAACTTTTTTCTTTATGAGTATGATGCCATGTGTGGTGAGTTTTTGTATAATTCTTGTACATATGTGTAATCTAGAACTTGAGCTGAGTGTGTTCAAAGCAAAATGCTGGACAAGCTTGGTTTGGAGAATAACCCAAGGTCAATTTTAACCCAATACATAGCCAAATTCCCACCTTAACATTTTTCCCTAGTTAACCCGTTTGAGCTTTTTTACCTATTTTTCTTTCTTTGTCTAATGATAGCCTTTCTAAAACACTTAAGCCATTTTTAAAATATTTATTTTAGCACTTAACCTCCTTTGATTCATTGTATGATTCTAAGAAATAAAATATTGGAGAAAGCCTATGTTTGGTGTGTGTGTGGGAGGGGGGGGTTGTGTAGTTGGAAAAATAATGTGAGGGTGGTTCAAATGCCAAGTTTAAGGGTGATAAATGTGTAATAAGATGAGCCAAGAATTGTGTATGTAAGGTTGTCAACTCATTTTCTTAAAATATAAGAGATGTACTTAATAATAAATTTGAATATCCTAGCTCATAGAACATGAAGAGAAATTGGCTGAATGATGGGCTAAGAAGGGCCTAAAGTTAGAAAGTCTTTTTAAAAAGACAAATATATGAAGAAAGAAAATGGTGGAATTGAATTGTTTGGTAAACACTAAAAAAGAGGGTGGGTGAGGAAATATGTGAAATGATATGAAAGATAATAAAGTGGAAAGTTTGAAAATTTTTGGGGTAGAAAGATTGCGTAATAGCATTGAAGGAGGTCTTTTAGCTAATTGATCTATATATATTCCTTTCCGGACCTCAGACCTTCTTTTTTTCCCATTATAACTTGGTGATTCCAAACTAGGTAAGTCAACATTAGCGGCAAAAAACACAAAAGGCAAGACTATGGTTCTACTCATTGTACTGGAATTTCCTTGCAAGGGTGAGTGTGAATTCTTTCATTATTTTAGATTCTTTAGAAATTTCATTGCCTTTTGTATGTGTGGAGATAACTCTTGCTTGTGACCGGGATCAATACTTTGGGCTAGAGGGTGAAGTCTTACTCTCGGTTTGGGTAAATGGTTGAAGTAAGTTGCATTGTGAATATTGAGAATTTTTTTGAAGATTTTTTGTTTCCTCTTAAGATGATTTGTTTATTAGGAAGATTCATTTGATACAAACTTGCATCCTTGCTTCATAATATGTGCTTATTAGAAAATTTTTGTTTACTTGTTTCCATGGCATGTTTGAAAAGTCTCTATAGAGCTTTGTTAGTTTATTCCTCTAGTATAGTTTTCTTTTGGGTGGATTTGAGCTAAATACCATATCTTGTTGAATTGTTCTTGGTTTCTGAAGGAAATTCAATAGTTTAAGTTTGGGGGTTTTAATAAGTTGTCAATTTGACAACTTAGTAGCATTTTTTAAGCCAAAATTATCTTGCTTTTTCATTGATTTGTTGTTGCTTTCTTACTTAATGCTCATTTGTGTAAATAAAAATTGCAATGAGAAGATGAGCAAGGAAACTTGATAAAAATGAGCTTAGGAGAAGGTGAAAGGGAAGAAATATGAGAAAAAAGAACAAACAATGAAATTGCAGGCCTAGCAGTCAACCCTTAGTTACCGCGATCGTGGACTGATGGTCGTGATCACATTCAGTCAACACATCAACCAAAGGGTGATCATGATATGATTACTACAATCTCAGTAAAGGGATGGAGATCATGACAATGTGGAAAAGTTTGATTGGTAATTTTTAAATATTTGGCAAATGTGGAATTGGGGCTTAAATAGGGGTTTTTAGCTCATTTTTCATCCTATCTTTAATCGTACATATTATCCCATCCTTATTTTAGTTTTTACCACATGGAGATTTGAGCTTGAGCTTTTTATAATTTGAGGCAAGAATGAATTAGATAAACTCCAAAGTGAAGATATGGCAAATCCTATTGAGGACATACTGGAATTTAAAGTGTGGTTTGCATTCTTTTTATTTTTCATGAATCAAATTGATGGATATTTTGGTATTTTTTTTTATTATATTTATGAGTTTCTAGTTCTCCCTCTAGGGATTATGTTAGAATAGGGTGCAATTGTGTGTGGCTTGTGATGTTTTTGTGTAGATTCTAGTTTGGTGATGATGGGTTCTACTATTGCATGGTTAAATTGGTTGGGTTTTGTGGGTGAAATCCCCAAATACCCAAAATGGGTTTGTGGATGAAAACCCCAAACTCTTGAAAGCTTAAACTATCCTTCAAAGAGGGGTTTAGGTGAACATTTGGAACCGAAGACATCCTTGAATGAGGGCAATGAAGGACAACTCAATAGTGGACAATAATGGATGTAAATTACTATCTTTTTGCTATCTTAGAAATAAGGGTGAATAGAGAGTAGGCTATATTTTGGCATCTTCCTAGAAATAGGATTCCTAATAGAGGAGTTGGGTGGCTTTAATTGACACACTCGTTAGGTACTCAAAAGGGTCAATGAGTTGCCTCTTTGAAACTTTGTTGACAAACTAGCCTCAAGGAAATTCAACCTAGCCTACCACACATTAACAATTAGAATTTGCACAAAATCATCATGTTCCCATGCATAACTTGCCCCTAAGAAAGCTTAATCCCAAGATCCATGCCTAATTATTTATACTCTAATTATTCTTACTCTCGAATTAGTCATTTAGAAGCCTAAAAATAAAAATTTGTTTTTATACATAATCGAACCCCCCTCCAAGTTGTAAATATTTGTATCTTAGGTTTGAACTTAACAAGTAACTTTAATTTCAAACTTGTTTAATCGCCACTCATATTATTCCTCGTGGATTTGACCCCGAATCAAAGTTTGGTTATTATATTGAAAATGATCACTTTGCACTTAAATTGACGTGTAGTTGAGCATTATCAGAGCTCAAGCATGAAATTTCATGGAATTCACAACTTTTCTGTCCTAATTCAATCCTAAAAATGTGAAAGAAGATCCAAAGGATGATGATTGGATCAATGCAATGTAGAAGTAGCTTCATCAACTTGAAAAAGTAAGTCTATGTTAAGAAACCTTCAGGCTTTGATGATGCAGATCTCCCTTATTGTATGCTTATATTGGAAAAAGATCTCCATGGATTAAAGCAAGCACCAAGGGCTTGTCTAGAATTATTAATTTACTAATTATTCAGATATATGTTGATGACATAGTTTTTAAAGTTACTTTTGAATCACTATGTGAAGAGTTTGAAAATATAATTTAGAGTGAATTTAAAATAAGCATGATGGGTGAATTGAGGATCTTCCTAGGCCTGCAGATCAAAAAAACTTCTCAAAGGACAATGATTTGTCAAGATATTTATATTAAAAGACCTACTTAAGATGCCAAGACAATTAAAACACTAATAGGAACCAGTTCAAAGATAGATAATAATAAACCTATTCCATTAGTTAATGAGACCATGTATGGAGGGATTATTGGACCTTACTATATCTCATTGCAAGCAGATCAAATATTGTGTTCTGTATGGGAATGTGTGCTAGAGTTCAGGCTTACCTAAAGGAGTCTTATATAAAAGTTGTAAAAATAATTCTCAAGTATCTTAAAGGGACAGGGGACCTAATTATGTACTATCCATCTTCAGATAATTTTGATTAGATAGGGTATGTTGATGCTGATTATGCTGGATACTTGGTGAAAATAAAAGTAACTCAGGAATGGCTCATTTTCTTGGTTATTCCTTAATTTCTTAGGGTTCTAAGAAGCAAAATTCAACAGATTTATCTAGTGCTGAAGCTAAGTTTATAGCTATAGCTTCTTACTATGATCAGGTGTTTTAGGTTAAATAACAACTAAAGGAATTTATTTGGGGATTATATTCGACACTATCCCTGCAATGAGTGACAATCCAAGTGCTATTCACATGGCTTAGAATCTAGTGCATCCTAAGAAGACAAAGTACATTGATCTGACATCTTTACAAAGGCTCTTCACAAGGACAATTTCGTGAAGTATAGGTTGAGATCAGGGCTAGTCGAAATAACCTAACCTACCTGATGGGTCTATTTTACTTTATAAATTGTCTATGATCAGGAGACATGTATCCTTAGTAGAGTATGTACTTATTGGTTTAACTCAGTAACATACGCTTGTAGATATACATACATAGGAACATCTTTATGGGAAAACATATGAGAAAGACACAAAGTTGAGGATTCACTCAAGAAAGAGAAGGACCTGGTCCCCTCTCTAAGGTCAGTACTAAAACTTTGCATTTTAAAAATTCATAAAATCTATCTAAAAAGTTACGTGTCCTTTATTCTCTGTGTGAAAACTAACAAAACCCTAGAAAGGTTAAGTGTCACACTTATTAGGACCTAACACATCATTTCTTTCAAAAGGTCCCTCAATAACAACTGTCATATCCCTTAAATATAAAAACAAATCCCTTATCTTCCATTTCATTTCCAATTAACTATCAAATCATCCATTCCAAAAATTGTTTTTTAAAAGATAAGACATTCTCATCCATTCCAAAACTTGTTTTTTAAAAGATAAATACATTCTCATTCGCTCTCTCATAAAAGCTTCCAAATGGTAAAAGGTTCTACTCTTTCAAGCTCCACTAAAGAATAAAAATTCTTCAAACCTCATCAGCTTTATCTGAAAATCCCAAAATTAAACTTCTTGATCCTTCTTTCTCTAAAATAGTGGAAGTTTCTTCATCTAATCTTCTTCAAGAATCAAAAAATGTTTCACCCACTATAACTTTTCTTGAAATCCCCTACCCTCCAAATGAACCCATTTTACAAGAAATACCAAATACCATGGAAACCCTGTTAAGTCTATCATGGTGATGGACCTAAATCAGGGCTTCGGTTTACCAATGAAATATGAAGTTTCTCAACCCAAAGTTCCTCTTTCCTTGAATGAACTAAAAATACCTAAAGCTTCTAAAACACTTGGCATACTTTGTTCCCTTACTCTTTAGATTTAAACCCTATTTTTTCTCAACTATGCGGTAAAGAAATTCATGTAAAAATATCTGATCTTTCTAGTAGTATGGATTGGGTGGTTGAGAATTTAATCCTATTTGCTAATGATCCAAGATAAATATCCTTTAGCGGAAAAGAGCAAGGAGCTGGTAAGAAGGCAAGTGATCCATCCTTTAAAGAAGATCTTTCTATAATTATGGCATTTGTGCAACCTCCAAATGAGGAAAATGAAGTTGATGGTGACAAATTACCTCTAAGGTGGTAAATTCAAAAGCAGAGAGGTAGTAAAGGTAAAGAAAAGCTGATAGAAATTGGTGTGAAGGTTACTAAAATATATTCAACTAGTGTTATTAAGAAAAAGTTTTTAAAGGATGCTATAAAGGTTATCAGGTCATCAACTACTAAGAGAAGAAGACTAAAGAAAGCTGATGTAGTGGAGGATGAAAATATGGGATTTGTAGATGTTGGATAGGGTGAGGATGTTGATCCTAAAGTTGATGTTGTAATAGAAAAGTGAAGGAAAGAAGTACTCATTAAAAGAAGGACCCTGTCCTCTGCTTCTAAGTTTAGAAGCCCTGCAAGGATAAAATAGAAACACATTGAAGGAAAAAGAATGTCTCTGGGGACCTGCTCCAACAAAGAAGAAAACTAGAAAAGAGGAACCAAATAGTGGTTTTTAAAGAAGAAAGAAAGATGAGAAAGAAAATTTTATGTCCAGAGAAGAGAGAAATAAAATACTGAAGTCTAAAAAAATATTAAATAGAAGAGTATTTGAATCTAGGATTCTTTTAAAACCTAGAATGGTTCAGCTTGTAGAGTATGTGTAACATTAAAGATAGTTGCATCTTGTAGTGGGACTAGTTCCCCCTGTCTATGAAAATGAAGTAAGATAGTTTTTGTACACTATCAAATTTTCTGAAGATGGGGAGAGCTTGACTGCAATGGTGCAAGGAAAGAAAATTAAGTTGGATGAAGATACTTATGGGAAGTTTTTGGATGTTCCTATTGTAGGTGTGAGGACTGTTTCATAATAACAACCCTCAACTAACTTTATAGTTGATGCTTTCAAAGAGGGAGGATTATTTTTTGATAGTATAAGGAAGAAGTTCTCAAGGGTGAGCTTAAATTGGTGTTTTAGTTTGTCAACAAAGTAGTTCTACCAAGATCCGAGATAATAATATTTGCTTTGGGTGTATATCTATATGCAATGGAGTACCTAAGAAAATTTGAGTTGATTAGTCTGCCTGCATTGATGATCTAACATATATTCAAAGTAATCCATGAGAAAGATGGTAGGAATGGTATGCCTTATGGATACTTTTTAAATAAGGTTTTTGATCATTTTGGAGTAGTCTATGAAAAGGGAACTCCTTGTGCAACAAATCAAATGTCCAGCTTAACTACTTTAGTTGAAAATGAGTGTGTTGAAGGGAAAATTGGGACTATGTCCTAGGTATCAAAACTGTTGTCTGTTCAAGAGAAGTTGAATATAGAATTGGAAGAGATGAGAGTTGGTATGTCTTCTAAGGATACAAAAAACCTTACACTAAAATTGAAAATTCAGCAGCTGTCATCCGAGGAACCAAGCGCCAGTGAAGCACTTGGTACGAAGAATGTAGATATGAAGAAGAAAGTCTTAGCACTCACTAATGAGGTACAGAATTTAAATACTAAAGTAAATGACCTAACAAAGCATCTATTGGATTCTCATGCTTCTGAAAGTTCTAGAATTGATATGCTTCTTAATACCCTATCCCCAAACCTCCATCCACCTGAGCCCTATCTTTCCTACTTTTAATCCTTCCATGTATCAGTTTCCTATTCTTGATTTTGGTGTCTTTTTGAAGATAGATGTTTTATATTTTTTTGGTATGCTATAATGGTACTAATCCTATTTATTATAAATGAATTCATTTCTTGTGTTTATCATATGTCTTCTTTACTTAAGATGTATATTTATGTTAGTGTTTCCCTAGTGGCCATAAGTTAACCAATTTATGCTTATTTTACTCTTGGTTTACTATTATCACTTTTCTATACTAAATTCATGTGGTAGGGACCATGCACCAGGTATGACACATGTGGTGAATGATATGTTTAAGTCTAGGTATATTGACAAGGGAAAGCATAGTAAGCATATTGGTATATTGATTAGGGGAACATTAAATGAGGTGACTGAATTTTTATGCTCCATGTTAAGCATGTTGGTATATTGACAAGGGGGAGCATAGTGCATAGTTATAAAGGGAACATTGTATGAGGTAAATATATTTTAATGCTCCAAGTTCTCTGGTTTGTCATCATCAAAAAAGGGGGAAATTGCTATATCTTATTTTGATGATGATCAACTAACAACAAGGGACCAGGTCCCTAGGTTTTCATGAGTAAGTACAACTGTCACATGTCTGCACAACTTTTTATGTTAGTGTAATAAGCAACATAGGTAAGTTGTGTATTGATCAGGACACCTGACCTAATTGAAATTCTAGCCTAATTGTTATCCTACTATAAATAGAAAAGAATGCTTCTCAATTCAATACATTTAAAAAAGAGACTGAATAAAGAAACAATGAAAAATCAGATTGCTTAAGTTTCAAATCTCTCTCTGTATGTGTGTGTGTTTAAGTTTTGTTGTTACTGATTTTAAGTCTTGGTATGTAATTGAATTACTCATCTTATAAGAGTAATGGTTTTGTAGTGTCTATAGGGTGCTAAGGTAGAGTTACCTGAGTTGATATTGGTTAGAGTTAATCAATACTAAGAGGAAATCTTGTAAGAATTGACAAGGAAAGTTTGTATAGAGTTATTACCAATTAGTGAAGCTTAGAGCTAAGCTCTAATGGAGTCTGTAATCATGAGTTTGATTATAGTGGATTGTTCAGTGATTGTGAGGGAAATCCTTGTTTTTTCCACCATTAATCAAGGAGGTTTCCACTTCAAACCATTGTGTTCTTTACATTCCTACAAAAATTTTATTTCCTTACTAGTTTACTGCTTTATTCCTATGTCTAACTATAAGGGACCAGGTCCCTTGTAAAGTGGTGCACCCCCATGTTTAATCAATTGGTATTAGAGTAAGGAAACTCTAAAATATTCACATCTCGAGTGAGTTATTGATCATGGCTGCTCCACCTAATCTGGAAGAAAGGAAATCTACTATTAGACTACCCCACTTTAATTGGCAATACAATGGTGGTGCAAAACCAGGATCAATGACTTTATTATAGCTGAGGTAATGAGCTGATAGATGTAATACTTAATGGTCCTCATGTGCCTGATAGAGAGGTGAAAGAAGGAGACATAACATGAATGGTTGTTAAAACCAGGATAGAATGTAAAGATGAAGATTGTAAGGAAGTTTAAAAAATTACAAGGCTAATAAATTTCTTAGGTGTGGTATAGGGCCAGATGAGTATAACAAGATTTCTGCCTGTGAAAATGCTAATAAAATCTAGGACTTACTGAAGACAACTTATGTAGGAACAACTAATGTTTAGGATTCAAATGTTGACATGCTGACTACTTATATGAAAATTCTTTTATGAAGGAAGGAGAGACAATTCAAGAGACGTATACAAGATTCACTTCTATCTAAAATTAGCTACACTACTTAGGAGAAGTGATTTCTTTGTATAAGCAAGTGAGAAAAATTATAGGTGTACTTGCTAAGTCATGGAAAAGAAAAATGGATGCTATTACTAAGGCAAGAAACCTAAAAACTCTCATTATGGATGAACTTATTGGTAATCTAAAGACTCATGAGTTCAAGAAGCTCCAACGGCAAGTGAAGAAGGAAGTTAAAAGGAAAGTCTCTGGCATTGAAGGCTTCAAAGTCTGATTCAAGTGCGGAAGACATTGATGTTGCCTATTTGAAAAAAAAAGGATTGTCAGGGCAATAAAGAAAAGTTGTCAGTTTCAAAGAAAAGAAAGCAGTAGCAAAAAAAGGAGGTATTACTGAAGTTTGTCACCAAAGTGGATATCCAGAGCATTTCATCTAAGATTTACCAATGCACAAAATAGAATATCTAGAATATCTAAAGTTTGTAGCTAAAAAATAAAAAAGCAAGGACCTGGTCCTTAAAAAATCAAGAAGAAACCTATAGTTGATTATGCAGTAAAACAGGTTTAGCTGTCTAGGGAGATTCCTTCAGTGAATCTGAGTAGGATGAAAAGCCTTAATATGCGTCTATACTGGATATGGAGGATAGTGAAGTCACCTTCAACTCCTTGTTTGCTCTTTTGGCAAAATATTAAGATGAGGAAGAATATAAGGTAACTATTTCTGACATTAAAGAAAATTTAGATAACTATTCAGCTAGAGAGATAAAGAAGCTTGCAAATGTGCTGATTACTTTTGTGTGTGAACTGTCCACTGAGAAGAATGTCCTAGAAGAGAAAGTAGAAAATCAAGAGCTTGAATTGATTTCCTTAAATCTCTAGATATCAAAAATAGAAGAACAGTTCACAAAATTGAAATCTAAAAATCTGAGTTTAAATAGTCATATAAAGAAAGTAAATGATTCGGTTGGTAAAGGGATGGAGGAAGACTTAAGGCTTCAAGTTGAGATTGAAGAAAAAAGAGGGATTCTAAAAATCACCTCATGACTGCACTCCATAAGATTGGACAATGAGAAATGAACTTGGTCAGTATAATAGAAGAACATAATAAATCATGAAAATGGACCATATCCTCCCGAATCCTCTCTAATTTAACTCATCAAGGTGTGAATAATGGTAAAGGAGTTGGATATCATTATAGAACCCGCTCACTTGAATATCCAAGGAAGGTAGTTCATGGTGCCAAAATAAAGGTCCATATACCTCTATGTAAACAATATAGAAAAGTTGGGAACATGTAGAAGAATTGACAAAGTTAGGTTAGAGCTAGAATGAACAGTACTAGATGCTACCAGTAGGAGACAAAAAAGATATGGTTTAGAATCTAGTGCTCTTAACATGGCTAATTTAGGGATTATCTTAGAAATTATCCTTCTAATGTATGACAATCAAAGTGCTTTTAACATGGCTTAGAATCCAGTACTACATAAGAAGACAAAGCATATTAATCTTACATATTTTCAAAGGCTCTTCACAAGGAGAATTTTATGAAGGACAGGTTGAGATTAGATGTGATCAAAATATCCTAACCGACCAGATGGATCTATTTTAGTTCATAAATTGTCTATGATCAGGATACAAGTATCCTTAGTAGAGTATGTACTAATTGGTCTAACTCAGAAACATACCCTTGCAGGTATACACGCATAGGAACAACTTTCTAGGGACAAATATAAGATAGGCACAAGTTTGAGGATTCACTCAAGAAATAGAGGGAACTGGTCCCCTCTCTCATATCCATACCAAAGCTATGTATTTTAAAAAATCATAAAATCAGTCTAAAAACTGCGTGTCCTTCCTTCTCTGAGTGAAAGCTAACAAATACCTAGAACAATAAAGGGTCGCACCTATTAGGACCAGACACATCATTTTTTTCAAAAGGTCCCTCAATAAATACTGTCATATCCCTTAAATATAAAATTAAATCCTTTATCTTCCATTTCATTTCCAATTAACTCTCAAATCATCCACTCTAAAACTTATCTTCTAAAAACTATGACGTTCTCATTCACTCTCTTATAAAAGCTTCCAAATAGCAGAAATTTCTACTTTCTAAATCTCCACTAAAGAACAAAAATTCTTCAAACCTCTTGACCTCCATATGAAAATCCCAAAATTGAACTTTCTAATACTTCTGTGTCAAAAATAGTAGAAGATTCTTCTTCTAATCTTCCTTAAGAATAAGAAAGTTTTTCACCCACTACAACTTCCCTTGAAATTTCCAACCCTCCAAATGAACCCATATTATAAGAAACTCCAACTACCATGGAAAACCTTTTGATTCTGCTATGGGGATAGACCTAAATTAGGGATTCAATTCACAAATTGAACACAAATTTTATAAACCCAAAGTTCCTCTGTCCTCAAAAGAACTTAAAATACCTAATGCTTTTAAAACACTCGACGTACTTGGTTCCCCTACTCCCTCACAGAAGAACCCCATTTTTTCTAAACTATGAAATAATTAAGTTCCTATAAAAAGATTTGATCTTTCTAGTAGTGTGGATTGGGTGGCTGAAAATTTAATCCTGCTTGCTAATAATCCCAGAGAAATTTCCTTTAGAGGATAAGAGCCAGGATTTAGTGAGAAGGAATATGTTCCATATTGATCAAGTTGCAGATCTCTATGTGTATGCGCTTAAGTTTTGTTGTTTATGAGTCCAGTCTTGATCTGTAATTAAATTACTAATCTTATTAGAGTGATACTTCTCTTGTGTCTGTAGGGTGATTAGGTAGAGTTACATGAGTTTATATTGGTAAGAGTTAATCAATACTGAGTGGGGATCTTGTCAGAGTTATCAAGGAAAGCTTATAATTGAGTTATTAGAAATTACTGGAGCATAGAGCTAAGCTCCAATAGAGTCTTTAATCATGAGTTTGATTATAGTGGATTGGTCAGTGTTTGTAAGGGCAAGCCATGTTTGTTCTCCCTTGATCAAGGAGGTTTCCATGCTAAACCATTGTGCTCTTTGAATTCGTATAAAATTTTTATTTCCTTACTATTTTAGTGCTTTATTGCCCGAGTCTGACTCTAATAAACCTGGTCCCTTATAAGGTGGTTCACCCCCATGTTTCATCATGATACATGCACCAAAATGCTTCATATTTAGGGAAAATATCAATACTGATCCGCTACATCCACTACTAAAATAAATAATCTATGGGGTAGTAATATCATTATGAACTCTATATCAAGGCACACAACAATCAATATCAACCTACAAAGGCACACAAATCATCGATGGGTATGAGAACACCAATACACATAAATGAAAAGGTAACAGGAAGAAAAAAACCCGCACCTATCATGGTGAAATCGAAGTGATATGCCTAACTGGACCATGATGGAACAAATCTAAATGGTTCTAAACTTGGACTGACTGATTGAATATCAACTGAGGTGCTAAGTGCACTTCCGCATATAGATGGTGCCACAACACTACTAGACCAATCTAAATAAGCTGAACAACTAATAATCCCATGTATTGGACACTTTCTGGTTCAGTGACCGATCTTTCTATAGTCATATAAAAACCTAGAAGCTTTAACATAGTTAAAAACATGAGCTAACCCCAATAGGTGTGCCAACTAATGCCGAGGGAACTCTCTACCTGAATGACCATCATTTCTATAATTGTAACAGCCTAACTCTTGGATGGCGAGGAATATATGCCAACTTTGTTTGAAAAACCAACTCGCCTCTAGGAAATTTCTAGACCAATGTCCCATCTCACAACAATCAAAAAAAGTTTTTTGGAATACTTTAAGATACTTTCCTTCCTAAAATTGTATGGCCACCATAACATAAATACCCATACTAAAAACTCCATAGGGTCTGACGAGAACTGTTCCCACAGTGATTACCATGACTAATCAGAGATACACCCACCCAAAGTCTGAGATTATACCTGTATAAAACCAATAGGCTACAAGTAAAGCTAACTTCCACTAGGAGCATCCTTACTCCCTAATGAAATAGTAATAGCATAATACTAATAACATGACCTCTTACCGCCACCTCTAAAAGTCTTACTATATGCTCTCTCTGTATCTCTCGCATGATCAACAACCTGAGAAAAGAAACACCTAGCTGCTATCAAATGCTTTAATTCAAATCGGAGTGTTAATACTAATCCTGTAACAAATCCATGCACCATATCATAGTCAAAATAATATAGCATTAGAATATTCCTGTCCCACTCAAGAAAGCCAATCTCGTACTCTAAAATTGAAAAGGAACCCTATTGAATACCAACAAACCCAACTCTATCCTAATAACTGCTCAATGACTCGAGTGTCACCCCTGGCTATGAGATATCTTTAAAAGGACTTAGGATCCTCAATGTTGAATCTTGAAAGGCTGAAGTGATCGCAAAATCTATTAAAGCCTAGGTTTTCCCCAAATCTTATGACTAACATTGAAGATCTTTGAAATCCATCCACAACTCCCTAGTCCGATATTGCACTGAAGCTTTGGAATAGCGTGGTGATGTCCCATCCATATCTATCGACAATCTTGCATAGTCCATCTTGGACGTAATAGAGTTCAAGAACGTACTTGAGGTTCATAGAAATACAAACACACGACAAGGAATCAAGAATGGAATTTCCTGAGAATGCCATGTAGCCTTCCAAAGATAGGTTATCGACGTCTCCACACCGATTTACATGATTCTACTATTCACTTAGCTATTGTACCAACACATAGGTAAACTTAGCCTCTTATACCAATTTTTCACGACTTAATTTCTGAGTTAATGATGGAACCCACTATAAACCACCTGTAGGTAAGCCAACCCTGTAGTTTGGAATAACTTATAATGGACTACCAAGAGTAAAGACGGAAGAATGTGACATAAATATGGCAAAATGCCGAATTATGTAAGATAGTCCCAAAACCTGGTGGAATCAATACAAGAGCTTCTAATGTAATAAGCCTTAAAAAAATAAAGTATAAAATTAAATATACTAATAAAACTCACCTCTAAATGTAACAAAGAGACTAGTCTAGTGCATTGGAGAGAAAATAACAATACTCCAGATGCCAAGAGCTCACCCTATGTCTCTAAACCATAGCTTCTCTACATGCACACACAACAACAATGAAAACCCACATTATGATCTGCATGCTACAAAAGTGTATTATGATTACCAAAATATGGTACTCGGTAGGGAACTATCGACTGAGCTCCAAAGATGATGCAAATATAAATAGCATGGAAGTAAGAATCTAAACTACATCCAAATATCCAACAAAGTAGATAATAAAGCTAAGCAGACCATAAGGATAACTATTCTATTGACATCTAAGAAACTAACATAATAAGCTAATTGAATAGTAAGTTTGAGTTACCCAGTTCCAACCATACTTTGAAACCCTGACACTATATTGTATATCATAGGACAATATAGGAACAAAGAGCATAAAAAAGATGTATAGTAGTATACAAGGATAATAAATAGATATATAAAATAAGTAAATTAAAGAAAGAAGAGATATACAATAATGCCTTAACTACTAAAGGTAGATATATATATAATGCTAACTTAAGGGTACAATCTAAGTAATCACACTACCATCTCCAGGTCTCCTAATCATAGTAGAAACTAGTGATAATATAAATAGGGGTTTCTTATCCATGTTTCTAAACATAAGATAATTATCATACTAAACCAACCGTGAAGAAAGAAATTAGAATATTAGAATTTATAGTTGTAATGCATACCCATAGGATGATCATGCATAATAATATAACCATAAGATGAAAGAATCAAAGTCATACCTGGAATTTCAATACTACTCCAAATATCAACCTATTATGAACTAACCATAATAACAATAACAATACAAGGTAATCGGCTATTCCAGACAAATAGTACCTACTTGGGCCTTTTATAAACCACCATCGTCATAGGCTCAAAAGGTCTAATCAAAACTCAAGAAAAGACAGTATGAGCCTATACTTATAAAACCACCCATAAGGATGATAGATACAAGTTCCACATAATATACTGCAAGCAACACTTATACCTACACCTATGCATCCCCATAAGGTTAATGGATATAGGGCATACTGGTGATAGGCAATGTGCATGAAAGAATGAATGCCAAGATATAACCTATAGTACCAAAACGAATCCAAATTCCCTAAAGTAACTTATTGTATAAATACATAAATCTATTTCCCAAGGTAACTCTAGGACTAAATCACCGTAAAAATGCTGAAAGGGTCAGAATCTCTCTTGTGTGGGGTAAATAGTAGTGGCAAACTCGAGGATGTAATCTATCTTGGTCAAATATCTAAACATTATTTTTAGACTTAATGGCTCATAAGTTATTTATTAAGATAGTATGATTCCTATTATGTAGAAATCAAATTTTAAAAGTGAAAAGTAATAATAAACTCTTTTTAGGAAAAAAGTAATAAAATCATATTTTAGCTGGAATCATACCACTTATCGTCTAAGTGATCATAATTGTACCGAATCTATGCATTCCATCACCAGTATTCCAACAATATGATTATAATCATCAATATGTCTATCAACTATGACCACTTTCTTTACAAGGATAGAATAATTCTTGAAACCCAACAAAAATCACAATCACGACCTTGGGCCCAATATGTATTTGGAATAACCATAAAATCATAATTCCACAAAAAATCATTACAATCCATCAAGTAACATATTAAACATCATACTAAGGTTTCATTAACCTTAACTGAGTCTAATCATACTAACATGCGTAAATAAGTATACAAAAGTGAACACAAATCTTGGCCTAAGGTGGGTTGGATGAGCCTACTTTTAATCCCCGACATCCATTTTAGGTAAGCTTTTACCCTGGGATAGGCTAAGGTACCGAGATTCACTTTTAGATGTTAAATAAGACATAATTATCCCTAAGATAGAAATTCCACCAAGAACAAGATCAACTAAGTCAATTCCACCTAAATACTGTTCTAAGATAGCCTAAATAGCCCAAATAAGGACAATCATACTAATCATGCTTCCAAACCTAAATTTCAGTCCATAACTAGAATGATATCATAATTATACTACAAATTATCTCTATCTATAAAGAAGTTAATATAATTACAGAAGTATAATAAGCATTTCCACATAAGGATCTAATTCCCTTCTAGCCCCAAACTTTAAATTTAGGCTAACTCATGGTGTTCTTCTATAATCATATCATAATACCCCTATCTAACATGAAACATATATATGGGCACTATCTTATGAGGAAGAGTATACAGTATCCTACCTCGATGTTGAATCATAACCTTTAGATCATCCATGAATCATCTGTCTTTGCTTCATGATCATAAAATGTCATAACACTATCAAAATAGTAATTTACACATTGTTAGGAGTAAAATGAGACCTATATTGTATATTAAGGATCAGATTGAAATACAATCAAGAACAAAAACCATTAGGCCCACAAATGAAATCTAAAATTGAACACTTCATGAGGTCACTAGAAGGACAACGAAGTTGTGCTCAAATAGAGCATAATTCATCACTGAAATCAACTCTCAAAATTTAGGAATTCAAGAGCTAATTTCAAGAATTTCTAAAAAATAGGATGGAAATTAAAGGAATTTTTTTTCAAAATTACCAAGATGAGATAGGTTAGATTACCTTAATCTATGTGGATGACTTCCTATTTTTTAATATCTTTGAGCTCTATATTTAGTGTAAAAATAGTGGAATAAATGATAAAAAATTGGGTGGGAAGAGATCATTAAAAGCTATAGGTGTTGCTAAAGTGGATGCTAGGGAGATAAAATGCCTACTGCTAAAGCGGACACTAGGGAGCTAAAATTCCTACTGCAAAAGCGGCAACATAACCACTAAAAAGGTCATACGATAATAATGGGTGCTGATGAAACAACCCCAATGGTGCTAAAGAAAGCACCATTTCAATGATTATTGGACGCTAAAGTGCACTGCCAACAAAGGGCTAAGGCTCCTAAAGCGTCCTAAGGGTGCTAAAGCGCCTAGTGCTAAAGCGACCCAATAGGCGCTTAAGCGGTCCTATCAGGTGCCATGCAAAAAAAAATTCACCAAGTCCAAATGGACTTTGATTGGGTGTTAGAGATTTGTGTAAAACCCCGTGCACGTGAATGAACTATCCTAGCATACCAACTTAGATATTTCAAACTTAATGAAATCATAAAAATATCATCTGAGATCATTTTGACTAAGTGTGAGGCTAACACATGTAGTTCCATATTTTACATATTTGGTCCAATAGCCAAAAATAAGTCCAGAACCCTTGGGACTTGAACCAAAGGTCACCTAGCCTAAAATCAAAATTCCAAAGTTGATGGCACTATCGAAATTCTCATCTAAGGTTCTCTATTAGGACTTTTTTCCTAAGTCTAAATTCTAAAGAACAAAGGGTCCAAAATAGGGAAATGAGATAAATATTAAAAAAGATTATTCAATAACTGAACTGATAGTTTAAGAAAGTCATGATGACATATATCCACTATGGGAAGGCTGAAAATGCCAAAAAAGTATAGAAATCAAGGAAATGGCCTAGAGGGTTATTACAATTTCCTTTTTTTCATATCTTATATTATTCAATAAAGATATTCTTTAATAAATTCATATAGTTCTTAGCATTTTCTTATTGAAGCTTTATTTTCCATTGAAAAAATTATCAAACAGTCCTTACAGATAATTATAAGACTATATAATATCTTGAGAGGAGCCTGTTAGTCATTTTTAAGTTAAGAAATTCAAAAAAATTTAGTCTTGTTCATGTAAATCGTGCATCAAGAAAAAGTTAGATGTTCTCTCAAATCCCTTATCAGGACCTTATAGTAGATTACCTTTAAGAAGGAAGAAGTTAGTATTAGGATCAAATTATTGGATAGTACTTGCCTCAGAGTTATCATGATTTGAGATGTGTATAGTGGGATAGAAAGGAAAATTAGCGAGGCCATGGGAAAATGATTATGCTAGTAAAAAGAAGGTATATATAAAGGGTATTTGGGATAGAATATTTCATAAAGTTCTTAAGTGGATTATTTTTCTATGATTTCTATGCCGTAGTGGTATGTTTGCATAGTGTATGAAAAATTGTGTAGATATACCATGTTAAGAGATCTTAAGTGTGATTTATGGATGATCAAGTTAATAAAGAGGGAGAATTTTAAATTTTAGATAGGGAGGTATGCCTAGGGTATTCTGATACTTCAAAAGATTCTAAGTTAGTAAGCATTTAAGTTATAGTATGATGAATATAGAGTCTAGAGAAATCTAAGTGTTATCATTGGATAAAGATAGATATTGGGTTTATTCTTTAAGATATAGGCTTTGAGGGGGAGTTTAGCATTTATGAGTATATTTATTCCCAAACTACTAGAGTAATGTGACTTCAATTCAGTTTGGATTTATTAAAGAGGTCATGGATTTAGTCTAAGAGAAATACCATATGTTTAGGTCGTTGGAAATTTCTAGAGATTTGAGCTTCTGATCATCATACGACTCACCATACTAGTCGTATGGTAAGGGTACGGGTCAGGTTATCTATCTCATATGATATCCAGTGTATGGTGGGTGAGTTTTTATCGTAGGTATGGATTGGTAAGGATGATTCGTATGTTCAGGGTATGAGTGGTATAGTGAAGTTGTATGTTACCCAGTGTCCAACCCTCTTTGATTTTGTCTTGGATATGTTTGAGGGTGCTAGGCATATAATATGGATACGATTTGGGAAATGGTAGTTATATCATGGACAATGTGTGATGTCAAACTTTTTGATCAAGGTACAAGTGGAGGGTACCACTCTTTTGATGTGGGTACAAGTGCGGGGTCCAAACCATACCCTTCTGCAGTGATTTTTACATTTTGAAGTTTGGGGGTATTATGGATATTTCCCCTCTTAACTTATTTTGACCTTAAAACATAAAACACTTTTGGGACTTCATTTACCATATAATTCTCATAAAAAATACTTTAAATAATCTCAGATCTCTCTTAAGCTTTTGGTTCAAGAAAGGGGTAGGATTTTCTCAAGGTGATTCAATTAGGGGAATTCAAAAGTAAAACTCTCCATCTTCTTTTGTATCTAATGAATATTGCTCTACCCTCATTGTTAGTTCAAGCTAAAAACAATTGTTCATGGAATAATTTTTATATTATTTTGGGCATTGAAATATGTGTTGGGTTTTTTTTTTGTTGTTCTTGGTTGGATAATATTTTCCCATATTTTTATTATGGTTTTCATGTTGTAATATAGGTTTGAACAATGTGGAATACGTGGTAATGGAAAATAGGTTTAAGGGTACTTCAGATTGCCCAAATTTCTTAGATTTTGTTTTGGAGACTATATGCATTCAACATGTTTGTTAAAATGCCTATGAGAATTGTTTTGTAACATACTTTGACTTCTATTGAAACCCGTGCATTGCATAATATGGTAATGGAACCCAAATTAGTTTAAATGGTTTAAAATTGATTGGAAAGTCTTTGGTGCCCATGGATTAGCTTTTTAAAACCTTGTGGGGTACACACGAATCCCTCAAGTGATTTTTATAAAAGAATCTATGGGGTACATAAAAATCCCTTAAGTGTTGGATAATGACATTTCTTGCAAGCTATTATCGGTATGGCGATACCACTTCATAGTTCCTTGGTAAATAACTCTTTGAAATGGTGATTTAGTTATGTGCTAAAGGTTTTATATAGGCAATAATGATGGGTTTTGACAGCTTACTATGAAGGTGTGAGTCCGATGGATGAACACTGAAAACTCATGTTTGCTGACATTAGGGTTGGTCATGGTGACCTGATACTCGTGGGGTACATGAGAATCCCTTAAGTTTATACTTGTTCATATATATCATGGAGGGTAAAAGGTACACGGGAATTGCCATCCCCTATGATATCTCTAGTTCGTGCGGCTACACATACTGGGGCCATTCAGGGGGTAACACTAGCCCCATACAGCTCATAGGTGGGTTATGATAATAAAGCTACATAAACCAAGGTTAATAGTTTAACTGCATGCAAAACCCAATTCCTTTCCCGGCATGGAATATCTATATCTATATATGTATGTATGTATGTATGTATGTGATTGCACTTGGTTATTTAATTGATTTTAAATGGTGGCATTATTTCATCTTTCTATTCCTGAGTACATGCTAATGTTCACCCACTAACCTATTTTTAGGCACTGTATCGCCACGTGATGCAGGAATTGGTCATAATATTCCTCCTACTTAGTGACTTCGATTTGGGGACAATAATTATATTAGACTGAAGTAGTGAGCTTCAATACTTTGGAATACTCCATTTCATGCTATGGATATCTTTCATACTTTTGTTTATTTATTGGACTTGGGTTTTGGCTATGATCGAGGGCATATCCAGATTAGATATTTTTTTTGGTTATACTCATTATGTGACTACTTTGTGCATGGGAGGTGTCGATATTGGTATTATCCTTGACATTGGTATGGTATTAGAGCTGACAGTGATAGGATACTTGATTATATTGTTGGTTGGTTTTAGTTATGGATTTTATTATTGTCTTTAAGTATTAATTGTTATATCTTGTTGTATTTTTGAAATTTTTTTGACATAGGGTACAGGGAGGTTATGGTTTTGTATTGGGGGTGGTCTCTGATCTCAGTTGGACTTAAGGTACCCGACATAACTAGGCCCTAGTTCGGGTCATGTTAGATTGGTATCATAGTACTAGGTTCATAGTTAATTGGGAGTCCACAAAGCCGTATCGAGTAGAGTCTCTTTTAAAGATTTGTAGTGCACCACACTCATAAGGGAGAAGCTACGAGGTATTTTGGAATATTTATATTTATTTTGATCTATTTTCAAGCTGTAGGGTCTAAGTCCTTAACTTTTCTCTAATTCCCATTTGTTTGCTTTTTAGATCATGCTTTGATGATCTGAAGAGCATGGAAACTCCTCTGTTCCAACTGAGCACAATGTTGATGGGATATACTTTACTCATGGGATCCATACCCGGTCTAGTGGTCTAATGCCTAATTGTCCTACTAGACTTCCATAGGTTTCCTTTAGTCTATCTCATGTTGACATAGTTGGTAGCTACTCAGTCTCAGCTTGGTGTTCTTTTTACTCCATTTTCTGAGTCTACAAGGGATGGACACTTCATGAGGTTGAACCCCATGACCTTTACGGGTGTTATGGATCCCCTTAAGGTTTTCTTGATTAAGTGGAAAAGATTTTCTAAGTTATCCATGCCACAAATATGGAAGGCATTGAGTTTGCTGCCTACCAGCATAAAGATGTGGTGTACCAATGGTATAAGGAATTGAATCAGGCAAGAGGTGATGATACTGAGTTATCTCTAATGGAGGATTTTTCTAATGATTCTCTGGATAGCTTCTTTTCTCAGGAGTTGAGGGAGGCGAAAGCAGAAGAGTTTTTCAATCTAAAGCAGGGTAAGATGTCAGTCAAGGATTATTCTTTAATATTTCACTAGTTATCATGGTATGCTCTAGATTTGGTTTCTAGTATGAGGGTGAGGATGCGGAAGTTCTCTTTCAGGTTGTCCAATGAGTTGATTTTGGAAATTAAAGTAGCCTTGTTGATCAAGGACATAGATACATCTAGGTTGTTAATATACATAAAATAGGTAGAGGAAGAAAAGAAGAAGTAGGATAAGATATAAGAGAGGAAGGGAAAGAAATTTAGGTTCTCTAAGCAGGGTGGTGGCGATTAGCAGAGCGAAAGTGACATTCCATGAACTTCCGACCATGTCGTATAGGAACCTCAAGCACACATATACTGGAGGTCACCCTGTAACACAACCTAAACACCTCATCATGCCATGGGAGTCGAAGGAACTCTTATGAACAATTTAATATCATGGAATAATAAAATAAGTTTGCATTAGATATAGTATAATAACTACACAGGTAAAGAAGAATATTCTCCAGCCACTACGTCGCGGGGGGACGTAGTGTCCGAAGATGTTTAGCGGTTGGAACACTAGCATGTAAATCAAGTGTAAGGATAAAATAACATCATCATTTAACAACAAGACAATATATATATCATCATTCATATTCACATACTTATCTTTACAAATAGGCACTTTACATGCTATACAAGAGTTCAACGTTCATCAACATTCTTAATCATTCCCATGGATATACAAAACATCTTCATATTAAACCACAATGGGTACAAGACTTATCTTGCATTATCAAATCATTCATTCATAAGACATGGAGTGAAGAACTTCCAACTGAGTTAGCATATTAGGTAAACTAGGAACTCGAATTGCTAGTTGTATAATCGGTATAGGAACTTGAATCACTATCCATATAATTTCATTGAACTACGAACTTGAATCGCTAGTCTTATTACCGGTGTAGGAACTTGAATCAATAGCCTTATAATTTGGTGAGGTATTCTAAACACAAGAGATCTCTTCAGACTTGGAACTCGAATTACTAGCCATATCACCAATCTAGGAACTCGAATCACTAGTTATTTCATTATATGAGGAACTCGAATCACTCACCCTTATTAGTCTATATTTAAACTTTTGGGCCATTGGTTCATATCATATTTAGGGCTTTGGCTCACTTAGCCAATTTAACATTATACATGACCACATGGTCCATATGGGAGCCTTTATTGCTCAACCATCTCAATAGGCCAATGCCTTCATTAAAGTATCATAAAATTCAATTTTTGGTCCTCAAAACCCATAAAAACCATTCAGATGTCATTAGCAACATTCTTTCACATTTTTACCACACTTGGTTCAATACCCAATTCAAGTTCATTTTTATGTCTAGGGCTTTACCCTCACATTAGCCAACAACCAACAACGTTATGGATATCACACTACATGGCTCATAATACTTTTACAATATCATTAAAAAATCATTCATACTTATTTAGTCCATTACCTTAGTTCAACACGTTGACAATCATACAACTAGTCATATCACTTAAAAATTTTCACAAACACCTTGTGTTCATACGTTTGAAAAGGTTATTTTCATGATAGAAATAATCAAGACAAGGGTTACCCAAGACCTTTATGTTAAACAACATACAAAAAGAACCCACATATACAATCTGCCCTCAAATACATGAATCAACACAAGTACAAGCATGAATTATCATTATTCATTGTTAGGTAACAAAACCATTTTCATTTGATTAAAAACCACCATGTACACTTATGAATTCATGTGTGAAATACATGGGTTTAGAGTTATTTAGAAAGGTGAGGAGATACATGACTCAAACAAGATGACACACTAATAATATTGACACTTCCTTATTGCCACAAGATGAACACCTTGAAACCCTAGCCTCCAATCTTGCTTGAAGATCCTTTAGTGTGTTTAGGAGTGTTTAAGTATTGAAAATAAGGACTTATAAGCTACAATTCCTTATATAGTGAGATGGTTTAGGGTTTTAGTCATGGGAAATGAACAAAATGTCCTTGTCTAAAAAGATGAAAAGCTCACCCGTGCAGGGGTACAACTCCCCTTTATGGTACCTTGGTCATTAGTGACCTTTGGTATGAGTGGTACCCTAAATCATACACTAGGATTCTCCTAGGTCAACCACACTATTGTGGTTATGAAAAGGCACCCTTGAGTCATAACCAAGGGTACAACTCATGCCCTAATTGTGATATCTACTTATGGCCAAAATAGTCCACATAGTTTGAGACTTTACTCTACACAGTTGAGTAGTATATGACTTGTATGCATTGGTTACGACCAAGGGATGGTCTTTTCGTATAAAAGGTAGTATAATACCCTAAATTCAATATATGGTATGAAAGGTAAAAGAGATAGGTGTAATAATTGTGACCTAAGGTAATAATTAATGTACCCAACTGTACCCACTATAGTGACATCAAAACTTGTTGTTCTTTCAAGGGTTCAAGTCTAGGTTCTTCAATTCTTCCGCTTAGACTATGCATCCTTGAATGAGGGGTGAGGCAAGCATAAACATAAGTTAACACACCAAAATGCATCAACCAACCGTTACATAAGTTAGAAATAAGCCCACCATAAGTACACATCACAATTCATATCATGATCATCACCAATCACCCAAAATTTTAGATGACCACATTGTTAAGTATTTCAGGAAGGGATGGGAGAAAGTAGCTCCAAAATAAGTGGGGAAATTCTGGGTCTTACTTAATAACTAGTGCTCCCTATGCAAAATGATTGGGTGATAGGTGTTTCCATGATGGAAATAACTTTAGGTTACAAGGTGACTAATATTAGGATAGAGGGGCTCAGTCAGCTTCATCATATCCCTCATCAAGATTTTATGGTCACTTGCATTAGGATTATGATGATAAGGGAAGGGACAGGTGCTTCAATTGTGGTCATCCAAGTTATATGCTTATAAATTATCCTATTGGTAAGGTTGCCTTTGGGGAAATAAGGTTCCAATTGCCTCTTCTTTAGCTTCAACATGAAAGGGTGCACTATCTAGCTCTGACACTGATCAAAACCATCTTTATTCTCTTACTACTCACCAGGAGTCTGAGTCGTAGCATGATGTCGTGATTGGTACATTGAAACTCTTTTCTTAAGATCTATACTATTTATTTAATTCAAGGTCTATAATCTCTTATGTGACCCTATTTATGGCTGTGCATTTTGATTTTTGTCCTGAGTATGTTTCAGACCCTTTTCCATTTCTACCCTGGTAGGTGACTTTGTGATTGCTAGAAGAGTCTATGGCATTGTGTGATATCTGTTAGCAGTAAAGAAAATATGATGGATCTGTTTAAATAACATATGGTGTATTTTGATGTCATATCGGGGATGGATTAGTAGCATTTGTGTTATAATTCTTTACACTGTCGGACCCATAAGGTTGTTTTTAAATTCCCTAATGAGCTAGTTATTGAGTGGGAGGGTGGTTCCCTAACTCCTAAGAGTAATTCCCTGTGGGGGGGTGGTTCCCTAACTACTTGGATATCTTTATTATATAGTATGGGTTAAAGATTCTAACTCAGAAGGTCCTTCTTTGCATTCCATCCTGCCGAGGTCTTCCTTGATTACTTTCTTGTTGTTTCTCCTGATAGGAAGATTGAGTTTGGAATTGATATTGTTCTAGATACTTGTCCAATTTCTAATCCCCCATATAAAATAGCTCCATCTGAGTTGAGAAAGCTTAAGGAAAAATAAAAAGATCTTTTAAATAAGGGTTTCTTCCATCCTAGTGGTCCCTATGAGGTGTATTGGTGTTGTTTGTGCGTAAGAAATATGGTTCCCTTTGGATGTATATTGATTACCGATAATTAAAAAAGTAATAGTAAATAATTCAAAGGATAAATGATTTTTTTGATCAGTTGTAGGGCGCTATGTTTTTCTCCAAATTTGATGTTTGATCAGGGTATCATCGGTTAAAGATTAGGGAGGAGGATATACCTAAGACTAATTTTTGTATGTGGTATGGGCACTTTGAGTTTCTTAATTTGCCTTTTGGGTTGACCAATGCCCTTGTGGCATTCATGGATTTGATGAATAGGGTCTTTCATTAATTTCTAGATTTTTTATCATTGTGTTCATAGACAATATTCTTGTGTACTCTATGAGTAAGTTAGATCATACCGATGACATCCGTGTTGTGTTGCAAACCTTGAAAGAGCAATAATTATATGCCAAGTTTTCAAAATGTGAGTTTTGGTTGAAAGCTGTTAGTTTTTTGGTCATATCATTTCTAGTGAAGGCGTTATTGTAGATCTGCAGAAGGTTGCAGTGCTAATAAGTGGCTTAGACCCACGACTCCAACCAACATTTTGGAGCTTCTTAGGTTTAGCTGGATACTATAGGAGGTTAGTGGAGAGTTTTCCTCTATAGTTTCCCCGTTGACTAAATTGACTCAGAAGACGGTAAACTACTTTTTGTATAATGCTTGTGAAGGTAGTTTTTAAAAGTTGAAGCATAAGATAATTTCGGCTCCAATTTTGAGTTTGCTTGAAGGCACCGATGAGTTTGTGGTCTATTGTGATGTCTCCTATATGGTACTTGGTTGTGTTCTAATGTAGAAAAGAAAGGTTGTAGCTTATGCTTCCAGACTGTTGGAGGATGTTTAAGAGGAACTATTCGACTCATGATTTGGAATTATTAGGTGTGGTGTTTTCTTTTGAAATATGGCATAACTATTCGTATGAAGTGCATGTGGATATTTATTTTGATTAAAAGAACGTGCCATATGTGTTTACTTAGAATAAGCTTAATCTCAGGAAAAGAAGATGGATTGAGCTTCTAAAGGATTATGACATGAGTCTTCACTTCCATCAAGGTTAAAGCTAATGTAGTTGTTTGTGCTTTTAGAAGGTTATCCATGAGAAGTCTAGCCGATGTGTATAAGGAGAAGCGGGAGGTAATGTAATACCCCAAAAAAAATCCAAACCAATAGTAGAGCCATGTACCAAGATTATGCATAGTATATCATGGTTATTTTATAGTTTTATGACTAAGTTAGATGTATATTAAGGCTTCAAATAAATCCCAGCTATCAGACGAATCAAAACATTCCCTACTGATTGAATTCTTGAGAATGATATTGGTATAGTCAACTACAAATGAGCATATATCTCATTATACTTGGAATTTTTGAGTTAATTACCTATCAACAGATTGATAATTTAATTAGCATTCCAATGATACTAATTTTGTCTAAATCCGATATCGGAGAAAAGAGTTATTCCTATTTTACTCTATCATGTTAGGCTGGAAATAGTGTGACGAAATTCGTGATATCTTATCACATTTGTGATGCCCTATCACAAAGGTCGTCAGCCTTAGGCAGAAACTAACTCCTAAGTGACGAAATTCGTGATAGCTTATCACATTTGTGACGCCCTATTACGAAGGTCGTCAGCCTTAGGCAGAAACCATCTCCTAAGTGACGACATTCGTGATAGCTTATCACATTTGTGATGCCCTATCATGAAGGTCATCAGCCTTAGGCAGAAACCAACTCCTAAGTGACGACATTCGTGATATCTTATCATATTTGTGACTCCCTATCATGAAGGTCGTTAGCTATGATTTTTCAGCAACTGGGAATTTATTTCATAAGGGTATTTTGGTCATTTCCTTCACCTTCCACGACTTATAACCCTAAAGAGGCATAATTTTTTCCATTTTTCTTTAGTTAAGAATATCAAAAACCCTCTCTTACACTCTCAACCACAAGATTAGGGTATTCATCAAACTCATCTCTCAAAAGCAAGATTCAAGCTTTTTTCCAAGATAATCGAGAATTAAGTTTCCCAATCCAATAACTCTCCAGTAAATCATCAAGGTTTCCTTTCTAAGGTATGATTAGTGTTCATTTATATCCAATCCACTCATAGAGCTCAAGAACCATGTTTTAAATATTAATTTGTAAACTATTTGTGGTGATATGAGTATGTACATGTTGACGATTGTTGTTTAAGTTTCAATGTGATGTCTAAAGGTGTTTTCATGGAATATATATGTTTGTTAATTGAAAACCATGAACTTTAGGTGGTTTAATATGGTGCAAGTATTAAACCCACATATGCCTTAAAGAATGCATGCAAGGTGTTTGATAAAATGCTTAGGATTCTTGGAATTCATGTTTGTATGATTCTATGATGTCTAAATGACTTGTCCATGTTAGCTATATACTTCAATATGAATTCCATTCTTTTCATGTGTTGCTATTGTGGTGGTATGAAGCATGTAAGATAATGGAGATATACAACATGTACATGAAATATATCCATGCATTCCCTACAATGTTTAATATGTTGAATAACTATGTGAAATATGATATCCCCTACTTATGATATTATGAATTGTGGACTCAAATCTTGTGATCAAGTGATGTCATGTGTGTCAGTTTCCTTCTATAGAGTCCTGGATGTATTCGTACCCAAAAAATATAGCTGTATGCCTAGAGCCATGTGATATTGTCAGGATAATCTTAGTCAAGCTATAATCTATTGAACTCAGTCAGTCACGTGACTCAGAAAACCTCAGAAATATCATGATCTTAGTTAACTCACAGATAATAGTACTACTCTGTCAGGCAACAGAAGTCAGTTAATTTATGCATGTATAGTCAGTTGAATCATGTTTAGTTTCATCAGATGGGAGTAGAAGTTAGCACCAAGTGAACCCAAGGATAGGAACTAACCTACCAGTTTAGAGTGTTCATAGCAGTCATCCTTGTGTTCATGAACTTGTAGCCAACGTAGGTTTGATGAGGTGTCTTAACCTGTCAGTTTAGGTTTCCCACCGCTCTCCTTTTGAATACTTGCCAGCTAAGGGTCACTAACAACTGATCCTACCAGTGGCACGGAATTGATACCCTTCCAGTCGAGGCAGAGATTGGACCCTAACTTAGCTATATGCATTATTGGGGCATATCTGTTAAACAACTACCTCCTACCATTTTAGAATCAGTCTTAGTAAAAGAACTCAGATAGGTCTTCAAATTTTAGTATATAAGGACTATCAGATACAGTCAGACTCAGTTATAGTACGCAACTCAGATAGTTCCATAAGATTCATGATTGTTAGATACAGTCGGCCATGTTGTTAGAATTTCAGTAAACCATGAATTAGCATACAGGACTAGCTATCATGCACCTATGATTTCAGTTACTGTGTATGAATATTTGTACTCTTACGTTCATATCAGTTAGACAGTTAGCATTGTTCATGCATGTAAACCCTAGTTATCTTTATCCTACCTCACTCGTATACTCTGTACATTCCCTCGTACTGGCGCATTTGCGCTATGGTACTTTCTTTTCATGTTACACCATAGGTTTAGAGACACAAGCTCCAGATAAGCAGTAGCAGTAGCATTTCCAGTCACAAAGATTCAGTGAGTTCTCTTTATTCAAGAATAATATGATTTGATTTATTCATTATTATTTTAGCCAGTTATTAGTTTATGGAGTTATTTGGAGACATGTTCCTTCAACTCCTTATTCAGACAATACTTAGAGGCTTTCAGATTTAGTATTCAGACTTATGTTCAGATTTGATTCAGTTTTCAGCTGTTTTAGGTATCTTTCACCTATATGGATATTATGTTTTGATAGATTCTTTATTTAGTTGAACCTTAAGGCCTACATGTTCATGTTTTCCACATTATTACATTATATATTGCAGTGTACAGGTACAGACATCAGTTATGGGTTTAGTTGAGATCCTTTGGGGTCATAAGCACCGTGTATCATTCCAATTCAGAAAAATCGAGGCGTTACAAACTTTGTATTAGATCCTAAGGTTTAATAGAGTCCTAGAAAGTATGAAAGACGCATCTAGTAGAGTCTTGTACATGGGTGTGTTGCACGCCACATTTATGTACAGGAGGTTATGAGATGTTTTAGGAATAGTTCGCTTTCTTTAGTATTCATGTTGTGCTACTAAACATAATTTCAAGTCAGTCACTCAGTCTAATCCGCTCTTTTGTTATTTAAGAAACATGCCTCCAAAGAGAAGAAATCAACCAGCTCCTCAGCCTGAAGATCCTTTGAGCGAACATATTTCTTATGCGGAGTTTAGGACCATATTTACCACTCTTGCTTAATCTGTAGTTGCCCAGAATAAACAACCAGTATTTATTCCGTCCAACCCAGTGGACAATTCAGCAGTAGCTAGGATTTGGGACTTTACTCGAATGAACCCTCCGTCCTTCTTTGTCTCAGTAATTCATTGACCAAGTCCATAAGGTCATTAATATCATGGGAGTCACTTTTTCTTAGAGTGCAGAGTAAGCCGCATACCAATTGTAGGATGTCGCTCACACTTGGTACAAGCAGTGGTTAGCAGAAAGGTTAGAGAATGCAGGTCCTGTTGAGTGGAAAGAATTTGTCACGGCTTTCTTAGATAAATTCTTTCCCCAAGAGCTGAGAGAGGCCAAATTTCTTGAGTTCATCAATTTCAGGCAGGGAAATATGACGGTTAGAGAGTATTCTCTTAGATTTACTCAGCTAGCCAGATATACCCCTCATATGGTTGCAGACAACAGGGTTAAGATAAGCAAGTTCATGTCAGGGGTGAATGATAGCATAGTAAATGAGTGTAGGTCTGCGATGCTGAATAGTGATATGACTTTAGCCAGGCTCATGACCCACGCTAAACAGATAGAGGAGAAGAAGGTTAAGACTAGAGAGAGGTAGAATAAGAGAGCACGATCAGGCAGTTTTAGTTTTGCTCAGCCAAATGAGAGGGAGAAAATCATTCCCAGTTTCATCCTAAGTCAGCAGTGACAACCCCTTCCTCCGCTAGTGACCCAGTGCCAATGTTCTGGGATGGAAACAGAGATAGAGCACTAGGCTCTAAATCTCAGGGCAGTGTTAGCAGTGCCTGAACAAATCTCCTTTGTTAGACTTATGGTAAGAACCACAAGGGTATTTGCAGAGTTGGTAGTGATGTCTATTTTGGTTGTGGTAAGCCAGGACACAGGATTAGGGAGTGTCCTAGGCCAGTCCCTCATGGTCATTAGAGTTGTTCCATAGCTCAGTCCGATTGCCTGAACCAGCAGGGTGCCACTTCCAGTACTACTAGTGTGCAACGCCCAAATAGACTCTATGATCTTCAGACCCGATAGGATCAGAAAAATTCTCCTGATGTCGTTACTGGTATGTTATAGGTTTTCCATGTTCAGATTTATGTTTTACTAGAATCAGGTGTATCCTTGTCTTTTGTCACTCTATACATAGTAGGCAATTTTGGAATCAGTCCTGAAATTTTAGCAGAGCCCTTTTCAGTCTCTACCTCAGTGGGTAAAACCATCATAGCTCGGCGGGTATACAAGAACTTTCCAGTTATGATGTTTCAGAAATCCATGTCAGCAGATTTAGTCAAGTTAGAGATGACTAATTTTGATGTCATTCTCGGCATGGATTGGCTTTATTTCTACTATGCCATAGTCGACTGCAGAAACAAGATATTTCAGTTTTAGTTCCAGAATGATCCCGTCCTAGAGTGGAAGGGTAGCACTTTGTCTTTTAGGGGTCAGCTTGTTTCCTACCTTCGGGAAAGGAAAATAATTTATAAGAGGTATGCGTGTCATCTAGTGCATGTTAAGGATTCTAGTTTTGAATCTCCAAGTATCGAATCAATTCCAGTGGTTAATGAATATTTAGATGACTTTCCCAAAGATCTTCTGGGCATTTCTCCCGAAAGGGAAATATCTTCGGCATAGACCTTCTCCCAGAAACTCAGCCTATTTCTATTCGGTCATACAAAATGGCACCAGCAGAACTCAAGGAACTGAAGATCAATTGAAGGATCTCTTAGATAAGGGATTCATCAGGCACAGTGTATCCCCATGGGGTGCACCAGTCTTATTCGTGCACAAGAAAAATAGTTCTCTAAGAATGTGTATTGATTACCATCAGCTCAATAAAGTCACGATCAAGAACAGGTATCCGCTGCCTAGAATAGACGAATTATTTGACAAACTTTAGGATGCCAGTTATTTCTCCAAGATAGACCTCAGATCAGGCTATCATCATCTCAGAGTTAGAGAATGTGACATCCCAAAGATAGCTTTTTGTACTCGGTATGGTCACTTTGAATTTCTAGTCATGTCCTTTGGTATTACTAATTCCCCTGTAGCTTTCATGGACTTGATGAACTGGGTGATCAAGCAGTACTTGGATAGATTCTTAATAGTCTTCATAGATGATATTCTAGTCTATTCTCGAACAGAGCGTGATCATTCAGACTATCTCATAATTGTTCTTCAGACTCTGAAGGATCACCAGTTGTTCGCCAAGTTTAGTAAGTATGAATTTTGGCTAAGATCAGTGGCATTCCTTGGCCACATTATTTCCGGTAATGACATTAGAGTAGATCTTGAGAAAATCAAAGCGGTAAGAAACTAGACGCACCCTGCCTTTCCATCAGATACAAGAGTTTCTTGGGTTTGGCTGGCTATTATATATGGTTTGTTGAGGGATTTTCTTCTATTGCATCTCCTATTACTAGATTGACTCAGAAGAAGGTCAAGATTCAGTGGTTAGAACCTCGCGAGAAGAGTTTTCAGGAGTTGAAGACTCGACTTACCTCAGCTCCAGTTTTAGCACTTCCCGATGGTTCCGATGGATTCGTAGTATTTTGTGATGCATCCAGAGTAGGTTTAGGTTGTTTCCTCATGCAGCATGTTAGAGTCATAGCCTACGCCTCCAGATAGTTAAATCCCTATGAGAAGAATTATTATCCTCATTACCTTGAGTTAGCTGCAGTTGTCTTTGCCTTAAATATTTGGAGGCATTATCTATACGGTGTTCATGTAGATGCCTTCACAGATCATAAGAGCCTTCAGTATGCCTTTTCATCATAGAAGGTGGTTAGAGCTATTGAGTAATTATGACATGAGTGTCCTTTATCATCCTGGCAAGGCCAATGTAGTGGCTGACACACTCAGTAGACTGTCCATGGGTAGTATTTCCCATGTTGATGATAGTAAGAAGAAATTAGCTCAGGAGTTTCATCAGCTTACCATACTAGGAGTTCGCTTAGTCGACTCTTCAGAGGGTGGTGTATGTGTTCAGAATAGTTCAAAGTCATCTCTAAGTTTGAGGCAAAAAAGAAGCAAGACAGGGATCCTAGCCTTGTCAAGCTAAAAGAGTCAGTTTAGAGTCAAGAAGTAGAGATTTTCTCCCAAGAGGGAGATGGTGTTCTCCGTTGTCAGGGTCGTCTATGTGTTCCCGGTGTAGATGACTTGAGGCAGAGAATTCTTGCAGAAGTGCATGGTGCACGATACTCTATTCATCCAGGGGCCACTAAGATGTACCGCGACTTATGGGAGATCTATTGATGGAGTGAGATGAAGAGGGATGTTGTAGAGTTTATGGCTAAGTGCTCTACATATCAGAAGGTTAAGGTAGAGCATCAGAAACCTAGTGGTTCCATGAAGGAGTTCACTATTCCTCTTGGAAGTGGGAAGAAGTGAACATGGACTTCATAATGGGTTTTCCTAGAAAACATCATCAACATGATTAAGTTTGGGTCATTGTAGACAGAATGAACAAGTTTGCTCATTTCCTTCCAGTTCGTACCTCTTACTTAGTCGAGGATTATGCCAAACTCTATATTAGGGAGTTGCTCAGATTACACAGTATCCCACTATCTATCATCTCAGACAGAGGTACCCAGTTCACCTCTCACTTCTAGAAAGCATTATAAAACGGCCTTGCTACCTAAGTTCATCTTAGTACAGTGTTTCATCCTCATACAGATGGTCAAGCAGAAAGGACCATTCAGACTCTAGAAGATATGCTAAGAGCATATGCAATTGATTTCAAGGGAAGTTGGGATGAGCACTTGTCTTTAATTGAGTTTGCATACAACAACAACTAACACTCAAGTATTCAGATGGCTCCATTCAAAGCTCTATATGGTAGGAGATATAGGTCTATGATTGGTTGGTTCGAAGTTAGTAAGGACATAGTCATAGGGCCTGACTTAGTATTCGATGCCTTAGAGAAAGTTCAGTAGATCAGAGAATGACTCTGGGCTGCTTAGAGCCAATAGAAGTCTTATGTAGATGCTCATAGAAAGGATCTTGAATTTGAGGTCGATGACTATGTCTATCTCAAGATCTCTCCCATAAAGGGAGTGAAGTGATTCGGAAAGAAGGGAAAGCTTAGTCCCCGATATGTCGGTCCCTTCAGGATTCTCAGTCGCTTTGTCTAGGTAGCCTATGAGCTCAAATTGCCTTCAGATCTAGCCTCAGTTCATCTAGTCTTCCATGTCTCTTTACTCAAGAAGTGCATAGGTGACCCAGTAGTTGTATTCCCTATTTAGAGCATTGACTTTCAGAATAGCCTCTCTTATGAAGAGATTCCAGTCAAAATCCTCGACTATCAAACTCGTAGGCTGAGGAACAAAGAAGTGCCTCTAGTCAAGGTTCTTTGGCAGAATCAATCCATGGAGGGATCCGCTTGGGAAGAAAAAGCAGACATACAAACCAAGTACCCCCATCTTTTCTTCGCTAATTCAGGCTTAGCTCGAGGTAACCATTTTCCTTAAGCTTAGTCAATTACATGTTCAAAATTCTAGTATAAAATTGATATTAAGTATCATTGCATAGCTTATCATGTAATCATGTATCAGTTCAGTCAAGCGATCATGCATCAGATATGCATTCTCATTGCGAGAAATTTTAGTTCATCCGAACATCAGTCATGCATTCATGAGTTCAGCTTATCAGTTATCCATTAGATATGTAAGTTCAGTTGGGGTATATTCAGTTTAGAATTCAATTCAGTCCTAAAATCATATGCCATTTGAGCATGATCAAGTGTATGCGTTGTTTTATCTTTTCTCCCCTCTCAAGCAGTCATCATTCGAGGATGAATGTTTCCAAGAGATAGCTATTGTAATACCCCAAAAAAATCCAAATCAATATTAGAGCCATGTAACAATATCATGCACAGTACATCATGGTTCTTTTATAGTTTTAGTAATTTAGATGTATATCAAGGTTTTAAATAACTCCCAGCTATCAGACGAATCAAAACATTCCTTACCGATTGAATTCTTGAGAAGGATATTAGTATAGTCAATTTCAAATGAGAATATCTCTCATTATACTTGGAATTTTTGATCTTATGACCTATCAACACATATATAATTGAATTATATTTCCAACGATACCAATTTCACCTAAATCCGATATCAGAGAAAATAGTTATTCCTATTTTAATGCAGTATGTCAGGCTGGAAATAGTGTGATGACATTCGTGATAGCTTATCACATTTGTGATTCCCTATCACGAAGGTCATCAGTCTTAGGAAGAAACTAGCTCCTAAGTAGCAACATTCATGATAGGTTATCACATTTGTGATGCCCTTTCACGAAGGTCATCAGCCTTAGGCAGAAACTAGCTCCTAAGTAACGACATTCGTGATAGCTTATCACATTTGTGATGCCCTATCACGAAGGTCATCAGCCTTAGGCAGAAACCAGCTCCTAAGTGATGACATTCATGATAGCTTATCACATTTTTGATGCCCTATCACGAAGGTCTTCAGCTATGATTTTTCAGTAACTGAGAATTTATTTCATAAGGGTATTTTTGTCTTTTCCTTCACCTTCCATGACTTATAACCCTACACAGGCGTAATTTTTCCCATTTTCTTCAGTTAAGCATCTCAAAAACTCTCTCTTATGATCTCAACCACAAGATTAGGGTTACCATTAAACTCATCTCTCAAAAGCCAGATTCAAGCCTTTTTCCAAGATAATTGAGAATTAAGTTTTCCAATCCAAGAACTCTCCAACAAATCATCAAGGTTTCTTTTCTAAGATATTCGTAGTGTTCATCAGTGGATCCAATCAATTCATAGGGCTCAAGAACTATGTTTTAAAAATTATTTTCTAAACTTTTTATGTTGATATGAGTATGTACATATTGACGATTGTTGTTTAAGTTTCAATGTGATGTCTAAAGGTGTTTTCATGGAATATATATGTTTGTTAATAGAAAACCATGAACTTTAGGTGGTTTAATATGGTACAAGCATGAAACCCACCCATGCCTTAAAGAATGCATGCAAGGTGTTTTATAAAATGCTTAGGATGCTAGAAATTCATATTTGTACGGTTCTATGATGTCTAAATGACAAGTCCATATTAGCTATATACTTCAATATGAATTTCATTCTTTTCATGTGTTGCTATTATGGTGGTATGAAGCATGTAAGATAATAGAGATATACAATATGTACACGAAATATATCCATGCATTCCCTACAATGTTTAAGATGTTGAATAACTATATGAAATATGATATCCCCCACTTATGATATTATGAATTGTGGACTCAAGTATTGTGATCAAGTCATGTCATGTGTGTTAGTTTCCTTCTATCGAGTCTTGGGGGTATTCATACTCAAAAAACATAGTTGTGTTCCTAAAGTCATGTCATGTTTTCATGATAATCTTAGTCAATCTATAATCTATAGAACTCAGTCAGTCATGTGACTCAGGAAACCTCAGAAATCTCATGATCTTAGTTAACTCTCAGATAATAGTAATACTCCATCAGTCAACGAATGTCAATTAATCTGTCTATGTACAGTCATTTGAATTATTTTTGGCCTCTTCAGATAAGAGTAGAAGTTAGCACCGAGTGAACCCAAGGATGGGAACTCACCTACCAGTTTAGGGTGTGATTCTTAGCAGTCATCCTTTTGTTCCAGAACTACGTATCTAGCGTAGGTTGAGACATCTTAGCCTGTTAGATTAGTGTTGATGAGGTGGATTAACCTATTAATTTAGGGTTCCCACTATTCTCCTTTTGAATTTCTGCCAGCTAAGGGTAACCCACAATTGTCCTTACTAGTGGCACGGTATTGACACCCCTCCAGTCGGGGCAGAGATTGGACCCTAACTTAGCTATATGCATTATTAGGGCATGTCGATTAAACACCTACCTCCCATAGTTTCAGAATTAGTCTTAGTAAAAGAACTCAGATAGGTCTTCAGATTTCAGTATATCAGGACTATCACATACAATCAGACTCAGTTATAGTATGGAACTCAAATAGTTCCATCAGATTTAGGATTGTCAGATACATTCACCCATGTTAGAAGAATTTTAGTATCAGTCATGTTATCCATCAGTAAACCATGTATTAGCATACAGGACTATATATCATGCACCCATGATTTTAGTTACTATGTATGCATATTTGTACTCTTACGTTCATATCAGTCAGAAAGTTAGAATTGTTCATGCATGGAAACACTGTTTATATTTAGCCTACCTTACTCTTATACTTAGTACATTCCCTCATACTGATGCATTTTGACTATGGTGCTTTCTTTTCCTATTACACTATAGGTTCAGAGACATGAGCTCCAGATCAGCAGGAGTAGTAGAATTTCCAGTCGCAGAGATTCAGTGAGTCCTCTTCATTCGAGGATAATATGATTTTATTTATTCATTATAATTTTAGCCAGTTATCAGTTTATGAAGGTAGTTGGAGACATGTTCCTTCAACTCCTTATTCAGACAGTACTTAGAGCCTTTCAAATTCAGTATTTAGACTTATGTTCAGATTTGATTCAGTTTTAAGCTATTTTGGGTATCTTTCACCCATATGGATATTATTTTTTGACAGATTCTTTATTTAGTTGAACCTTATGTCCTACATGTTCATGTTTTTCCCATTATTACATTATATATTGCAGTGTACAGGTATAAATATCAGTCATGGGTTAGCTTGTGATCCTTTGGGGCCATAAGCACCATGTAGCATTCCGGTTTAGAAAAATCAGGGCGTTACAGTTAGTGAAAAACATTTACCATTTGGCTAACCTTTTAGTTCATCTCTTGGACTCCAAAGATGGTGGTATGTTTATTCAAAGTGTCGTAGTTATCTCATGGAGGAGAAGTAAGTGTTAGATCCAGTATTGATGAGGATGAAGGGTGATATTGGTAGGCAAAAGGTGATGGCCTTTGACATTAGCAATAGTGGTACTTTGTGATATCAAGAGAGACTGTGTTTGCGGCGTCAATGATTTGTGAGAGAGGATATTTCCCGAGGTATGGGAGTTATGATATGTTGTTCATCCTGATTTGACAAAAATGTATCATGACTTCAAGAAGATGTATTTGTGGAATAATAAATGCATGATACGTCAACAAGTGAAAGTTGAGAACGTGAGGTTAATGAGTGTTGAATTTACCATTCATTTGCACTTCTCATTCATGCACACTACTATTATTTGAAGACATAAATAAGAAAAAATTATGATTAAGTGCACTAATTTCCATATTTTACAAGCATACAGGTGATGAGATATAAAGATATAGAATTGAGCTGAAAAGGAAGAAAATAGAGAAAAAAAGTACACAGTTGATGGACCATGTACAAAATGAGGGTCAATTATCACGATCGCGTTCTGAAGGCTATGAACGCAGCCTATCAAGAAGGTCAGCAACTGTGATCATGTGGATCTACCAACGATCACGGTAGCTGTGATCACAACAAATCTAGTGCGATTGAGGCAATGCAAAATTTGGCCCAAGGCCAGTTTTGTATTTTTTAGCAGTTGTCCCCAAATCCCTTTAAAGACGAAAACCCTTGCCCATTTTGGGAACTCTAGATACTAGCAATATTTTTCATTTGAAGTTAAAACCCTTAATTGGGCTAGAATTGTAAGTTTACTTGGAGACTTTGAATTTAGTAATTTCTTGAAGAATGGATGCTTTACAGAAGCCTTATGGTATAATTTTAGCCCATTTCATCCTGATTAGCACAATTTTAGTGTCTTGGGATTAGAACTAAGGTGCAATTAGTTATGGGTTATGATGTATTTGTGTATATGCTAGTTGGTTGATGATGGGTTGTACTATTGTTTGATTGAATCAGATGGGATTTATGGGTGAAATCCCTAAATACTAAAAATGGGTTTGTAGGTGAAATCTCCAAACTCTTGAAAGCTCAAACCATCCTTGTGAAAGGGGTTTGGGTGAATATTTAGAACCCACATCATCCTTGAAAGAGGGATGTGGGAACCAAGGCAATAGTAGATAATTAATGGGTTTGGTTTGCTAATTCTGACTATCTTAGACATAAGAGTGATTATGATGTTGACTATACCTTGGGTATTTTCCTAGAAATAGGTATACCCAGCTGAGGTAATAGGTGAATATAATTAACATACTTGTTAGGTATCCAAAAGGTTAAACTAGTGAAATTTTTGAGGTTTTGTGGACAAACTAGCCTCAAGGATCCTAGACCTAGCCAACCATATTGCTAACAACTAGAATGTAGACCAAATATACATATACCCATACCTAATTTGCCCTTAGGTCAACATACTCCCAAGATTCTCTTTATATCGAAGTTAAATTACAATTGTTGTGTAGTTTGTGTAGTTGAGTTACTATTAACACACACTCTCCAAAAACCATAACCCCTCATTTTAAATTCTTCTTTTTACTTTATTTGCACTTTGGATGGTTATTCTGGATATAACCAAATTTGTATTACTCTAGAAGATCAGGAGAAAACAACTTTTAAATGCCCCTACGACACTTTTACATTCAATAAGATGTTGTTTGGGTTATGTAAGGCACCTACTACCTTCCAATGGTGCATGATGTCTATTTACTCATATATGGTTAAAGAGACCTTGGAGGTTTTTATGGATGATTTTTTGGTTGTAAGAGATTAATTTGAGTTGTGTTTGGCAAACCTGAGTATAGCCTTGCAATGATGTGTGGAATTCAATCTTGTACTTAACTGGGAGAAGTTCCACTTTATGGTTAAGGAGAGTAATATTCTCGGGCATAAAATTTCAGTAAAAGGAATTAAAGTTGATCGAGACAAGGTTGACGTTATAAAGAGACTAGCGCCTCCAGTTTCTGTGAAGGGGGTTCGCAGTTTTCTTGGCCATGCTGTTTTTTATCGTAGGTTTATTAAAGATTTCTATAAGATTGCAAACCCACTCTGCAAACTTTTGGAGAAGGAAGCGAAGTTCTTCTTTGATGAAGATCGCCTGAAAGAATTTAAATGCCTTAAAGGGAAACCGGTGGAAGCCCCTATCCTTGTAGCACCAAATTGGTCCAAGCCTTTTGACATCATGTGTGATGCAAATGGTGTTGCCTTTGGAGATGCTTTAGGGAAAAAGAGGGAAAAATTGTTTTATCTAATCTATTATGCTAACAAAGCTCTAAATGGAGCTCAAAAGAACTACACTGTCACTGAGCAGGAACTCCTTGCTGTAGTGTATGCTTTTTAGAAATTTAGAGCTTATCTTCTTGGAACCAAGGTGGTGGTCCACACTGACCATGCATCCTTGAGATATTTGATGGCTAAAAAAGACACGAAGCCAAGGTTTACTATATGGGTGTTACTACTCTAAGAATTTGACTTTGAATTTAATGATAGAAAGGGTTGCAAAAACCAAGTGGTGGATCATCTGTCTAGGATGGAAGGTGAGCGAGCAGTCAGAGATGAGATAGAGATCAATGATGATTTTCTAGATGAGGAAATCTTAGCTGCTGCTCTGGAGAAACTACCTTGGTACGCTAATTTTGTGAATTATGCGGTAAGCGAGTGATTCCAGAAAATCTTTCTTTTCATCAAAGAAAGAAATTTATTCATGATGTGACACACTACTTTTGTGAGGAGCCATATCTTTTTCGGTGATATGATGATAATATAATAGGAGATGTGTTCCATAGGTGGATGTATTAAGTATATTGGAAGCATGTCATGCTTCCCCAGTTGGGGGTCACTATGCAGGTGATCTAACTGCGAGCAAAGTGTTACAGAGTGGCTACTATTGGCCATCATTATTCAAGGATGCTCACGAGTTTGTGCTGAAATATGACCAATACCAGAGGAAGGGGTCTATCTCTAAGAGTCATGAAATGCCTTTAACCAAGATGCTCGAAGTGGAATTATTTGACATATGGGGCATCAAATTTATGGGCCCTTTTGTAAGCTCATATGGAATGAAGTACATTTTAGTTGCTATGGATTATGTATCCAAATGGGTTGAAGTTGTTGCCTTGTCTAATAATGAAGGGAAGAGAGTTGTTTTGTTTCTTAAGAAGAACATCTTCTCTCACTTTGGAGTGCCATGAACTATTATAAGCGATGGAGGATCATATTTTTGTAACAAAGTGTTTTGGGCAGCTTTAGTGAAATATGGGGTGAAACAGCATAGAGTAGCAACTCCATATCACCCACAAACTAATGGGCAAGTAAAGGTGTCGAATCGGGAGATTAAAACCATCCTAGAAAAAACAATGAATGCTAATAGGCAATATTGGGATCGAAAGCTGGATGATACTTTGTGGGCATATCGGACTACTTTTAAGACTCCAATTAGCATGTCACCATATCAGCTAGTCTATGGAAAAACATACCATTTACCGGTTGAGATGGAACACAAGGCTTTGTGGGCTCTAAAAAGGTTAAATCTGAATTAAAAAGAGGCAGCAGAGCTAAATTAGGGAAACTGAATGGGATGGATGAATTCTATCTCGGGGCTTACGAAGGAGCGGACCTTTACAAAGAGAAGATGAAAAAGTATCACGACAAAAGGTTTGAAAGCAGAGACTTTTGAAAAGGTGATTTGGTACTTCTGTTCAATTCCAGGCTCAAATTGTTTCCAGGTAAACTCAAGTCCAAATGGTCAGGACCATTTAAAGTTAGTCAAGTCTACTCATCTGGAGTAGTCGAGCTTGAAAATGAAGACGGCAGCATCTTCAAAGTGAACGGGCAATGAATACAACTTTATATTGGCCCAAAAAACTTAATAAGAAATGTTGATGTCTTTTATCTTGATGAAGTCTGAATAATCGAGATAACTGAGTCCTACCACGATGATAAATCAAGAGCTAGTGAAAGGAAACCCACAACATGTTGTTGTAACCATATTTGGAGTGTATTTCATGTTTTGTGCAATTTTAATGTGTTTGTGTAGTGTACAGGATCAAAAATGCAGTAAAAAAGAAAAAGAGGGATACAAGTGAGCTACCAGAATAAGGTGATAGACGACTAGGCAGACCACTAGTTCTCTGTTGGACCACTACTTTCAACCATCAAGAATTGGCAAGAAAGTTCATTCACTGGATAAGCCACGACGGCCTAAGTGCCGGACCATCACAAAATTGGTGGGCCATCATAAAAGCTGTCAAAAGTAAGATCAGTGATCTACATTCTGGTAAGAAGTAACTGTCAGAATGGTGTACCATCACATTCTTGGTGGACCGTCCTACTTACCATCACACTAAAACAGAAACACCCAAACTCAGGTGATGAGTGACGTTCAGAATGGTGGTCCGCCATACTGATGATGTACCATCAAAATCACCGTCACTTTAACCCTAATCCAAAATCAGGTCGAGTTAAATCGGTCCTCCTTATAAGTAATCTATATTTGACCCAAAGTGAAATTTTAAGGATAAAATTGAGTGGGTACATTCATTGTAACCATTCCATGACCTTTAGCTATTCCACTTTCTTAAGATTCGAAGAACCTAATGGGAGTTATCCCATCTAAGACTCCCTATCTTCTCCATTTTTTACCTTATTTAATCTAGTTCACTCCTTCCCTATCTTCATCACAAATAAAGAGAAATGCAAGAGCTTAAATTAGTAAGTTAGCTTTGACTCTGAAGTTTCAAGCACGTAGCGTACCTGCATAATCTAGTTATGTAAAAACCATTCTGTTCTGGTTGTCCATATTAAGTGTATGAGCATGATTTGTTTTCTTGGTTTGTTCTTATTATTTTGAGTTTGAATGACTTGAGTTAGACTTCAATGTTCCCATTTGTGTGAAATATGAGTAACATAAGTTGTAAAAGTAGAAGAAGGTGCTTAAAATATGAGTTTAGTGCTGTGTTGATAGTTGGAAATTGATCTGATATGCAGTTGCTCGACAAAAGGGTCGAGCCCAAAATTGTGGCTGAAGATGAAGGTGCGACGGTTGAATTCCAAAATTGTGGCTGAAGATGAAGGTGCGGCGGTTGAATTAGTGGACCATCAACTTTATGACAGACTGCCAACTTGACCATCCCAAAGTACTTTGAGATGACACTTTCTGGATATCCAGCTATGGTTTAATTGATGGAACGTCAACTTTATAATGGACCGCCAAATTAACTATCATAAAGCACTTTGAGATAACACTTTCTAGATAAGTAGCAACGGTTGAATTGGTCGACCGTCAACTTTTCGACGGACCACCAACTTGACTGTCACAATGCAAAATTACATGATTTAACTATTTTTTAAAATTTTGAACTAATTCATCACTTCTTCTTCAGGTGTAATGGCCTCTAAACTTCCACAAACCAGAGGAGGAAGATCTCAACGAGGTAGGAATGAGTCCACATCAGCTTACAATACCAAAAAAATAAAATAGAAGATCTTATACTCTCATTGTCTGAGGAAGAGAGTGAGAAGACCTCTAGCAGTACAAGTTAAAGCCCCGATAAAGTAACTGTTGCTACAACTCAACCATTACCTGAGTGGGTGATACCAAAGCTGTTAACGTGGAGGATCAAATGGAAGTTCCTGATGTTGTAGCTAAACCTGAGGGTGATAATGTGATTAGGAAGAAGAATCCATAAATTTGACAAGCTATCAGGTGCAGATAAAGGGGGAACAAAGAGAGTTCTATGACGGGTTGACACCCACAGCTCGAGGGGTCAGAAGATCATTCATAGAAGAATATCAAATTATAACAACAGAACTTCATGAATATCCAAAGTTAGAGAACCGGTTCAATTAATGTGGACTAGCATAGGTAAGTAGACCACCAGGAGAGTACCAACCAAACTGGGTAAGGGAATTCTGCACAAATTACCTGTGTTTGGTGAAAGCGGAATGCCCAAAGGGGACTCCAATCTCAAATATAACAAATAGGGATTCTTTCCCGGTTTGAGGGGTCACCATTGATATCTCAACCTAAACGATAAATAGGATGCTTTTCGAGCCAAGATATGAGGCTCCACCCTCTATCCCAGATTTTGAGTATAGAATGAGAAATGCTTCTAGTCAGAGACGTTGGGCTGCTTCTTTATTGACCGATATGGAAATCCTTCCTGGTTGACTAGTTCCAAAGAGTGTATTGCAAATTTCACTCTTAGCTTTATAGATAAGTTCTGGAGGGCTATTGTTCGATTGAGGTTAACGCCAATAAAAGGAGATGAGAACCTGGATTATCACAGAGTAGTAGTAGTAGCTAGTTTGGTTTCAGGTCTACCAATTGATATTGGATAGCTAATTGCAGATGAGATGTTTGTGCGGGCACATAAAGTGACCACTTCCGTACCCTTCCCATATTTGATCACTAAGTTATACAAACAAGTCGGTGTGCCACTGATCCATGGGGTTGACAATGAAATAAAGGCTACACATATGAATAACATTAAGAAATCAAAAGACAAATCAAAGTTTGAAATTAGTGTGACCAAGCCTCCAACATATCTGTCTCAGTCTACACCAATTCTCAAGGCCACAAAAATGCCCGAAGTTATGCCTTTACCCATCACCACGTATGTACCACCTGATTATGTGCTCCAGGGTATGTTGGCAGGGTTAGTTTATACATAATTTGCTGGTGGAGCGGAGTTTTTGGAATACAGGTTCAATCCAGAAAATTTTGTCAAGGTGGTGAAGAATCAAAAGTGGTTTTAGAAATAGTTAGAAAAGTGGGCTGGAGATTTCAAACCTTTTGTGGATGAAATTATGGCTGAAGTAGTTAGTCCATTTCAAACTATTCAAGTTAGTATGGATAACATGGAAGCTCTATCAACAAAAGGTTAGATTCATTATCTCTCCCTGATCTTGCCAAGCTCATGGCTGAGTTTGAGCAGGCAAAGGCTGACATAGCATAGTTAAAGGGGAGACAATCACAGCCACCTGTATTTAACATAACTTTAGTAGTAAGTGATGATGATGAGGGTATTCTAAATCTGATGGGTAGATTCATGAAGGACAAAGGAAAGCAGCAAATGGATGAAAAAGTAGTAAGGAAAGAAAAAAAAGGACGAAGAGAGAAGCGATGTCACCTGAGGAGTTAGACTAACATAACCTAAAAAGAGCTACAAAGAAGTCAAAGAAAGAAGCTAAAAGAAAGAAAAGAGAAGTAGAAAATGAAGTGGTAGGAGTCTCTACTAGTGCTTCCTCAGCAAGGGGGCGAAGTGCAGGTGTAGTTCAAGAGACGACCCCTCAAAGTGTAGAGGGTGAGGTTGTGAGTGCTCATACCACCATAGGGGCAAACATTATACCGGGTGAGGATGCAGGGACCTCATCCCACCTAATAGATGCCTCGAAGAAATAGGAGGTAATGTAAATATCCCAATCCAACCATGTAAGGTAAATTATTGCTTTAAGGATAATGCATATCTTTCTGTATGGGGGTGGGTGTATTTAAATCATCGTTGGATGTTTTTGCCGATATTCTAAATCCGATCATGTACTATCTAGTAGAAACGACATGTCTAGGGTGTTTTTATTATTGCATTTCAAATTCTGCAGCTTGTAATTTAAATATCTGTGTTTAATGATTATCTATAAAATGTTTTTGTTTCAGAACTTCATTGTAAATATGGATAAGGAATGATGTTGGCATAAGACTATGAGCATGTGTATGTAATTATTTACTTTATTCATGTAAACATGTGTACATAACCTTTAGTAAATCTACATTTGGCATTATTCTTTAAGAGGTGCATGAATCATGTGATGAACATTTTAAGAGTTGCAGAAGAAGTTTAGCTCAGTTGCCCGTGGGTGTGAGGATTTAGTTTCAGTTCTTGTATAGAATAATGCCTAAAACTTGCCCGAGTCATTGATATGGTCTTCTAGTAGATTCAATAGGATAGGATAACAGGCCTCCATGTACTTTTAGCTTACTTAGCCTAAATAGATAACCCCACAAAAAAGATTTTTATCTCATTTGCACTCGTCTTGTGCCTTTACGATCCTTTCTCAATTTCAATAACATTGATTTACTCTCCGTAGGGCGTTAGTATCCTATTCTGGCCCTGTCCTAATATTTGGGTATTGTGCATTTTAATTTAGGCAAAACAACCTAAGTTGAGGGTGAATTTTGTCAAGGTACAAATCCCAAAAGGAAAGTGAGTGTCAATTTTAATCTAAAAGCTTTTAGCCCTGATCAGTTCAAAGATATTGTGCACCTTGACTAAATGAATCAACATAAGTTGGGGATGGCTGATGCTTGTCTTTTTCACTTCAGAAAAAAAAAGAAGGGGTTTATGTTTGAAGTAGAGCCTATTATTGAAAGTAGTAAATGAGTTAATCAGGGCTAAAACAATGCCAAGTCAAGGAGAGTTAAGTCTCAATGAGTCACTTTATCAAAAAACATATCCGTACCTGACCTAAATCGTTCTCACAAGCTGTGAAAAGACCTGTTTGATCCTAGCGAGTCAACCTTGAGGAGATGTCGTATGGATAGGGCAAGCCTATGGGTATTTTGTACTATGCTTGTAACTTCTTTGATGAGTGTGAGAGTTTAGATTACGCCTATATCATGTGATGAGTGGTGCATTTCATTGTTGTGAGGGAAACTGGAGTTTCACTGAGTTTTCCTGTTCTCTCTGGGATGTAACATCCATGTTTGTGTGCTGAATTATGATCAATGTCGGGTGTAGACCCTGATATGTTAAATTCATATGAGTGAAATGATGAGTGAATAGTTGCATCAAAATGTTCAGTGGTTGGTTGCAGGTCATTGTATTGTTCATGTTTACAATTAGGTATTGAGTTGCTTGGGGACAAACAATTATCTTAAGTTGAGGGTATTGATGTTATGGCTTTTGACGGAATATTTAGCATCATCTTCTTGGGAAAATTGTATGTTTTCAAGAATCCAAAGTGGTATTTAATCAGTCTTTTTAGTGTTTTAGGGAAGGAAATGAACCATAGAAGAAACTTGAAAAAAAGTAATAATAAATAGAATTTGATGGTCAAAATTATGGATCGTCATACTTTCGACGGGCCACCAGTGGAATAGTTAAGCATTATCTAGAACATGGCCTCCTAAAGAACTCAGGGATGGACTAAATGGTGGACCGTCAGTATTTCGATAGACCACCAGGTGTACCGTCAGCCCTTATCCAGAAACCACTCTTTGGAAGGACTCATTGATGGACATAATGGTTGATCGTCATACTTTTGATGGACCACCAGTTGGACCGTCAGGCCTTATCCAAAAACCAGTCTTCTGAAGGACTCAGTGACAAACCAAATGGTGGGCCGTCATACTTTCAATGGACCATCAGTTGGACCGCTAGGCCTTATCAAGAAACCACTCTTCTAAAGGACTCAGTAACAGACAAAATGGTGGACCGTCAGACTTTCAACAGGCCACCACTTTGGACGTCAACTTGGACGTGGTTTTTTTGATTTTAAATTTTAAATTCCTTTTTACCTGGGAACATATAAATACAAAATATTAGGGTTAGTGTAGTGACTTTTATCTTTTACAAGTTTATCATCTATTGAAACTCTCTGTAACCTTGTACCTTGGGATTGAAACATATCTTTAGGGAAGTTAATCATTCAATTCTTTATTCAAGATTCAAGAACTGATTCTTGAGATTTTTGTAAGTGAATTCTAAATCTATTTATGAATAATACAAGAATTATGTTTTCTTCTTCTATGGAATTTTGTGGCTAGTTCCCATAACTAGGGTTATGGGATCCTTAATGTGAAAAGTATCTATGGGTTGTGAATAAATTGACTTTCATGAATAACTGATATTGTATAAACCTTTCTTCAATTTAATGGCTTTTCTTGGTTGCAAACTTGAAAAGTGAGCCCAAGAACATCACTTGTTTGAAAGGAAAGTGTTTGTTGGGAAAAGAAAGTGTTTACATGAATTCTAAGGACTTTAAACTTTGGAATAATGGCAAATGCCCTAACAGGATTATCTTACATGGCAAAAAGTTTTAAAGAACAATGTATCCTTTGAGTTTAAGAGAATAAGAGGATAATCTATCCACTTAAGTTGAGAGACTAATGGATAAGAATAGTATTCAACACTTATTGCAATTGAATTTGCTAGATGGAACTCTTAAGTGATTCACAACCCTAATTATGCTAGAATTTTGGTAACCATAGCCTTGGTTTTTTTAATCTCATTAAATTACTAATTACAAAGTGAATCATTCACTGGAATACTCTTGTTACAATTGATTACTTTATAAGTAATAAATCAAAAACCCCCTTATTTAGGAACCTCTGATCAACAGTCCACTAACGATTATAATACTTAGTGAGCACAGTATTCCTTGTGGGATTCTATACCCATCCTAGTTAGGTTCTATATTTGACAGCGACCACTTACACTTTCAAATGAGAGTAGTAATTTAGGTGTATCATTGCACAGTTTATACTCTTTAACAGCCTCCCATTTTCAAAAAATTGTATTACTGCTTTAGTAACCTCTTGTCCTACTATTGACCACTGACTCTTAAAGAAATCTATTGGGATTCCATCAATACCTGGTGCTTTGTCACAGGGTAGATATTAAACTATCTGCCAGATCTCTTTTCTATCACTTCTTCAATTAATTATTGTTGTTGTTCCATATTCAGTTAAGGACCATCTCTTTCTATATCAATATTGATACAAGGCATTACAGTTGCTATGTTCCTTAATAGTTGCTGAAAGAATTGAGTGAATTCCTGCTGGATTTAGGGTGGTTCTGTAATTCTCTGTTCTTGCTCATTGTATCCAGAGCCAATCTTATTCCCTTCTTGTCTTTGTTTTAAGTGAGCATGACAAATTTTTGAGTTGGATTCTCCATGTGCTATCCACGTTTCCCTGGACTTCTGTCTCAAATCCTGTTCATTTATCCAGTTCTACTTTTGGAGTTAAGCAATAACTAATCTCTCTTATTGAATCAATTTTATATCAAATAGATTAGTACTCAATTCTTCTTGTACTTACTGTAATTCTGATCTCAGCTCCTATATTTTTTGCTCCAATGAGGACATCTGTCAATTGAGTGTCTTAACTTTAACTCCAATCTTCAATAACTTCTGCCACACTAAGTATATTGCAAGCCCCTGATTATTTTGACTCCAAACTTCTTTCACTATGTTCTGGAAGTTGTTTTGGTGTAATACAACATTTAGCAGTCTAAATATCTTTTAGTAATCTGTATCAGGACTTTTGAGTTGAAAGTGATTGATGAATGATCTAAGCATCCTCGTTGCCTTAACACAGCCTCTAGGGGCCCATACTGCATAAACCAAGATGCATTGCCTAGTATCCAATCAATCCTGCTGTATATTCAATCAAGTTTTTTCCCTTCTATTGAACCAAGTGTAGTCACACCCATGTTTAGGTAGAAAGCCCAATCCTAACTACTTTATACAGTCCTGGAAGTCTGATATGTCATTTTGTTGGATAGGGGCTCCATTGAGTCTGTCAGTCACAAAAAGTCATATATTGTAATCACCTAGTATTACCCAGGGTTTATTCATATTCTGATGAATTTCTCTCAGTTTGTCCCACATTTCTTTCCTGCCTCCACAGGTGTTGTAACCATAAACAAAAGTCATAAAGCTAGCAAACCTGGAGCCTTTGTTTTCCACATAGCAGTGCACCATTTGTGAAGTAGCTAGTTCAATTATTACCTTCACCTATTGATGTTTCTAGCATAGCCATATTGTTCCTGTCTGATCCACATTATAATCAGTATTGTATGTCCATTCTTAACCAGCAGATTTGTAATGGTATCTTTCTTATTACTCTTTATTTTTGTTTCTAAACAACCTAATAATAAGTCAATTTTATTGTGACTCAGAAAGAGTTTAAAATCCTTCTACTTAAAAGGATTATTCATCCCTCTTATATTCTAGGAACAAAAGATCATCTTGGAGCATTAGAGGGCTGCCCAGGACCCTCAGTGACCCCTAACAAACTGAGTCTACATGCCTCTTCTATATCTCTATCCTCTTGTCTCCTATCTATGTTGCCATCCTGATCTGCCCTTTCATCCTGTATGATCTGCATTTACTCTTTCCCCTTGGTCTCCCTTGCAACAACTTCATTATTGTTATTAGCTAGAGGGCCCTTATTATTTATATTTTTTGAGATAGCCTTTTGTAACCATTGTGTAGGACCCTTAGTTTTCTTCATTGTTGGTGCTGGTTTAGTAGTTTCAAAGGATTATTTTACTACTTTTTTTAATGGGCATTTATGTGTCTCATGTCCTAGAGCCATACAATATTGGAAGTACTCTAGCTACTAATAATAATCCAAGTCTTTATTCCTAACATTTCCATCAGACTCTTCAATCAGCAAGTGCTCAGATAGTGGTTGTGTGATATCTATTTCTATTAGCATTCTTGTATAAGAAATTCTGCCCTCTTCAGCAGTAAGACCATTAGTGCATACTGGTTTACCAAAGTAGCTAGCAATTCTTCTTTGATTTTCAATAGTTCTATACTAAATTGGGAGATTGGGGAGGATAACCCATAGTGGTACTTGTTTTAGAGATTCTTTAATCCTCTAAAAGTTTGGTATCCATGGTTTCAACATAAATTTTCTGTAGTCATATGTGTATGGCCCCTTGTGGAGTACTTTTTCTCTATCATTATCATTCTCAAACCAAAATTTGAAATATCCATCATCATGTAGGAACACTCTAAGTGTTGTTACAAATTTCCAGAATATGTACATAAAGTGTAACATGGTTTAAACGATGGATTCTTCCCCCACAACATACCCTATTAACGAACAGTCCCATTTCCTTTGTTTGTTTTCTACTTCATTTAGATTTAATTTGACCATTTTCACCCCATTCTTCATTACAAGATAAAAGTATTAAAGTTGCTTACCCATCATCGAAAGCTTGTTTTATGGTACCTCAGGTGGTTTGGAGCTTGCTAATAAAGTTAGCTTCCTCATCACCTATGTTGATCCCTCTCTATTAATATCAGTTTCACGTGGTGAGTGTGTGGTGTGGATGGTTTGAGGGCTTTGTATTGGAGTATTCATCAAGCCATTTGAACCACTGCCAGATCCCAATACCCATTCAGCTAGTTGAACTTTAGGTAGTAGTTGAGGAACCCCTGTTTTTGGCGCAACTATTCTCACTTCCGAACCCCTGTTAGTCTCCTTTTATCTTTCAGCTAGCTGAACTGTTGTGTTTTGAGAATCCCCCAGAGCTGGAGTTACTGACTTCCCATTTGATGTTGTTTGTTGTATCCTTACTTTCGATGGTATTTTAGGTGTCATAGTGTTAGTGAGCTTTGCCTTCATCTACTGTTTCCTGACCATTTCCGATGTTGGCATACGTTAGCTAACTTCGCAAAATGAGACTTATAGATTGGGGTTCAAGTTTTTGGTCATTTCCTTCCATTTTAAGCTTAGGTAAGTTCCTAATCCCTATTTCAATTATTTTCCTTTGATTTTATTATTCAAATCATATTTAAACTCAGATTTAAAGGCGGAATTTGGGGATTTTGGCCTGAAAGGTCTAAATTAACATTTTCTTTTTCTCAAACCCCAATTTCAACCTATTTTTTATTTGGGTTTTCTCCTATGGTTTCCTTTAATCATGGAAAATATATTTTTTGACAAAACTTTTAGTTTTACCCTTCGTTTTCAAAAACCAATTTTGGGGGTCCACTTTGACCCTAATTTAGAAGTGGACAGTATGGGTATCATTGGCTTTTTTGATGCATACATGTTATACTTATTTGTTTTAGCTTATTTCGGGTTAATACATGAGGTAAAATCTCAGAATTGATGGTTTTTTGTTTCGTCTTTGGCGTTCGAGATAGATTATGTCTTAACCTTTTTCAGACTAGGTTGGTAGGTTTATAATAATGTAAAAGCATGCTATGTAAAAGTGTAATGACCCGAGACTACCCCTTAGTCGTAACACGATGCCCATGACCCCGAAAGACCACAAGTTAACCCTTTGCTGATATCTATACCTGAGCACTGCATAATATAATATAATAAATACGGAAAGGTGGCGAAAACTTTCCATAAGGTTCAAAATGTCTAAAATACTCAAACTGAAAACTGAATACTAATATTTCTTTCTGAAAAAGCCTATAACTGTATGAACTGTGGAGTTGATTGGACATGTCCCAAACTAACTCCATCTAATAATAATATAGTGAATCTAATGAAGCATTGAAATAAGAAGCATCCTCAGATGATGAGAACTCATTGCTACGTCTACTGCTGTTGACTGAGTCTGGACTGCTAAGGGTGCTCTGGGGCTTGTTCTTCTGAACCTATGGCGTCAAATAAAACACCATAGCGCAAATATATTAGTACAGGAGTATACTAAATATGTAGATGAGGTAAGGCTAAATGCAAGGACTTATGTATGAATAATAACTAACTGACTGATATGCAAAAGCTGGATTAGCATATATAGAGAATCTGTAACTACTTAAAATACTGTGCATACTATGACTGAGCATACTAGGACTGAATCTAATAACTGATATTGAATATACCATCAATCTGAGGTTTCTGAAAATACTGAGATTATACATATCTGAAGCTACTGAAGCTGATATTCATACTTATTAATACTGTAAACTGGATGACTGAGCCTACCGATAATTGATACTGACTAGCTGAATCTGAGATCAAACCTATCTAGAGGGATGATCTCTAAATATTCTAATAATGATTAAGATTGACTAAGCTTGAGATCAGGCCTAACTAACGGGTGATCACTAGAACTGATATTGAGAAAACTCAACTGAATTTGAGACTGAGATCAACCTTATCTGACGGGTGACCTCTGTAGGTACTGCTACTGAATAAATTTATGTGATACCAAGCCTATCTAGAGGGTGGTGTATGAATCTATGGAACTATTGGAGTTCCTTATTGAGATTGATGACAATATCTAACAGTCCTGATTTCCGAGTTCTAATCTTAAAACTAATACTAAAACTGTAACTGTGGGAGTCCTCACTTAACCGACATGCCCCAAATCTGATCTGGTGTGGTCCAACCTATAACCCCAGATGGAAGGTTGTCAATACCATGCGATGGGTAAAGACCTCTTCTATAGTCAAGCCTCTCTTACTGGTGACCCTGAACAGGAAGTCAAGTCTAAGGCAGTATGATAGTCAAGCCTTAATATAATGGACGACTCCTGGTCCTGTGCTGGCTAAATAGTTTTGGAGTACAGGGATTATTGCTAACGACTTTGCCTCTCTAACAGGTAAGTCGTCATCCCTGCACTCGCTCGTTGTTAGTTACTACTTCCAACTGAAGGACTCTAAACTGATTCTTAACTGAACTTAGACTGAGTTGAATCTGTTACAGATCATATTTCTTGACTGATCTGACTGAGTTCACTTAGTTCCGTTATCTGATGAAATACTTATCAATTTAATTTCTGTGTGAAAGTGACTAATGTTTGAGGCTGGATTGAACTAGTATTGAGATTTCTGAATTTTCCTAAATGTTCTGTCACTGACTGAATTCAATAGATCATAGCACGACTGAGATTATCTTGAGACTGACTTGGCAGTTTTCGGGTATAAATATGCCCAAGACTCATTAGCATAAATTAATAAGATAGAAACACACTTGAATATCATGACAATGAACTATCATTCACAACACAGTCAATACGATATCTCATCAATCACTTGAATGGCATAAGCATGTAAATGTATAGGGTAGGCATACTAATATCTCATAGTTGTTCAATAAGGAATACTCATGGACAAGAATGCATGCAACTTATCATAATACATTCAGTAAGGCATTTCAACAAACGCTTGGCATGCATTAGTTATCACATAATCTGGGATTTCATGCTTAACATACTAAAAAGATACTATTCTCTTTACTTAAGCATTCTATCAAACATATGGGGAGCATGCTTTGGTTATACCACAGATTTTATACTTAAATTTTTATGAATACATCAATATCATGCGACTTGAAGGAATTTTATCATAAATGTCACATAGTAGGATCAAAGCTTGGATCTTTGAAATCAAGTCATGAATTAAAACTCATCAACAACATGAACTTCAATTTCTATTTACAAAAAAAAAATCATGAAAATTTCATAAATATATATACTCTTCAATTTAGAAAAGGATTCTTGAACTTCTTGGGTGAAAGGAACCCAAGAATCAACATATTCATACCTTAGTTTTCTATATTCTTAAAGTTCTTGAAGACTCTTGGAAGGATTCTTGAGATTGCTTTTGAAAAATGAGGGCTAGGGTTTTCAATCTTTGATAGAGTGTGTTTTGTACTTGATAAAGTAATGAGAATAGATGAGCAACTTTGGCTATTGTGGTTTTAAATCCCGTGTATAGACTGATTAGGGCTTTAGGGAAATTACCAAAGGGTCCCTGAAATTTAAAAAACAGAACCTGAATGAAATCTCGATTTTACATGCTAGTGCGACAAGCCATAATCGTGCTAGCTTACTTGAAAGTGGACAATTGGGAAACATCTTGATGGCACGATGCGGTGGAACTACATTTCCACCTTGGTTGCGAACTGGAAAGACACAGCGACGCGGTGGCATTGTGAAGGCTCACTGGAATTTGACAATTGCCATTTTGGCTGACTCTACGATGCGCTAAAGTGCCAGGTGGCACACTGTCTCAAAAAAATGACTCTAAATCTTTGCTCGAGTGTCGGATTTGGACGAATTTGGTGTCGACGGAAAGCTTATTCAATTCTCTTCATAACAAAAATTTGATATTAGGGAAATACTACATGTTTCAAAAATATTTCTCACTTGGGAAGTCACTTCAAAATATTCACTTGAGACGCTCTAAAGCTCAGACAACAAGAGGAGTTTGCGGGGTATTATAATATCTCCCCCTTAGGAACATTCGTCCTCTAATGAGACTGATTAAGCTAAGAATACTAGTAGGCTAAGTTACTTACTGCACAAGAATATCTGAAACAGGACTATACAACAAGAACTACTGTTATACTGAGATTTCATGATGAATATGCACATTTGATGCATGAAATGCCCGACTAAAGCTACTCATAAGCTGAATTCTGATAATGGACATGCATATCTGATGCATGAATTTGTGATTGAGTTTTCCTCATGAATGCATGATTTAATACACTGATAAATTAGATTTCTACTGAACATGCATATCTAATGCTTGAATACTTGACTGATTATGAAATGACATCTGATGCAATGCTTATAATGAGCATCTAAGCATGAAAGTGAATTAGTTTAAGGAATGGGAAACAACGGGGAGTTATAGGGTATCTCCCCCTAAGGAAACTATGGCCCTCTAAGAACACTGACTTTACCAATATGCTTGAGAAAAGTGAGAAGATGCACAGGGCATCTACGAACTGGATCATAACTGAATCTCGGAGAGGTGAAACTAATGCCTAATGGAGCGACATGGAGGAACTCGTGTTGCCACCTTGGTTGTGAATTGAAAAGAGACCACGATGTGGTGGCATCATGAAGGCTCACTGAAATTTAACAATTGCCATTTGGGATGACTCATGATGCACTAAAGTGCCAGTTGGCACACTATCTCACTTGAATGGCTCTAACTCTTTGCTTGAGTGTCGGATTTGGACGAATTTGGTATCAATGGAAAGCGTATTCAATTCTCTTCAGAACAAAAAGTTCATATTAGGTAAATTATAAATGTTTTCAAAATATTTCTCACTTGGGAAGTCACTTCAAAATCTTTTAGGGCCAGCTTTACACTTCACTTAACACGCTCTAAAGCTTAGACTACAAGAGGAGTTTCCGGGGTCTTACAATATCTCCCTCTTGGAAAAATTCATACTAGAATAAGACTGATTAAGCTAAGAATACTAGCAGGCTGAACTTACTTACTAGACAAAAATATCTGAAACATGACTATACAACTGGAACTACTGTTATACTGATATTTCATGCTGAACATGCATATGTAATGCATGCAATGCACGACTAAAGCTACTCATAAGCTAAATTCTTATAATGAACATGCATATCAGATGCATGAAATACACAACTGAAACTACTCATAAGCTGAATTCTCATAATGGACATTCATATCTAATGCATGAATTCGTGACTGAGTTATCCTCATGAATGCATGACTGAATACACTGATAAGGTAATCTTTTCCATTGAACATACATATCTAATGCATGAAAACTTGACTGATTATGCAATGATATTTGATGCAAAGCTTATAATGAGCATTGAGCATAAAACTGAAAGAGTTTAAGGAATGGGAAACAATGGAGAGTTATAGGGTATCTCTCCCTTTGGACACTATGTCCCTTTAAGAACACTTACTTCATCGACATTCTTGAGAAATCTTAGGTGATGCACAAGGCATCTATGAACTGGATTATTAATGAACCTTAGATAGGTGAAACTAATGCTCAATGGTGCGACGCGGAGAAACTCGCATTTCTACCTTGGTTGCGAACTGGAAAGAGACCGTGATGCGGTGGTATCGCGAACAATTGCCATTTTTGGCTAACACTGCGATGCAGTAAAGTGCCAGGTGGCACACTGTCTCACTAAAATGGCTCTAACTCTTTGTTCGAGTGTCAGATTTAGATGAATTTGGTATCTACGAAAAGCTTATTCAATTATTTTCATAAAAAAATTGATATTAGGAAAATTCCAAATGTTTCAAGATATTTCTCACTTGGGATGTCACTTCAAAATCTTTTAGGGGCAAATTTCCACTCCACTTGACACGCTCCAAAGCTCAAACTACAAGAGGAGTTTGCGGGGTCTTACAATATCTCACCCTTGGGAACATTCATCCTTGAATTAGACTAATTAAGCTAAGAATACTAGCAGGCTGAACTTGCTTATTGGATAGGAATATCTGAAACATGACTATACAACTGGAACTACTGTTACTCAGAGATTTCATGTTGAACATGCATATCTAACATATGAAATGCACGACTAAAGCTACTTATAAGCTGAATTCTCATAATGGAAATGCGTATCTAGTGCCTGAATTTGTGACTGAGTTATCGTCATGAATGCATGAATAAATACACTGAAAAACTGAGCTTTTCTACTAAACATGTATATCTAATGCATGAATACTTGACTGATTATTCAATGATATCTGATGCAAAGCTTATAATGAGCATTTGGGCATTAAACTGAATGAGTTTAAGGAATGGGAAACAACGGGGAGTTATAAGGTATATCTCCCTTGGGACACTATGTCCCTCTAAAAACACTTACTTCACCGACATTCTTGAGAAATCTTAGGTGATGCACAGGGCATCTACAAACTGGATCAGTATTGAACTATAGAGAGGTGAAATTAATGCTTAATAGTGTGTCGCGGAGGAACATTCAATGCCACCTTGGTTGCGAACTGGAAAGAGACCGTGATCCGGTGGCATCACGAAAACAGACGGTAATTTGAAAATCGCCATTTTGGTAGACTCTGTGATGAGGTAAAGTGCTAGGTGGCACACTTTCTCACTAAAATGGCTCTAACTTTTTGTTAGAGTGTTGGATTTGGATGAATTTGGTATTTACGAAAAGCTTATTCAATTCTTTTCATTACAAAAAGTTGAGATTAGGAAAATTCTAAATTTTTCAAAATATTTCTCACTTAGGAAGTCACTTCAAATCTTTTACGGCCAAATTTCCACTCCACTTGACATGCTCCAAAGCTCAGACTACAAGAGGATTTTGTGGGGTCTTACAATATCTCACCCTCGGGAATATTCATCCTCGAATATGACTGATTAAGCTAAGAATACTAGCAGGGTGAACTTACTTACTGGATAAGAATATTTGAAACATGACTATACCATTGTAACTACTGTTATTCAGAGATTTTATGCAGAACATGCATATCTGATGCATGAAATGCATGACTGAAGCTACTCATAAGCTGAATTCACATAATGGACATACATATCTAATGCATGAATTTATGACTGGGTTATCCAAATGAATGCATAATTGAATACACTGATAACTGAGCTTTTCAACTGAACATGCATATCTAATGCATGAATACTTGACCGATTATGCAAGATATCTGATGGAAAGCTTATAATGAGCATCTGAGCATGAAACTGAATGATTTTAAGGAATAGGAAACAACGGTGAGTTATAGGGTATCACTCTCTTGGGACACTGTGTCCCTCTAAGAACACGTTCTTTACCGATATTCTTAAGAAATCTTAGGCGATGCAAAGGGCATCTACGAACTGGATCATTACTGAACCTCTGAGAGGTAAAACTAATGCTTAATGGTGCGATATGGAGGAACTCGCATTGCTACATTGGTTGAGAAATGGAAAGAAACTGTGATGCGGTGGCATCGTGAACCGGACTATAATTTTACAATTTCCATTTTGGTTGGCTCTGTAATGCGGTAAAGAGCCAGGTGGCATACTGCCTCACTAAAGTGGCTCTCACTCTTTGTCTGAGTGTCAAATTTTGATGAATTTGGTATGTACGAAAAGCTTATTAAATTCTCTTCATTTAAAAAAGTTGATATTAGGGAAATTCTAAATATTTCAAAATATTTCTGACTTGGGATGTCACTTCAAAATCTTTTAGGGCTAAATTTACACTCTACTTGACGCGCTCCAAAGCTCAGACTACAAGAGGAGTTTGCGTGGTCTTACAATATCTCACCCTTGGAAACATTCATCCTCAAATGAGACTGATTAAGCTATGAATACTAGCAGGTTCAACTTACTTATTGGATAGGAATATCTGAAACATGACCATACAACTGGAACAACTATTACTCAGAGATTTTATGCTGAACATTCATACCTGTTGCATGAAATGCACGACTGAAGCTACTCATAAGCTGAATTCTCATAATGGACTTGCATATCTAATGCATGAATATGTGACTAAGTTATCGTCATGAATACATGACTGAATACACTGAAAAATTAAGCTTTTCTACTAAACATGCATATCTAATGCATGTATACTTGACTGATTATGCAATGATATCTTATGCAAAGCTTATAATGAGCATCTGAGCATGAAACTGAATAAGTTTAAGCAATGAGAAACAATGGGGAGTTTTAGGGTATAGCTTCTTTGGGACACTATGTCCCTCTAAAAACACTTACTTCACCGACATTCTTGAGAAATCTTAGGTGATGCACAGGGCATCTACTAAATGGATCATTACTGAACCTTAGAGAGGTGAAACTAATGCTTAATGGTGTGACGCGGAGGAACTAGCATTGCCACCTTGGTTGCGAACTGGAAAGTGATCGCTATGCGGTTGCATTGCGAAAGCAGACTGTAATTTGATAATCGCAATTTTTGCTAACTCTACGATGCGGTAAAGTGCCAGGTGGCACACTTTCTCACTAAAATGGCTCTAACTCTTTGTCCAAGTGTCGGATTTGGATGAATTTGGTATTTATGAAAAACTTATGCAATTCTCTTCATTACAAAAAATTGAGATTAGGGAAATTCTAAATGTTTAAAAATATTTCCTACTTGGAAAGTCACTTCAAAATTTTTTAGGGTAAAATTTACACTCCACTTGACATGCTCCAAAGCTCAGACTACAAGAGGAGTTTGCGGGGTCTTACAATATCTCACCCTTAGGAACATTAATCCTCGAATGAGACTGATTAAGCTAAGAATACTAGCAGGCTAACTTACTTACTGGATAAAAATATCTGAAACATAACTACACAACTGGAACAACTGTTATTCAGAGATTTCATGCTGAATATGCATATTCGATGCATGAAACACACGACTGAAGCTACTCATAAGCCAAATTCTCATAATGAATATGCATATTTAATGCATGAATTCGTGAATGAGTTATCCTCATGAATGCATGAGTGAATACACTGATAAGTTGATCTTTTCTACTGAACATGCATATCTAATGCATGAATACTTGACTGATTATGTAATGATATCAGATGGAAAGCTTATAATGAGCATCTGAGCATGAAACTGAATGACTTTAAGGAATGGGAAACAACGTGGAGTTATAGGGTATCTCTTCCTTGGGACATTATGTCCCTCTAAGAACACTTACTTTACCAACATTCTTGAGAAATCTTAGGCAATGCAAAGGGCATCTATGAATTGGATCATTACTGAACATCAAAGAGGTGAAACTAATGCTTAATGGTGCAACACGGAGGAACTCGCATTGCTACCTTGGTTGCGAACTGAAAAGAGACCACGATGCGGTGGCATCGCGAAAGCAGATTACAATTTGATAATTGCCATTTTGGCTAACTCTGCAATGCGGTAAAGTACCAGGTGGCACACTATCTCACTAAAATAGCTCTAACTCTTTGTCCAAGTGTCATATTTGGACGAATTTGGTATCTACGAAAAGCTTATTTAATTCTCTTCATTAAAAAAAGTTAATATTAACAAAATTATAATTGTTTCAAAATATTTCTCACTTGGGATGTAACTTCAAAATCTTTTATGGCCAAATTTACACTCCACTTGACACGCTCCAAAGCTCAGACTACAAGAGGAGTTTGCGGGGTCTTACAATATCTCACTCTTGGGAACATTCATCCTCCAATGAGACTGATTAAGAAAAGAATACTAGCAGGCTAAACTTACTTACTAGATAGGAATATCTAAAACATGACTATACAACTGGAACTACTGTTATTCAGAGATTTCATGCTGAACAAGCATATCTGATGCATGAAATGCATGAATAAAGCTACTCATAAGCTGAATTCACATAATGGACATGCATATCTAATGCATGAATCTGTGACTGAGTTATCATCATGAATGCATGACTGAATACACTGATAAACTGAGCTTTTCTACTGAACATGCATATCTAATGCATAAATACTTGACTGATTATGCAATGATATCTGATGCAAAGTTTACAATAAGCATCTGAGTATGAAACTGAATGATTTTAAAGAATGGGAAACAATAGGGAGTTATAGGGTATCTCTCCCTTGGGATACTATGTCCCTCTAAGAATACTTACTTTACCGACATTCTTGAGAAATCTTAGGTGATACATAGGGAATCTACGAACTGGATCATTACTGAACCTCAGAGAGGTGAAACTAAGGCTTAATAGTGCGACGCGGAGAAACTCACATTGCTACCTTAGCTACAAACTGGAAAGAGACCGCGTTGTGGTGGCACCGCGAAAGCGGACTGTAATTTGACAATTACAATTTTTGCCGACTCTGCGATGAGGTAAAGTGCCAGGTGGCACACTTTCTCACTAACATAGCTTTAACTTTTTTTGTAAGTGTCGTATTTGGACGAATTTGGTATCTACGAAAAGCTTATTCAATTCTCTTCATAACAAAAAGTTGATATTAGGGAAATTATAAATGTTTCATAATATGTCTCACTTGGGATGTCACTTCAAAATCTTTTAGGGCCAAATTTAGACTCTACTTGACACACTCCAAAGCTCAGACTACAAGAGGAGTTTGCGGTGTCTTACAATATCTCACTCTTGGGAATATTCATTCTCGAATGAGATGGATTAAGCAAAGAACACTAGCAGGCTGAACTTACTTACTGGATCGGAATATCTGAAACATGACTATACAACTAAAACTACCGTTACTCAGAGATTTCATGCTTAACATGTATATCTGACGCATGAAATGCATGACTAAAGCTACTCATAAGCTGAATTCTTATAATGGACATGCATATCTAATGCATGAATTTGTGATTGAGTTATCTTTATGAATGCATGACAGAATACACTGATAAACTAAGCTTTTCTACTAAACATGCATATCTAATGCATGAATACTTGACTGACTATGCAATGATATCTGATGCAAAGCTTATAATGAGCATTTGAGCGCATAACTTAATGAGTTTAATAAATAGGAAACAACGGGGAGTTATAGGGTATCTCTCTCTTGCGACACTGTGTCCCTCTAGGAATACTTACTTCACCGATATTCTTTAGAAATCTTAGGCGATGCATTGGGCATCTATGAACTGTATCATTACTGAACCTCAGAGAAGTGAAACAAATGCATAATGGTGTGAATTGGAGGAACTCGCATTGCCACCTTACTTGTGAACTGGAAAGAGACCGTGATGCGGTGGCATTGCAAAAGGGGACTGTAATTTGACAATTTTCATTTTAGCTGACTCTGCGATGCGGTAAAGTTCCAGGTGGCACAGTGTCTCGATAAAATCGCTCTAACTCATTGTCCGAGTGTTGGATTTCGACGAATTTGGTATCTACAAAAAGCTTATTCAATTTCTCTTCATAACAAAAAGTTGATATTAGGGAAATTCTTAATGTTTCAAAATATTTCTCACTTGGGAAGTCACTTCAAAATATTTTAGGGCCAAATTTATACCCCACTTGACACGCTCCTAAGCTCAGACTACAAGAGGAGTTTGCAGGGTCTTACAATATCTTACCCTTGGGAATATTCATCCTCGAATGAGACTGATTGAGCTAAGAATACTAGCAGGCTAAACTTACTTACTGGATAGGAATATGTGAAGCATGACTATACAACTGGAACTACTATTATTCAGAGATTTCATGCTGAACATGCATATCTGATGGATGAAATGCACGACTGAAGCTACTCATAAGCTCAATTCTGATAATGGACATGCATATCTAATGCCTGAATTTATGATTGAGTTATCCTCAAGAATGCATGACTGAATACACTTATAAACTGAGCTTTTCTACTAAACATGCATATCTACTGCATGAATACTTGACTGATTATGCAATGATATCTGATGCAATGCTTGTAATGAGCATCTAAGCATGAAACTGAATGATTTTAAGAAATGGGAAACAACGGGGAGTTATAGGGTATCTCTCCCTTGGGACACTATGTCCCTCTAAGAACACTTACTTCATCGACATTCTTAAGAAATCTTAGGCGATGCATAGGGTATCTATGAACTGGATCATTACTGAACCTCAAAGAGGTGAAACTAATTCTTAATGGTGCGATGCGGAGGAACTCGCATTGCCACCTTGGTTGCGAACTAGAAATAGACCGCGATGCAGTGGAATCGTGAAAGTGGACTGTAATTTGAAAATTGCCATTTTGGCTGACTCTTTGACGCGGTAAAGTTCCAGGTGGAACACTTTCTCTCTAAAATGGCTCTAACTCTTTGTCTGAGTGTCGGATTTGGACGAATTTGGTATCTACGAAAAGCTTATTCAATTCTCTTCATAACAAAATGTTGATATTAGGGAAATTCTAAATGTTTCAAAACATTTCTCACTTGGAAAGTCTCTTCAAAATCTTTTAGGGTAAAATTTACACTCCGCTTGACATGCTCCAAAGCTTAAACTATAGAGGTGTTTGCGGGGTCTTACAGTATCTCACCCTTAGGAACATTCATCCTCGAATGAGACTGATTAAGCTAACAATACTAGCAGGCTGAACTTACTTACTGGATAAAAATATCTGAAACATGACTATACAACTGGAACTACTATTATTCAGAGATTTCATGCTGAATATGCATATCTGATGCATGAAACACACGACTGATGCTACTCATAAGCTGAATTCTTATAATGAATATGCATATTTAATGCATGAATTCGTGAATGAGTTATCCTCATGTATGCATGAGTGAATACACTGATAAGTTGAGCTTTTCTACTAGACATGCATATCTAATGCATGAATACTTGACTCATTATGCAATGATATCTGATGCAAAGCTTATAATGAGCATTTAAGCATGAAACTAAATGTGTTTAAGTAATGAGAAACAATGGGGAGTTATAGGGTATCTCTCCCTTTGTATCAAAATTATTATGCCTGATTTCTTTGATTCGTTATAATTATTTTAATACTTGAAGAATTATGCATATTTTATAGAATTCAGGCTCTTTCATAATGAAATATGCTTGACATTGGATTTTAGTCTATATTAGTTGACATGCCATATGATCCCATGAAATTCATTATCTTTATATACTTTTCATTTTATGGCTCTTCAGTTGATTGTTATTCAATATTTTTGACTTGTCATATGAAATTTCCCATTTACCTTCTGAGTATTAAATTGTTATTTTAGTTGCATTCTTAAAAGATAGCAAGTTATGAACACCCCTTGACATAGGACATCATGCATTATCAGTTAAACTCCCAGTACTTCAGTATTCATGATTTAGATACTTTTTGATAAAGCTCATAACTTTCGATTTAATAGCTTTAGTATAGTTAGATACTTAGTATACTATGCTTATCATGATTTGCATATAATGTCAATCTTGATAGTAAATTCATATAATGAGTTTCATGATTTCAGCCATGCTCAAATATAGCAAAGTAAATAAGTTTATGCATTTTAATCAATTTATACTATAAATATGAGGATATCTATATATGCATTCTTATACTATGATCAGTCATAACAAATCACTAAAGCTCAAACCTAGCAAGAAACACTAGTTTTTCCCAACTTGTGGACTAATTGGCCCTTGGGACACTCTCTACTGAAGTGATTATCGTCCCTACAATCATAACATACAATAGGGGCTTAAGGTTAGTGAGGAATATGCGATGACCCTATTTGATAAATCGAATCACACCTAGAGAACTCCTTAGAAAAATAAGTAACCTCTCCATAATCAAACCATGTCCCTTAGACTCTTTGATGCACTGTACCTGCTAAGCAAGAATTGCTGCCACGTCCTAATATTCTAAACCAAATACTCCATAATGTAGGATGAGAACTTTACCCTTTGATACCACTATGACTAATTCGATAGGCACCTATAACCTAAGTTGCTACCTGTATGGAATTAGCAAGGTTCGAGTGATGCTCACCTCTACGAAGAGGAACCCTACTCTTAGACGAAATATCAATAACATTTTGATGATGAATGGCCTCTTCCTACCACCTACATATGTATTAATACATGCCCTCTTAATGGTCGTCACAAGATCAACAACAAAAGGGATAGAAGATTGAGCTCTAACAAATGCTCAAACACAAAGAGGAGTGGCATATATAACCCCTTGATAAATAAACACAACAACTTATTCTCTGAAGGATATAGTACAACAGTATGTCTTACCCACTAGAGAAAACTAATCTCCTACTCTAAAATTGATAGAGAACCCTACTAAATAGCAATAAACCCAACTTTGGACTGAGAACCACTCGATGTACCAGACATCATCTCTGGTTGTGAAGTTCTTACGAAAAGATTCGAGATCCCTAACATAGAATCATAAAGAACTAAGATGGTCTAAAAGTCAATATCATCCTGGGCTGAAAAAAAATTCACTTCATAATGTTGAAGATCTTCAACTTTAGTCTCTAATTCCTAGCTCAATTCTATGCTAAAACTTTTGCAACATAAGCAAAATCCAGCTAGATCTATGGATGACCTCTTTCTATCTATCTGGGAACGAATGGAGTCAAGAAAAGTGCTAGAGGTTCATAGAAATACGAACACACAAAAGGGAGTCAAGAATTGGATTTCCAAAGAATTCCTTATAGCCTCCTAAAGATAGGATAAACAAATCTCTGTACTGATCCTCACAACTCTACTTGACACATAGCTCATCTACCAACGCAATAACAAACCTACCCCTAATACTAATTTTATACGACCCACTTTCTCGGGTCATAATGATACCTAATATAACTCACCATTAGGTAAGATAACCTAGAGTCCAAATTAGCTAGTAAGGGACTAATAAGAAAGGAAGCTGAAAAATAAAATAATAAGGAGAAATAAAGCAAGATAAAACAAAATATATTCCTAAAACCTAGTGAAGTCAGTACAAGAGTTTCTAGTATAACTAGGTAGAGCAAAAAATATAGAATGAATATACATGTATAAACTATCTCTAAAATACAAAAAGAAATAAGTCTAATCAATATGAGGGAGAGTACATAATACTCTAAACACAAGGAGCTCACCCTAAATCTCTGATCTATAGTTGCTCCTCATGATGTACACATCAATAATAAGAACTTGTACTTTGAACTATAATTTGTAAAAGTGTAGAATGAGTACCAAACATATGGTACTCAGTAGGCATCAACCAACTGAGATAGAAACAAATTGAACCAAAAATAAAATATAGTCATAACATAAACTATAAGCATCTATCTAAGGAAATAGACATAATAATTCTAATGGGACAAAAAGGATAAACTATCCCATTCTAACAGTGTTCAAGGACTAAAGTGTGATCTAGTATATCACTAGCTAGTATAGAAATCAAGATCAAGAGTGAAAAAAGGATATATAGTAGTAGTACCATCCCAGAGTATGCATATATAATATGAATAGAACATGAAAGAGAGGGATATACAGTAATGACATATACATATATATATATATATATTCAAATAGAATAAAACATGGGAGATAACCTAACATCTCAATGATCATACAAATGGAAGAAAGCTGATACTATCATTATCAAACTCTCTAAACAAAGAATGACTAAACATGGGATAATTTATCAATAACATATCTAACTATAAGAAGGAAATGGAATAAAAAATGTACAAATAATATCTAGTACCAGTCTACCACAAACTAACCATAATAAAGTAACTAGCTAATTTGAATAAATAATAACCAAACTGCCCTCCCCTATAACCCAAAAGGTGAAAGCAAGCACTCAGTAAATAACAATCAAAGATTTCACATCAAAAACCCTATAAGGCCAATAGATATGTGCACTAAACCATTATATTGGTGATGGGAGATGCATTTTGATGGATGAATGCATCATAAATCAGCAATACCATGTCAAATCTAAGTTCCATAATGCACTAAGTGTATACACCTCTCTAGCTTAGTAGATTACAAAGGGAGGACCTATTGTGGCCATTCTTTGCTGACACTGTGGGCCATGAATGAACGGTGATGATGCTAAAACTACACCCTTTAAGTATGAGCTATCGTCATCCTTATAATAACCCACCTAAGGTTAGGGTCAAATCCTCAAGAAGTGAAGAAAAGGATTTCAATACTCGATAGTAATATAAGTCAATTAGGAGTTGACCCATAATATGTGGTAAGAAAACATAAAAATAAAAAATGAGGTGTTTGTTTAAATGATTTTGAATTTAACTATTTGTTTTTTGAAGACTACTATTTCGAAGCTAGAAACAATTAGAGATAATCAAGTATTGATGGGACTTGGGGTTATGCCTTCCTAGGTGTAGGTTTATGCATAGATATTTGTTTTTTAGATTTATCTAGAGATAATGGGTTGGCTACATTTAGAGGTATTAGTTTTAATTTTTCAAAAAAACACCAAATATCAAAAATGGATTCTTTCAAACACCTCATAAGTGTAAAGATTTATTCAATCTATGGCACCAATTGACATTCTTATGTCTAAGAGATATTGTTAAATGAACTAATAAGAGTTATTATTCACACCTATTCCTCACTCATATCCCCTCTGTCAAGGATTATAAAGGTTCTAAGGTAATTAGGGTTTACAACCCCCTAATTCTTAGTTAAAGCATGGAATGAATGCAAAATCCATATCAAAGAGCTAATTAGGAAGACAAAAAAAACCCATGAAATAATACAACCTATTCATGCATAACCCTGAGAAGAAGAATTAGCTACTCATAAAGAGAGAAAGTAGAGATATACCAAAATTTCCATCAAATTGATCAATAGAAAATAAAGAGAATGTTAAATAAAAGCTTTAGTTTCAATAAATCTTTAATAGAAATCCTTAATTCTTCAATTGAGAGTCAGTCTAATGTGTTCTTACCTTAGGAGTAGTATAATAATATTCAATATTCTTGATATAGGCCAAATACCCCTTATTTAGCCACAAATTCATGTTTGCCAAATATTATAAAAATACCACCGCACTATTGATCAACTTGAGTAGATACAAAACATATTGAGAGAAGTTTGAGAGTCGATGGAGAGTTTATGGGAAAAACCCTGGGCATAGATGGCGCACACCATAGGCTTATATGATATTGTTTTATCTATTTTGGCCATCCACTTGTGAGGGTAGTCTCCCAAAACATCCACAAAAACTTTAGGCTCTATTTATTTGTTGTTTGACCTCCAATTTACTTGAATGGAGGTCCCATATTCATTTTAAGCTTTCAGCTACCCAAATGAACACTATACACTAGATTACTACCAAATCAGTGGAAAAGCATGATAATATAAGCTTAAATGGTGCTAACAAGTTGTCAAATTAATAACTTATCAACCCATCAAACATAAACTATTGTTTGTCCTTAACATACCTAGAATAATCCAATGAGATATGGTATTTACGACTTAAATTCATTCAAAAGAAAGCTATTCTAAAGATCTAGGCTAACAAAGCTCTACACAGACTTCTCAAACATGTCATGGAAATAAGTAAAAAAAAATTCCAATGACCACATAGCTATGATGGAAGGATACAAGTTTGTACCAAATGAACCTTTCAAACCAAAATAGCATCTCAAGAGGTGACAAAATTTTCAAATATTGTATTAATCATCACAATGCAACTTACCTCACCTAGTTACCCAAATCGGGAGTAAAACATCAACCTCTACCCTATATTTTAATGCCCCTCACATATAAGAGTTAGCTCCACACTCAGAAGATATTAAGATTCATAAATATCTCAGACAATGAAAGAATTCACACTAACTCTCATGATGAAATTCAAGTACAATGAGTAGAACCATGGGCTTCCCTTTACATTTTTCATCACCAATGTAGACTTACTTAGCTTGGAATAACCAAGGTCATGCTGGTCCAGATAAAGGTTTAAGGTGCAGGAAGGAATATATGGATCAACCAACTAAAAGAACTTCAATGCAATCTCTCATCTCCTTCTACCAAAAAATTTTCAAGTTATCCACCTTATTCACCTTCAAATAAATTCCTTTGCTTTCTTTAACTCTTAGCTTAGCATTTACCAAACAAATCTAACCCACCATTTTCTTTCTTCAGTTCTTTGATTTTTTCAAGAGATTTTCTAACTTTAATCTGTTGTTATCCCCTCATTTGTCTAATTATTCTTAAAGTTCTACGGGCTAGGCTATTCAACTTTATCATCAAGCATACGCTTGTCTCTTAAGCACACGATTGGACAAACTTAGATACACCTTTCTTGGCTCATATTAGCATATCATATTCTTCCCCCAAACTTTGAGTTTGAACCATCCTTACATTATTCTTACAAATACACATCCCCTCCAAATTTAGTCTTTCTCCTATATTTCGTTATTTAGAATCATGTGATGCATCAAATGAGGTTAAGTGCCACAAGGAAGATTTTCAAAAGGGCAAGTTCTATGCTACATGTATGTACAAGAATAATTTATCAATTTCACCACATAAGGCATTGTACTCATTGAGTAAAAAGATAGTCTCCCAATCGAATTGAGAAATTTGAGCTTAGTAATTTACCTTTAGTCAAAGACTCATCCTTATAAAGAGAGAGCCAAAAATTCAATTTAGTGTTCTCGATCAAGAGAACGCACATAAAAATGCTTGCTTTTTCTCAAAAAAAATTATGTCTTTCAACGTTATTTCATTCTTTTCCAATAACTATTTGAAATACTTTTCAAACTTTTGCCTATTCCAAATCAGCTTAAAAGACTAGATACTTCACCTAAGGATATCACCTTATCGTCCATCATGGGTGAACTATCATTCAGTTTGATAAAGAAACTAAAATAAAATAAAAACAAAAGATCAAAAGAAAGAGAAAACAAAAATTTCTCCTTAGGAACGAACTGAGTTTTGAAGAAAACCCTTGAAGTTTATTAGACATGTATATACAAAAGGCAGCAAGAACAATGTACACAAATTGGTATCACATTAATACTAAGTGCATGACACAAGTATGAAAAAGGGAAACATTCAACATTATAATTAATATACCCAATAAGGGACAAGCCAATTTTGTGTTGATAATGAGGAACAAACCCCACGAGGGAAAAAGTAAATAAGCATCAAAGTGAAAGACCTACGATGGATAATGTATATAAATAATACAAATGTAAAATGTAAAAATTGAGTATGAGTATTCAAGGGTTATGGTGGGTTTCACCTCGACTGAGGGAATTGTTCCCAGATTCACGCACATAACAAGAACTAGGAGATAAATAAAGTGAGAAGTACAGTAGTATAGAAAAGTTAACACATAGGATTTTTATGTGGAAACTGTTTGCTCAAGGGAGAAAAACCATGACCTACCTCTATGATTTCAAGCTCCACTATATTTAGGCAACCTCTTGAATATAGACTCCACAGATTAATCTCCTAATCCTTTGAATCCTAGAAATAACTCTTTGATAAGGAAACCAAACAATTACTCTACTATTTCCACCTCTAGCTAACTCTAACTAGACTCCTCAAGCTAACTTTAGCTTGGACAATCACCTAACTCTAAATGATTTACAAAGAGACGTCACACAACAGCACCTACTACAATCACAAGAGAACATAGGCAGACTTTTAATAACAAAGTACAAAGACTCAACAATACCAGGGAAATAAAGATATAACTCAATGAACAACTTCTTCCCTATTACAGTTCTAGCCTTTAATTGCAGCATTACACTAATTCAGAAAGATCTTTTATTATGAGTATATGAAAGTATTGGTTTTCTCGTAAAGGAAGATGAACATTATATATTATGACAAAAGAAAACCAAGAAGCAATCTCATTGATTGAGGCAAAAAAGAGTCAACAATGTTTTATCAACTTTTGTACCATATGTCAGTTGGGCCATTAGCATGACAGTTATAGCTGAGCCCAACTTATTCCCTAGTAAATAGAGAGACTTTGTCAACATAACAAGGGCTCTAGGGAATAGAAACCAAACTATGAATTTGTCAATCATCAAAACTAAGGATTTAATATTTTCCCCCTTTTTATGATGACAAACCCATACAATCAGATCAGAATACTCATTATCTTCAATAAATTTTAAAACAACATGGCCTATACCTCAAAAACACAACATAAACAATGACAACACATGCTAGACCAGTTTGCCCAACTAATTCCCCCTATCAGTGATGCCTATAATAATGCAAGCATCCTCTACTTTATTCCCCCTACCAATGAGAATTTAAGTTCCCCTTGGATAATAGAACCCCTATATTTATCAACACAACCTACATCCATAGATTGCATATTACGTTTGCTCTTATTTAACATTATTAAAAAGGTTAAACTATAAATCAAGCATAGATAAGTCATACATGTTAATTCAAGGCCATTGAAGCAATATTGATAGATGTAAGAGGCAATAAATAAAAGTAGGAGAAGTGATAGCATAAAATAAACTTTTAATGTCAAATCATATAAGTAAAAATACCATTCAAAGATAGTGATAGTAAAACAACTTACACATGTGCCACATTCAACATAGGAGCAACAAAAATAGGAGTTCAGAGAGTAAGAGTGAGAAACAAAGGAAGAATGTTATAGGGAGAATATTTTGACTATTTCCTCAGAAGCATTGTCATCCTTTAACTTAATTTTGTATGTGATTTTAAGGTTCAGTTGAGTTAGATCCATATTTTTGACAGTTAAAGACTCAACCTTGTCCACATGCTTTTTACCCTTTCCTACAAAGCAGCATTTTTAGAATGCAAATATTCTTGTGAATCCGTGGTTAATTGTCCTCTTTATGCATATGTTCCTTAAAGGCAACAACTTCAGTATCTATTAGGGTAATCAAGGGAATGATTTACTCTAGTTCATACTTCAACGTGTTCTATGTTTCCACTAGTTTATATATAAGAGACTTAACACCACCATTCCTGGGGACACGCATATTATCCTCCAATATGGATAAGTTAAATAGCTACTTGACATATACAACCTTCTCTTTCCCACACACTATATTAAAGTGATCAAATATCCTTTTAAGCTAGAACCCGCTAGCCTGCTCATGTATCCTATCATTTGCAGTCATCAATGTATGCATGTGCACAATGATAAGTGAGGAAGAAAAATTGTTTTAAACTTGAACTTTTCCATAAGATATAAGTTTGGGCCTATTATAGTGGTTCTATTCTCTGATCGGGGTAGAAGACACTTACCAACTTAAAAAGGGGTAGATATTAACCCTTCAATGCCTTTTTTGTTGCATTATTTATATTCATGTCATCCAGATCAATGCAAAGTGTTAAAAACTTGGTGGATGCCTCTTTCTTTCTAACTGACTCATCCCTATAGTAGGGACTCCCAATATTTTAAATAGTACTTCTTCATCAAGTGTAATATTTATTCATTTTACTTAAGCTATCAGGTAGAATTTTTTTTGAGAAAGTCAAATAGTGATAAAACTTATGTAACTTTTAATGATAAAGAGTAAGAAATAGTACCTCAAATAAATGTCCTATCTTTGATCTAACCCATTCAAGTAGCTCTCTCATCCTTGGAAACTCAGCAATAGCAGGGTTAAAAACTCTTCCTCATAACACTTCCTAATTCCATAGAATTTCTTGACTTACTTCTTTTAATAGACCTTTTCCTTTCCCAACAGAAGAGTAACAGTAGACCTTCTTAAATAAACTCATCCCATTAGAAGATGGTCTAAAACATCCAGTGGTTTTTATAATTTCGGACAACTATTTTATTTTTTGTTGTCCGCAGATTGTTCTCTTTTTCATTTCATAGTCAACTTAGGAAAAAATTATTTTAATTCTAATTTCTTCCCTTTTCTTGGAGAAACAATTTCCTTCTTTTTTCCTGGAGATGCTACCTTTTTCCCCTTTTTAAAGACAAGACTCTCTTTCTTTTTAATTTGGTTCTTGAGGCTTCCACACTTCTCTCTATATCTGAGTAAATAGAGTCTGTTTTGAAGATGCTATCATCATCTTTAGGATGACTTACAAAAATATCATTACAATAAGAGGTTTGAAATATTTGGTATGTTTGTAAGGAGAGTTGATGGAGGAGTTTTTTATCTAGTTGGTTCTGCACTTAGGCTGTGAGACCTTGTACTCCAACTTTTTCTCTCATAGCTTGAATGTTAGAGGGAACCTCCCTGGAAGTTGGTATATCTTCAAATAGGGTTTCTTTAAATGAGGCACTACAAAATTTACCTAAAGAAATGGACTTGTCTGATGAGAGGGTTTGGGTTTTTGAGGAGAAATCAAAATCCCAACTAGAAGGAACTAGTTGATCAAAAATTGATTCCTCATACTTATTATCTAGTAGGAATAGTGCAAAAAAGATACCCTTGAGAAGTTAAACCTTGGATTCTTCCTCACTCAGGCCAGTATTTTTAGAGGACTCTATTTTAGATTTTATAAGGTTGTCCACAACATTTTTTCCTTTTTGCAGAGAAGCATAGGCCATTTTATCATTCTTGGAATACATAGTAAGTTTCCAAAAAGACAAAGGAGAAAATCTAGTAATAGAAAAACCTTACTCTAACTCAGAAGAAATGGTGGGAGTGTGAATCCTTTTTAAGGGAATGGGTTCATTTGTTTCTTAAGGTGAAGAGGTTTTTAATATGGGAGAGATCGAGAGGTTTTTAATATTTTTAAGGGAATGGATTCACTAGCTGATATAAGATTTATGGTTATCGATAACTAATGAAGTGTGTTAAAAAGAGAAGGAGTGTCTAACTTAATGTAGGAGAGAGATTCTAACTAATGACTTTAAATAGGATAAAAGGAATGGTTTAGATTTTATAAATGGATATTCTGAAAAGACGTGTCTGGCTCGATGGGTGTATCTCTTGGATTTAATGAACATGTTAAATATTTATAAAAGGGATGGAGAGTGACATGGAACACACCATTTGTGTTAAACAGTCACTATATAGGAATAGTAAGTGATGTTGACCTGATTGGGGACATGGTCCCTAGTTTATTTTTGAAAATACTATTCTGTGCTATATTACCTTCTCCTCTTTTTACTCTTCTTCTTCTTTCTTTGGGTGTATATTTGTTAAAAATATGAAGCTGAATTAGATATGTATGTCAATGTCCAGCCAGGACACCTACTTACTATTTCATGGTTACCAAGGAGAGTCTTTGAAAGTGGCCACCATTTATTTGAATCATCTAGGATCTGTCTCTTCAGTACTTTCTCAACTAGATCCCCATAAACATTATTGAGGAACTCACGTGTCTACTGAAGAGACTTTCCTTCCTTCTATGGACCGATGGAAGAGGTATTCTTTCAATCTTCTAGTAAAATATTCTAGGCAACCATCTTTAATTACTCCTGCATTAGCTACTCCCCTTTGCATTGCCCCGTATCATAAATTAGTCATTAGACTTTGGAACCCATTTCAGTCTGAGTTAACATTAGGAGTATAGAAGATTGATCATCTTCTTCTTGATCCCACTGGGTAGTCCTTTTCTCCCCCTTTTTGGAGTGATGAGTTTTACCATCTCTCTCTCATTTGTTTCTTTCTAAGGACATAGTTTTCTCAAGTGCCCATCCTTTTCACACAGTGACCTTGAGCGATCAACCTTGTGAATTGTGTGCCTGATAGCAAAGATAGAACCTTCACTATGACATTGAGGCTCTAAACCACTCCAGTTGGTTTGATCTTGACTCTTTAAAATTTCAAGTTTTTGAGGTAACGAAGTCCATGTGTGTGCTTTTGCAAGCTCAATTTTTACTCTAACCTATTTCTTTTCAAGAATAGAATATCTCTCGATAGAGGCAACAATATTAACTTGAGTTTCAGCTAACTCTTCTTCCAACTAAAACTGTATGTTACTTCTCTCTGCCTTACCTTCGGATGTTGACTTGGTCAGATCACTTAATTGTTTACTCAATAGATTATTTTCACATGAGAGATTCTTGCAAGTTGCTTGAAGCTCAACTACATACACACTTACTTCAACCAATTCTTATTTATACATGTTGATAACATCCTTGACTTGGATACTAAACTCAATGACTTCTTCACATTTTTCAAGAGTTTTCTTTAGATTCTCCTAGTCTTCATCTATCTCATTTAAGGAGTCAATCAGTGTAGATGCAAGAGATCTTAGCTTGTTAAGGGAGTAGTCCTTCATATTCTCTTTGACATCTAGGAGAGTCGTAGGTTAACTTTTATTTTCATCTATATCTGCCATCAAAGCAAGGAGTGCATTAGAGACCTCTACCTTTTATTCTATTGCTATGACGGGAATGTTTTAGTTTTGCTCAGACTCATTTGAGTCACTTAATGGATCATTCCAACAATCTACATGCACCTGATGAGAAATCTTGTCTTCCTTAGATCTCCAGTTATATTTCATAGTGACCCTCTGCTTCCCCTTTTTGGCAAAGCTTTAGACTTTTCCAAGGCTATGAGAACCGTTTTTAGCAATCCAAGATGTTTCACTTACTTCTAAGGTGTAAGTAGCTAGTGAAGCCTCTGCTTCTCAAGATCCTTCCAAGGTGTTAGACTTATTATGGAAGACCTACTCTAATACCAAATTAAGGGTTGGGGTGGGTAGCTCCTCTACTCAGGTAAGTATTACCAGAATCACACAGGCAACAAGAACTAGGAGATAACAAAAGTAAGAAGTACAGGAGTACAGAAAAATAAAGACATGGGATTTTTACATGGAAACTCCTTGCTCAAGGGAAAAACAACTACGACCTACCACTAGGATTTCAAGCTCCAGTATATTCAAGCAACCTCTTGAGTACAGACTCCAAGGAATAACCTCCTAATACTTTGTTTCCTAGCAATAACTCTATTACAAGGAAACCAAGCAGTAACTCTACTGCTTCTATCTCAAGCTAACTCTAACTGGACTCCTCAATCTTTCTCTAGCTTGGACAATCACCGAACTCTAGATGATTTACAAAGAGACGTCACACCACAAGACCTATTACAATCATAAGAGAATGTAGGAAGATGGAAGTGTCGTTTTTCTTGTTGAGGAAGATGAGCATTATATGTTGTGCTAAAAGAAAACCTAAAACAAACCTTATTGGTTGAGGAAAAAAGGTAGGAACAACTTTTTACCAATTGTTGAACCATGTGTCAGCTGAACTTTAGACTGTGTCAGTGACCGGTGAGCCTAACCTGCTCCCTAATACATAGAGGGACTTTGTCATCACAAAAAGGGCTTTAGGAAAAAGGTCCAAACCTATGAATTTCTCAATCGTCAAAACTAAGGACTTAATAAGTATGTCTATACAATCAATCAAGAGAATGTTATCAAATGAACAATACGTACAACCTATGTTTTTATATATCATTTCAAGAATGTTATCAAATGAACAATACGTACAACCTATGTTTTTATATATCATTTCATTCTTTGCTGATGAAATTTTGAAAGAATTTTTTAATTTTTACCTATTTTGATTCAGCTCAAAAGACTAGATACTTCACCTAATGTTTTCACCTTATCATCCATCATGGGTGAACTATCACTTGATTTAACAAAAAAACAAAACTAAAATAAAAACAAAAAGATCAAAAGAAAGAGAAAATGAAATTTTTCCCCTTAGGAAAGAACCAAGTTTCAAAGAAAACACTTAGAGTTTATTGGACACATATATACAAAAGGCAACAAGAGAAATTCACACAACTTTGGTATTACAATAATATTAAGTTCATGACACAAGCCTTAAAAGGGCACCTTTCGACAGTATCATCAATTTACCCAATAAAAGACATTCTAAATCTATCTCAATAATGAGGATCAAACCCCACGAGGGATAAAATAAATTAGCATAAAAGTGCAAGCCCAACGAAGGATGAAGTAAAGAAATAACACAACAGAAAATTGTAAAAATAGATTGTGTTTATGTCTATTGTATCAATCAAATTAATTCCATCAAAAGAAATAATAGGTACAGACCATCAAATAAATAAAAAGAATACCTCACACCTTACATAAAAATACTATTAATGAAAACGTGTTGGAAAATTGCTCCCAGTCATTATGGGTTAGGTGATGACTCATGGTGACTGGTCACGAGTCATTGCTTGGACTCGTGGATAGGGTAGAAACTTTGCGCCATCTCACTGTCTTGGTTACAAGTCCCTCACCATGACTCATGAACTTACCTAACAACTCATGTGGTCAAAGTCATGATCAAGAAAGTAACCTGGGCACACTTCAGTACTAGGACTATGAGTCTTACCCTACAACTCATGACGAGTGATAATACTCGTTACCTGAGTCATAGATTGGGCCAGTGTCATAAACATTAAAAAAATTTTATAGTCCAAGTCCTTGGGTATTATAGTACCACTCTCCTAGGATCATTCATCCCCAAATATGAAGTTAGGACACCCCTTGGCACGAAAATAAGAAATAATACACACACAACTAAACAATAAATTCAAAATGCCATAAGAAGGAGAATGAAAATCATACCTCACCATTTCTATCCAATCGGGAAACAAGAACAGATACTTGACCTTCATATCTTACTCAGTTTCCCATGTATCTTCTTCTACCTTTTGGTTCCTCCAAAAAACCTTCACCGAAGCCACATCCTTAGTTCTGAACCTACAAACTTGCCTATCCTAAATCTCTATCGAGACTTCCTCATATGACAAGGAATTAAAAATACCAACATCCTCCATAGGACCAATAAAATAAGGATCACCCACCCACTTCATCAATATCTACACATGGAACATGGTATGAATAAAAGCCAAACTCACAGGCAACTCCAACTCATAAGAAATATTCCCAACACTCCTCATAATATGATACGAACCACTATTATGTGGACTGAGCTTCCACTTCTTTCCAAACCTCAACACTCCTTTCATAAGAGAGACCCTCAAGAACACTCAATCATTAACCACAAACTCCAACTCCCTTCGCCTCATATCCATATAAGACTTTTGGAGACTTTGAGCAGTCTTAAGCCTTTCTCTAATCACCTTCGCCATCGCTTGGTGAACCAAGTTTATACTTAATAACTTAGTCTTACCAATCTCAAACCACCTAATAGGAGACTTATACCTCCTACCATAAATAGACTAGAAAGGAGCCATTTGAATAATCGAGTAATTACTATTATTGCATGCAAAAATTAAATAATAGGCATGTAATCAACCCAAATTCCCATAAAATCAATCACACAGGCCCTTAGCATATCCTCTGAAATCTTAATAGTCCATTTTGCTTTTTTATTTGTTTGGGGGTAGAAAGCAGTGCTAAGGTTCACCTTAGTCCCCGATCATTTATGAAACAAATGGCAAAAGTGAGAAGTACATTATGTACCTCGATCTAAAATGATGGACACATTCTCTCCATATATCTTGATAATCTCTAAATAAAAAACTTAGCATATTCCTCTCCCGGGTGGTTAGTCCTCACAGGCAGGAAGTGAGTAGACTTAGTTATCCTATCCACAATGACCTAAATCAAATCATACTATTTGTGAGACTGCAGAAGATCTATAATTAAATCCATATTAATCATCTCCCACTTCCATATAGGCAACTCTATCTCTCGAGATAAGCCACCAGGCCTCAAATGTTCTACCTTAACTTACTGACAGACATACTTACCCACAAAATTTGCCAGGTCCCTTTTCATATTGCTCCACCAATATATCTCCTTCAAGTTATTTTACATCTTAGTCAAACCTCGATGAACTGTATATCTAGACTTATAAGCTTCAATCAAAATCCTTTCTTGCAACCCATCAATATTGGTAACACACAATCTTTCTTAATAGATCAGAGTACCATCTTCCCCAATCTTAAAAGCCAAAATCTTCTATCGACCCACATATTTCTTAATTCGTATGAGTATGGGATCCAATGCCTACTTTTCCTGTACCTCAACATCAAAAGATGATTTAACCACTTCTCAAACAATGACTTCTATATTCTTTGAGTCCAAAAGAAAACTCCCGAGTTAGCTAACCTATGAATATCCTTTACCAACCCTCTTTTCTCCTCATCAAAATGGGATAAGATCTCCATAGATAGCCTACTAAGGGCATCAGCGATAGTGTTAACTTTACTTGGATGGCAGTAAAGGCTCATATAGTAACCCTAAGCAATTCAAGTCATCCCTTCTGCCTGAGATTAACCTCCTTATGAGTAAACACATACTGCAAAATCTTATGACATAAATGGATATCCACATACACCCCATATAGATAATAGTGCTAGATCTTTAAACCAAAGACTACAACCGCCAACTCTAGATCGTGAGTGGAATAATTCTTCTCATAAACCTTAAGCTGCCTCGAAGCATAGGCTACAACCTTAATATGTTGTATCAAAACATGCACCAATCCTATATAGGATACATCACAAAATAAAACAAAACCATTAGTATGCTTCAGCAAGTTCAATAATTGCACAGAAATCAACTTATACTTCAACTTTTCAAAATGAACTTCATAAGCAGCGGACCACAAGAACTTGACCTTTACCTGAGTCAACTTTGTCAACAGAGCAATAATAGAAGAGAAACTCTCCACAAACCTCCTATAGTACTTAGCCAAGCCGAAGAAGATCCTAATATTTGTTGGAGTCGTAGGTCAAGGCCACTTCTTAATCACCTCGAGATTTTGTGGATCCACCTTGATCCCCTTACTAGATACCACATGCCTAAGAAAAGTCATAACATTAACCCAAAACACACAATTAGAAAATTTAGCATAAAACCTTTGAGCCTTAAGAGTCTGCAATATAATTTGAAGGGGATTGACATGATCCACCTCACTCTTAGAATACACCAACATCCTATAAACCTAGTTCATAAGATCCATTAAAGTAGTCGGAGCATTAGTCAATCCAAATTAAATCACCATGAACTCATAATTACTATACCGAGTATGAAAAGTAGTCTTGGGAATATCAAACTCCCTAAATTTTAACTAATGATACCCCAAATAAAGATTAATCTTAGAGAAGAATCTAGCACCCTAAAGTAGGTAAAAAGACCATTAATCCTAGAAAAAGGGTAGTAATTCTTTGCTATGACTTTATTGAGCTGCTGATAGTCTATACATATCTAAAGGGACCTATCATTATTATGCACAAATAGCACATGAGTACCCCATGGAGAAACACTAAGACAAATGAAACCCTTATAAGAAAGATCCTTTAACTACTCTTTCAGCCCTATATTTCAGTCGGAGTCATTTTATAAGGAAAAATAGAAATAGAATGGGTATCTAGTAGAAGATCAATCCCAACATCTATTTCCTTTTAGGGAGGAATTCCAGGAATATCATCAGTAAACACTTTAGGAAACTCACTAACCACGTGGATCGATTCTAAAGAGGGAGCTCACAATTAAAATCCTTAACTCAAACTAGGTAATATAGACATCTTTTTGCAATCAATTTATGAGCTCAAAGATGGGAAATAAATCTCCCTTTAGGCAATAGGGAACTTCCCTCTCTTCAATTACCAGTTTATTAGGAAATTGGAATCTGACCTTTTATGTCATGTAATCTAGAGATGCATAGCAGAATGAAGATAATCCATCCCCAAGATTACATCAAAATCCACCATATCCAACTCAATCCAATCCACCAATGTCTCCCTATGAAAGATGGATGCCAAACAACCCCTATCAATTTTCTAGCAACTATAGAATCACTTACTAGAATAGACGTAGAGAAGGTGTCAAAATTATTTTTAAGACCAAAATCAAAATGCACTATCACATCAGAGGTTACATAGGATAGGTTAGAACCCAGATCAAGCAAACAACACACATCAGTAGAGAAGAACTATAGCATAAAAATGATAACATCAGGGGATGCCTTAGATTCCTTGTGGATGGTAAGAGTATAGAGATAATTCATTTTAGTTCCAGTACTTAAAGTGGCACACTTTGGTGAAGGAGCCGAAGAAGTAGCAAGTGGAACCTTATTGACCCAAGCGGATACCTTAGATGTGGATAGTTCCTCTGCATGTGCCCAGGGTGACAGTAATTGAAAAATAATTTCCATACCTCATGACAGTATCCATGGTGAATTTGATAGCAAAATCTATATGGAGGATAAGGTTGGGCTGACTGGGCTCCACTAAGCCCGAGATTGGGAACCCTATGCCTTAGGACTACTGCTAGCCTAAAAATGATGATCACAAGATGACTTAGGATAAAGAGCTATGAATTATAGTTTCCCCAAGTGTTCTTATTTGTCAAGTTCCTGCTATCCCTTCTACTATTATGCTAATTTGCATCATGATTTAAATGTCTAAAAATCTAATCCTGCCTCTCTCCCATATGTGCCTGCCAATTCTTTTTATCCTCTACCTACTTCATATAAACCATAAGCCTAGAGATATCCATGTTATTGTTAAACATTGCTACCTTACATTCCAATACCAAGTTGTGGGATATTCCATAAGCAAATTTCCTCATTTTATATCTCTAGCTAGACAGTAAATCAAGAGCATAATGAGATAGCTTCTAACATTCGAAGGCATACTCTTTCATACTTTTCCTACCCTGCTTCATATTCATAAACTTCTTAGTCTTATCCTCCCTCATATCATAGGGTAAGAACTGATCTAGCTTGGAATTTCAAAACTCATCCCATAATGTAAGATCCACATCATCACCCCTCAACTGCTCTCACTCCTCATATAACTTATATGTTACATCTTTCAGGTGATATGAAACAAACTCTACACATTCAAAATCAATAGCATCCATCACTATGAAAATTATCTCCATCTTATATACAAACCCTTGAGAATCCTACTCAACCTTAGAGCTTGTAAAGGTTGGTGGATTTAACCTCATGAACTAGCCAACCCAAATGACCTCTAATGAAGGAGAAATAGAACCAACATAATTTGACTAATAATATTGAGATATCACTAACTGAGTAAGAAAACAAATAAATCAAAAGAACTTTAGATTAGAGATGTACCCTAAGGTGGCTAATCATAATAATCACCTTCCTGAGAAGTCTGAGGAGGAATAGTGAGGAAAGTGGAACTCCACGTGGGTTAGTACAATTTGGAGAAGGGATACTATATCGGGTCTACACTCCATAAGTAGGGCAAGTTCCCTGCATATTGCCTTCAGGTAGGATAAAAAGTCAAATAGAGGTTCAATGAATATTAGATCATCAGGGAGGCATGATCTAAAATATGAGTAAATAGGGAGTGAAGTGTGTTTAAGACACTAGACTCTATAAGAAAAACTAGAACATAAGAAAGGGTAATATTGTTAAATGCCTTCTAGTCTTCCCCATATAAGTGTAGTGCACTACACACCTATAAAATGTACTCTACTCAACATGACTTTGTGAAAACCCAAAGACCCTAAACTGTGTTTAGATATAAAGATTTTCATGACTCAAACTAGGGCCAAGCTGTGATGGGTATCTCAAGCCTATCGTGGGTCGGAGAACACCCCCTAACATAACCCCCTAAAAATGATAAAATATTAGTGGAAGCAAACCTAAAATATAAGAATAATATATAAACCAAGAGGAAAGTTCTATGAATCCAAACTAAATAACCAACCCACACTTTAACCACAACAGCCTCTAAAAACTAGAACACCAATTAGGTCGCGACATGCCCCTGACCATGAAAATGGAACTCCTTAATTCACAAAATTTGGAAAGAAACCTAAAGTAATGGTAATGCTTTCCAAATGATGGAGGCTCACCACTTCATAATAACTCGACCAATATTTTCTTCTCTTAAGACCGCACATGAGTAAGCAAAAAGCACTAGGACCCTACATCATGAAAGGATGTAGCATCCAGGGATGAACAAATAGATAAGCAACGGTATGTAACTTAGGTAAAGAGATAAAATAATGCCATATCCAAAATCAATCAAAACGCATGCACACATTTTTATATAATTAAATATAGGATATCGGGGTAGGGTAAAAGGGCCATGAGCATGAGAGTGCAAAATGATTAACCTAGAATGTGTAGATTTATCCATCTTGAGGGTACCCCATGTTAAATGGGTTAAGCTCCCCCTGCTGAAAGGGCCCCGATACGTGTTGGCCACACAAACTAAGGAAATCTGAGCGAGGGCCAGAGACACCAATGCTCTAACTATCGCGCTAATATATAATGTGTGAACTATACACATGGTTATAAAGACCCCCAGGCTAGAAAATGGGGTTTCAAGTATTTGTTCCCCCTGAGTCCTCCAGTTTCACGGCGAGCTACACAACCCCCTTTAAGCCTAAATTTAAATATTCACACATAATTCCATCCATTAACCTAAAAGTCATTCATTAAGGTATTTACCGTTGGTATCATCATACAAGTTATGCTTGCAAGCTAATTCCAATTATGTCATTCTAATCCAATTAAACCAACTAACTCCCATGTTCTATTTTACAACCTAAGCATGGAAACTAAGGCCTTTCAAATCAATTTTAATCTATTTTTCCATTAATATAATGCATTCGTTCTAAAGAGAGTTAAATTATTCAAATTTCACATTAAAAACCAAAGTTCATGAATGAGGGTTGAGGATATTACCATTATCAAGAAAAAATCAAACAAGTTGGGGAAACCAATGTTCCCTATTTTAAGTTCCCATAATCATGCAACCATTAAATTCAAAAATAAAAATTGAAAGCTTTAATATCATATCTAAAACATATGGAAAGTAATTCCAATAGTGAATAATCTAAAATACTCAACCCTATTACAAACCCACCATCAGATTCATATGAATAATGATTAAACATATGCCCTTATATTAAAATCAAATTAGTGAGGAGAGATAGACTTAAACATCAAAAAATTTTGAAAAAGAATTAGGAGTTTCGAGCTTGGATGATTAATCCCTTTTAAACACTAATTTCTCTTACTTGGATGTTTGAGAGGAGTAAATGATGTTTCAGATTTGATAATTGATGTTACGAGGAACCCTTAGACATTTTAAGGTCGTGGGTAAAGTGTAAAAGAAAGAAAAGAAAAAATAACCTTAAGGAAAACATGTAGGAATATTGTTCCTAGTCATTACAGGTTAGGTGACAACTCGTGGTGACTATTTATGAGTAGTTTCCTGGAATCGTGGCTGGGGAAAAAACTTTGGGCCATCTCACTATATTGGTCAAGAGTCCATCACTACAACTCGTGACCTTACCTAATGGTTCATAATGTATAAGTCATGATCCAAACAGTAACCTGAGCATACTTCATTATTGAGATTACGAGTCTCACCCAACAACTCATGACAAGTGATAATGACTTGTTACCTAAATCATAGACTTGGAAGTTTTGTCAACACTCAAAATTTTTAGAGTCCAAGACCTAGGGTATTACATTAGATCATCAACTTCTTAATTTAGCAACCAAACTGTAAGTGGGTATTTCATCATACACATGGTACATTAGTTTAAAGAAGCAATATTTTTTTTTTCAATTTAGCATGTAAAACAAGGTTCACATTTAAAACTATTAAACCCAACAATAATAATTTACCAAAATAAGCTCAATTGAATCAAATTCAAAGCAAAAGTACCATGGGATATAAAGCACCATTTTCAATCTGGAGGGAATTCAATGATAATATTATGAAAGAACATATCATGTAAGCTTACTTAAGAAAGGAAAAAGATGAAATAAAAGCCCAATGTAATAAGTTGGTGTTGCATTCTTTGAGATAACAAATTGAGATATTTTAAATGAGTTTGAATGTGTCTGAAATGCTTCAGCAATTTTTCTCAAAAATAGCCCAGTAGCACTCAAGATGTGCTGGACATACGTCTAGACTGATCACGTATGTCCAACACAAGTCAAAAAAGATTTTCGTAGAGATGTATACAAGCTATGCCTGGACTGAGGTAGGCCTACTCAAGCATATCCGGTGTAGGTCCAGGCAGTGTTTCTACTACAATCTACGTGCCATATGCACCAGGTCTACATTCGGACTGTTCCAGTGTGTCCAATCACTCAAGCGTAGCGAACTATGTTCAAGCTTCTCCAAACCTGTGTCTGGACTGCTCAAGCATATCCAATGTAGGTCCAGGCTGGAATAACAAGATTTAGAGAAAATTTTCAAATTTGAGCTTCCAAAGCCTCTTTTACCCATTCCGACTTATATTATCACTTGTAAACACCAAAAAATGTTAAAATTAGAATCCAACACACTATGAAGAAACAAGAATAAACCTTGATTTGCCTCTCAAGAAGCATTTTATATATTATTGTGGCACAAGATTAATTGATAATTAATTAGGATCCTTCTATTGAAACAACACAACCGTAGTCCCTACCTACAAGGTAATGCCTCGATTCTTTTCCATTCAATACAAACTTGTTTTCCTTATGGTCTTCTAATTTAATTTTTCAATTTTAATACATATTCGAGACAATGAATGGCCCCAAGTACTTTGTTTTAAGCTTTCTCCCAAAACATTTCAACCCATAGTTTAAGAGGAGAACATTATCACTACTACAAACTTCTCGATTCAGTTTCTTAATACTATGACACCTTTTTTTTGCTTGATTTGAACAACTTTAGGGAAAAATGACTTTTATTTAAACTATGGGAAGCCCAATGGTATGAATAAAATTTTTCACCATAGACTTTAAGGCTTTCATTTGTCGAGACGATAGATCATCCATATCAATAGTTGGCAAAGTATTGTTCTTGCAAGGGTTTCTATTTCAAAAGCCAAGACTCATCATCAAATTAAGCACCTTTTTCCTTCTCTTCAAACTCCTTACTCTACAAATTTCATAATGTACCTACTATGGGGTTACATACAATACTTTCCTTTATGATGCTAGTAAACTCATCAACAACTATATGAATCACCAAAATAACTTGTAAATCTTTAGGTTGTCTTATAGACTTACATACTTTGAAAGAGACCTCTTCATTATTCACTTGGAACTTTATTTCAAAATATTCAACATCCATTAAGGATATTTTGATACCTAATAATTCCCTACTTAAAATGATAGGGACCTCATGATCAATCTCATAATCAAAAATAACATAGTCGATTGTAAAGATGAATCGGTCAACTTTCCCAAGAATATCACATAGCACTCCTAAGGGATTCTTGATAGAACAATCAACCATTAAAAGCCTCATTAGGGATAGTATGGAAACACCCAACATAACTTTTGAAACACATAGAATGGCATCAAATTAATGTTTTTCCCAAGATCGCATAATGTTTTTCTAAACTTATGCATCCTAATAGTGAGAGGGATATTGAGTGCACCCTGGTCTTCCTTCTTCTCCACCATTATGCTAAATATTATGGAACTAAAATTATGGTTTACGTATATAGTTTCAATATTAATGACTCATTTCTTTGTAACAGTGTCCTTCAAGAATTTATCATACCTAGACATCTCTTCTAAAGCTTTTAACAATGAAATATTCAATGATAGGTAGCTAAATTTTATGAAATTTATTGAACTTTTCATCAACTTCCTTTTTTTTGAGTCATTATAGGAAAAAAGGGAAGAATTTTTATTTAAGACGAAGGAAATATTATTGCTTTCTCTAATTTTGGAGCATTACTCTCAACAGCTTTCAGAGCTTCCTCATTTTCACCCTTTTCTTTAACTATAATTGGCTTTTCAGCAATGGACTCATTGGTCTTTGAAATCGCATCATTAGTCTTCTTTAGACTCTTTTTATTTTCATTAATTATTCATCACTTCCCTTTTTATTGGCGTATTTAACAAAATCAATAACATCTTTACCAATAGTCTGACCACTCCTATTGATAATGGCCATGATATGAGCATTATTCTAATTAATAATCATGTCACTAGGCAATCCACCCTTCCGTGTATTGAGATGAGCCGTTATTTGACCCCCTTGAGTTTTAATTTGCTTGATAGAGGACGAATGAAATATCATCATTTGATTTAGTCATGAGAAATCACTTTTAAATTTCTCAATATATTATTGATTTCCTCAACACGTATCAAGATATAAGTAAGGACATCTTTATTTTTGAACTTCTTGGGGTCAATAAAGCATGACTTTTGACCCTTGTCCCTATCATGTGGACTTAAATACTAGTCATAATACCTATCCTTATCTCTCTAATCTTGATCTCTATTACAGGGATTAAATAGAGATTTCTATAATACAGATCACGATTAAATAATTCAATAGATATTTCTGTAATAGAGATCGAGTTAATACAGACTTCTGGGGAGGTAAGTACCAATTATAATCCCTATAATTATCTCTCTAAGCCCAGTCTCTGTTACGCCAATTTCTATCATGATCCTGTTCTTTCTAACCCTGATTCCTACCTTGCGTTTGGTAGGTCAGGTGAGAACCCCCTATTTGGTTCGATAAGAACAATATTTCCTCTTGAAAAGACTCTGTTTCCTCATCATCATAAGCTATAGAACTCTTAGAAGCAACCGTGTTAATCATATTTAGAGTATATTCCGTTGCATATTTGAGAAGATCAAATTATGTCACTACTATAGCCATGTTCTGATATCTTTCCTCATCTTTTTTCCTTTGTTCTTGAATTAAAAAAGAAGTGGAGGGATCCCCCATATCCACTTAGTATCTCTTGAGTACCAACTTCTACTTAGCTTGGTCACATGATCTACTAAAGTAGCTGCGACACCATAATATTATTTGATAATATATCTTTCAGCAGCATTGTCGGCTAGCGTCTTATACAACTAATCCAATGACCTATAGAAGATTTGAAGATGCATGTTGTCCGGGACCTCATGATTTGGTCATTGCATTATCTTATTATTGAATCACTTCCTAGCCTGATATAATTGTTCGCCATTAAGTTAGAGAAAATTAATGATTTTATCTCTTAGTTTCATCATTTGAGAAGGAGGAAAGTACCTATCAAGTAATGCTTCCATGATATCAAACCATGAAGTAATAGATCCCGCGGGCAAAGATCAGGACCATAAGAGTGCTTCTCCTATCAGTGAGAATGGGTCAAGAAACAAATGGATTTATTCTTAAGATATGTGTGCTATGTCAATGGAGAATGTATATCAATGTAATTTTTCATGTGTTGATTGGTGTCCTCATGTGATTGACCTCAAAACAACCCTTTCATTTGAAGTAAATAACACATCATGCTAGTAACAAGAAACACTCCATTTTCTTTAACTGGTGGAAATGAATAGTACTAGCTCAACCCAGATCTCTGAGGTTATCCTCTTCCTTGAGATGCCCATCAAAAGTATAGGTATTACTATCGTGTTGGCTCATAGTAGTGCGTATAATATTATCCTTACCAAACAAAGAACAAAAACAACAAATAATGTAAAATAAAACACTACAGTAACACAAAATGACTAAAAATACTGTAAGAATGAAAACTATTTTTCATTTTAGAGAAACAATGCCAAAATTTGATGACGCTTAAACTACACTCTTAAAGTTTAAGCAGTCGTCATCAGTATAGTAATTCAACAAAGGTTGCGGTTGAATCCACATGGAGTGAAGACATGGATGTCAATACTCAAGAGTTTTAGAAGTCAACTAGGAGGTTATTGGAATGTTTTTGGATTTAACAATTTTGTTGTTTTAAAACTACAACTTTGAAGCTAGAAATAATTAGAGATAATCAATTGTTGATGGAACTTGGGGTTTTACCTTCCAAGGTGTAGGTTTATGCATATGTATTTTATTATTTTTTCAAATATTGCTAGAAGACATGGGTAGGCTAGATCTAGAGGTATTCATGTAAATTTTCAATAAAACACCAAATATAACAACTGGTTTCTTTAGAACACCTCATAAGTGTAACAATTTTACCATCTATGGCCTCAATTAATGTACTTATGTCTTAGAGATGCTATTAAATTAACTAATTCAAGTTATTGTTCTCGCCCATCCCTCTCCCATATCTGCTTTATCTAGGATGATATGGTTTTAAGGTAATAGGAGTTTACAAGCCCCAATTCTTAGTTAAAACATCAAATGAATGCAAAATCCATATCAAATAGCTAATTAGGAGGAAAAATAAACAAAACTCGTGCACTAATCAGAATCTATTCAAGCCTAAACCAAAGAAGATGAATTAGTTACACATAGAGAGAGAAAGTAGAGATATACTAAAATTTCCATCAAATTAATCAATAAACAATAAAGAAAATGGTAAATCAAAGATTTAATTGTATAAATCATCAACAGAAAGCCCTAATTCACTCTAATGTTTTCTTAACTCAAGAGTAGTACAATAATTTTCAATAATTTGTAAACCAGCTGAAAACCCCTAATTTAGCCCCAAATTCATGATTGCCAAATATTACAACGATGGTATCACACTCTTGATCTACTTGAACACATGCTAAGCAAATGGGGAGCAGATCCATAGCAGATGAAGAGAATGTAGGGCATACCCTAGACATAGATGGGGCACACCATGGGTGCAGATGACATTGTTTTTTGACATTTTGGCTACTCTTTAGTTCCTGTGGTCTCTCAACTTGTCCATGTGAACATTATGACTCTTTTTATTCCATATTTTACTTCCCATTGACTTGAATGGCTTTCTCATCTTCATTTGGAATCTTTACATGCTCAAATGAGCATTGTGCATGATATTAACACTAAATCAATGGAAACACATGATAATTTAAGCTTAAAAGGTTCTGGCAGTTCATCAATTAGAAGATTTATCAAAAGGGCCCATAGGGGTCTTAGGATATTCCTATACATGGCCAAATAGTAAAGCAGGACTTTCAATTTTTATCATAATCAATATATATATTACATGTATGTATGTATGTATGTATATACGTATATAATGCACAAATATAAACCATGACTAAAAAGTGTAAATCTGTAAACTCATTATTCGAGATCAATCTCTAGACTGAATTTGTATAATTGTATAGAAAGGGTTGAAATCTCTCTAAGTTGAAGTAAATAGTATTTGTATGAGAGTTGATTAAAAATAAACTAAACAATCTCAAAATAAGTTTCAAAATAGTATATTTATTTCTAAAAGATCATAAATCATTTAAATAAGCAGGTATGACTCCCGTTATAGAAGAAATCTATTTTAAAGTCAACAGTGGCCCTTTCTAGAAAGCAATAATAAAATCAAGATTTTGATTGGAATCATACCACTAAGTGAGCGTGAATGGGCCTAAAAGTATGCATGTCATCCAATATCCAAACAATACAACCATAAGCGACTAAGAATCTATACACTAGAATCATGTCCTTTAAAAGGATATGATACTAACTTGGAGTCCAACTGGTAATGTAACCACGACCTTAGCCAAACAAAATATAATTAACATAAAAAAGTCTCATAACTCCAAAACTATGATAAATGAGGGCGTAAAGACATTAAAGGATCTAATTAAAGACATTAAAGGATCTAATTAAGGGACTATTGTTAGATTCACTAAATCTAATGGGAAATATTAAACCAATGGGATCCTTAACATCAAAACATGCTTCACAAGCTTGTAATCAAGGATAGTAGGATTCTTTGGTCATAAAAAATATCCTATGTTAAGGTTTGGGTCACCATTCTATCCCAAATTTCCTAAATAGTCTAATTTATGGTATACTAGTCAGCAACCCATCCTACAATCCCCACCTATTATGAAATCTATACTATATAAGATCTCATAGAGAAAAGAAGATCGAAGCCAACATTGATGTTGAACTGTAATTCTTGACTCATCCATAAATCTTCTGTATTCTCTGCAATTTTGAAAATTCATCTTGCTATAAAAATGATAATTTACACTTCAAAAGGAGAAAAACAATATTCATATTGCAATACTAAACTCCAGGTCCAAAATCGAGTTAAAATGGGCCCATGGGTCCTGAAACAAAATTCCAAAAAATGATTAATTCACGATGTCAATAGAAAGACAAGGAATATGTGCCAAAACATGAGCACAAATAGAGTACAAATCAGCGTCCAAATAAATTCTTAAATTTGAGAAATTCAAGACTTAAATTCTAGGAATTTACAAAGAAAAAGGATAGAATTTGATGGGGAAAATACTGAGAAATGACCAACGAGTTTTAAACTAGTTTACCTTAGCTTCAATGGATGAATTTTCAAACCTTCCAATGTTCCAGGATCTCAAAAATGGAGGAAATGCCCCAACAAAATGAGGGAGAAATTAGGGCACCAAATTTTTGGTAAGACCAAATAGACTTCGACCAGTGCTCGGGAATTATTTAGAACCCTATATGCACAAGTAAACTATGATAGCATACAAAATTCAATATTTAAGACTCAACAGGACCATCAAAAATTTCATCCAAGATCTTTTCAATTAAAATGGGTCCCACACTTAGTTTGATTTTAACTAAATTCTACATAATAGCACAAAATGAATCTAAATGCCTCGAGACATGAACCAAGGGTCCCCAAACCTAAAATAAATGTTTTTAAGCTGGTGATGTTGTTGAAATTTCAATATAAAGACATTTACATAGATATTTGGTTTGAGACTTATACCTTAACAAGGAAAGCTCCAAAATTGGGAAATAAGCCTAAAATCCAAAAGAATAGTTCGATAATTGAACTAGCAGTTCAAGTAATTTATAAATGACATGTAGCCCCTTGGAAAGGCTCAAAATATTGTAAATTATTTGAAATCAATAAAATGACCTGGAAGATCTTTACAAAGTGTTCAGCATACCTAAGTACCAAAACTATGTCCACTATAGGTTCATGTTCTTTCATTATTGGTACTATGCCAAACAAACTTTTATACCCTATAAAGGTATATTGGGCCATTTTTTTATGAGAATTATACATCGAACTTTATTTTTAGCTCATATGGTTATATGTCGGTTAATAGTATCTCCCATTATTTCAAGATCAGTAATCATTCATGACCCTTATTTTAGTTTTACTTTCTTTTAAACTATGATTTTCCTGATTATCATTGCATTTTAGTACATGTGTATTTTATTATTTCATAATGAATCTGTAGGAAAATTTGGCTTTTTAAATTTAATATAGTTTTATAGACATGAATCAAATGCATAATTCAAGAAATTGCTTATGTCCTTAGTTTTAAAGCATGATTTTGTGTTTTTCATGACTAATGCATATCTCACATACTTAGTACATTCAAAAGTACTAATTGTATAATTCTGTTGCCAATATTTTTCATGTGATGAAGATTCATGTGCTTAAGATCAGGATCTTAGTCAAGCATATCACAGCTTCCAACCAGTAGATATTGAGTTCTCTTGATTTAGGGACTCAAATCAGTTTGTAATTCCAATATTTTATGTTGATTGATATGTATTGATTTGGGATAGTTGGGGGTCATGTCCCGTCTACCAATAATTATTTTAAGTAGAGGCTTAATAGATAGTCAGTTAGAGTAATTTCTTGTAGTTTCAGTTCCCTTTTCTTTCAGATTATAATGTTGTAAACATTTAACAGTAACGTATTGAAATAACTCATCTCGTGATTATGCTTTATCTCAATCTGTTTAACTCTTATAGATGTTTTAATTAGTTGGTCATGTATTATTCCAATAACATAGGTAATTTGGAATCACTTGTTGTTCTAAGCACCGTTTTACGACTAGAGGGTAGTCTTGAGTCATGAAAAAAATCCTATAGGCCCATAAATAATCATCATGTTTTTTGAGTATAATTCATTCTAATCGCATTTATGGTTTTTGATAAGTTTATTTTATCTCCCATTTGGACACTTCTGCATACCCATTGGTGTGAGGATGGTGTGGCGAATCCACCATATACTTTACTCAATATATTATAATCAACAAACGAAATGGTTGTTTATAAAAGAAGAGAACCCCCGTCACTTATGATAGCATGGGGTATCCCAAATCTAGTGAAAATGTACTTCTTCATGAAGTAGGTAATAATCTTAGCTTCATTATTTTTCAATGTAATTGCCTTGACCCATTTAGAAACATAATCAACTGCTACCAAGCTATAGTGGTTCCGATACAAGATCAAGAAAGATGCTATGAAGTCCAACCCCAATACACCTAGCAACTCAATATCTACACTTGGTTGTAAAGAACTTTGTGTCTTCTTGATATCCCTCCTTTACTTTGACATTGCTCACAGACTTGCACTAACTTATGCACATCATGATATAAAGTTGACCAACAAAATCTGCTTTGGAGGACTTTTGCAATTGTATGTACGCCACCATGGTGACCAATAATCTGGGATGAATAACACACCTCAATAATAGGCCTTATTTCTTCCTATATTATATTATATTCACACACTTCGTAAAGAGATAGGTTTCATACCACTAGTACCTTTTCATTCAGAGGAATCTTCTTCTTTGATAATAATTGAAATCATCCAGAAGCAAACCACATACCACATAAACTTCATAGTCCTCATACTATAGTTCAATGATCTTTTAGAGTGGATTACAAGTTTACCATGAAATATTTCATCAATATCAAACTCACCCCGCTCTGCTTTGTTAGACTCAAGGTGAGTTAAATGATGTGCCACTTAGTATTAATACCCTTTCCTGTCCTTCACTTTAAAATCAAACTCTTGATGTAGAAACATCAATGAAATCTACCGAGGCTTGTCTTACGTTTAAGTCATTAAATACCTAATGGTTTCATTGTTGTTGTGCGTAATGACTTTCATAACCAACAAATATACAAAAAAATTCTCAAATTCATACACTTCGGAAAGTAACTCTTGCTCTACAATCATATAATTTCATTATGCATCATGCAAGGGCTTTAAACAAGAATATATAGGATAAAAAACCTTTTCCTATCCTTTTCCTAATTCCACACTCAATGCCAAGCCACTTGTATTATACATCAATCTAAACGTTAGTGGCTAACATGGGCCACAATGATAAGAGCTGACATAAGTTTTTCTGTAAGGCAATTAAATTCCCTCCCACATTCAACATCAAACATAAATTTTTCTTTCTTTTAAAGAAGCTTACACATAGGATGAGTGATCTTAGAGAATTCTTTAATGAAACACATATATAAACTATTGTGCATAAGAAAGATTTGAACAGCTTTCACAAAGATTGAGGGGGTAACTTTTCAATAACATCAAATTTTTCTTAGTTAACTTTAATACCTTAACACAAAATCTTATTCCCAAATAAAATACCCTTCCTTTTTATAAACTATCACTTTTCCTAATTTAACACAGGATTAGTTTCATCATATATTTCAAGTCCCTCGCCCAATTGTTCAAGATGTGGTTCAAAAGTGTCAGCCACAATGGAAAAACCATCCATGAAGACCACTGTAGTATCCTTCGGTATATCTGAAAAGATTTATAACACGCACCTTTAAAAAGTGGTGGGTGCATTAAATAACCCAAAGGGCATACCCTTGAAGTCGAAAGTACAATATAGACATGTAAACGTAGTATTCTCTTGGTCCTCACGTGTGATGAAATTTTGGTTATAATTGGAGTACCCATCTAAGAAAAAATACCAAACCTTCCCACTAAATGATCAAGCATCTGATCCATGAATGACATATGGAAGTGGTCTTTTCTCTTTAAAGTTCAATTTCAAATATTCAGTACACTCTCTCCACTACATCATCAATCTCATAGGAATAAGCTCCTTATATTTATTAGGACTATTATTCATCCTTTCTTTGGGACATATTGAACTAGGATCATATATATGTCATATGTGATGGAATGGATAATGCCCCCATATCTAACCATGTAATTATCTCTTTTTTAATACTTGTTTGTATTAGAGAATTTAACCTCCATTGATGGTCAACACACGGTACATAATAAATCCCCAACATAATCTTGAAGTATAAATATGAAGAGCAATCCCAATGATATCTTCCCATTTCGTTAACTAAGTTGGGTGTTTTGGTATATCTCTTTCCTAACCATAAATCTTCCTTTCACAATTAGTATCTAATGATTGAAGACATAATCGACACTACATAATTTTTTATTTTTTCCCTCCACTCCTATGGTCAATTCCTTTTAAGAATAACTCAAATTGGAATTGAGGACTTGATTTCTTACAATTTTTAGGCCAAATGAGTCACAAATTGCAGACTCATCAACTATTTAAAGTAAGGAATGATTTTTGACACAGTGGTAACACCCTAACCTACAACTCATTACCACTAGCTATGGGTCGTATCCTTTATTTGTAGTGCACAAGTTAAATGACTTACATGGGTGATCCTCTTCAGTCTATAAGACGTAAGGTGATGAGTAATCATGATACCTTATGGGTCACTATAGCTAAATTTTAGAGTCACAGGGGGGGATTGCTCAAATCATTATTTGGATTTCTCCTTTCCAGTGGCTATAGCTCATCGTACAACTTATGATCTCACCATATGAGTTGCTGGGATAGATTGGGACTAGGAAATAGAAATTTTCTAGTTTTCTTTTGAGTCCACAATTGCCTACACACTTTAACAAACATTACCTTAAATCACATACTAAAAGCAAAGTTAAAACAAAAGAAATACTTAAGTCCAGTCAATCCTAGTGGCATTCACAGTCTTTGCTAGAATAGACTTGATCTCCTTATTAGAGACTTTAACTTGCCCACTTTATTGTGGATGGTAAGGTATTACCACAAGTTTGTAACGCCCCGGATTTGGTACTGGAAATGCTACATGGTGCTCATGATCCCGAAGGACCATAAGCTAACCCATGACTGATATTTGTACCTGTATACTGCATAATATACTATATGATTGTGGTAATATTAATTGAAAGGTTATACGGTTCAAGACTGTAACTTAACTGAGAAAGATATAACATCTGAATGGGGTACGAAATACCCAAAACAAAACAAAACAACATGATAGTCTAAACATGATAGTATGGAAAGCCTCTAACTGACTGAACTGTCTGAATGAGGATTTGAGGGGACATGTCCCAAAATAAATCCAACTAATAAATTACTTAATTAGATAATAAATAAATGATCATTTCCTCAAGATATGAGGAATCACTGCTATCTCTGACTACTAAGACTGGAATGCTATTTATGTTATGGATCTCGTGCTTCTAAACCTATGGTATAAGACACCATAGCGCAAATACGTTAGTACTTTGAATATACTGGTATTCATGGAAGGTAGGAAGAATGCCTAGGGTTCATATACATGAACAATACTGTCTAACTAACTAATATGAATGTGAGAATACATGCATGAATACATAGTAACTACATCTGAGATTATGATAACTTAAGTTTACTGATAACTAATATGTGTGATAATTGAATTTTGATGATTGATAAAACTGATGACATAAGTGACTATATCTGACAGTCCTAAATATGATAGAACTAGCTGAGTTCTATACTGTAGCTGAGTTGACTGTATCTGGAAGTAGTACAACTATCTGAGTTCTATTACTAAGACTGAATAATTGTATCTGACAGTCCTGATTCTGTAACTAAAACTATGGGAAGTGGTTATCTAACTGACATGCCCCTAATGCTCCATTATGGCTATGTTGGGGTTCAATCTGTAACTCCAATTGGAAGGGTGTCAATACCGCGCCACTAGTAAGTAAAGGTTGTTAGTGACCCTCATCGGACAGTGTCCCTAAAAGAGAATGATGGGGCCCTCATCTAATAGTGCTTATCCACCTCATCAACCCTCATCTGATAGTGTAAATGTCTAAACCTATGCTGGCTACATAGTTTTGGAATGCAACGATAACTTCTAAGAATCACACCCTCATCTAACAGTGTGTGTTCCCATCCTTGGGTTCACTCAGTGCTAATTCCTACTCTTATCTAAATAGACACTGATCATGGATTACTGAACTAACTAGATTGAATAAACTGATGTTGAATAATGGAATAGTACTAAGATTACTGTATTACTGATCTTTCTTGAGTCACATGACTGACTGAGTTCTATGGATCATGGCTTGACTAAGGATATCATGAAAACACAACACTGGCTCTAGGCACACAACTAAATTGTCAGGTACAAGTACCCCAGGACTCGATGGAAAGAAACTGACAAGGCATGACTTTCTTGAATACATAACCCACATCACCATTCATAATTCAATTATTGAGGTATTTCATCAAACATGTGGCATGCATAAACTTGTACATAAAGGGGGATTTTATAATATCATACTAGTATGGTATCTTTCCTTTATATAGGCTTTTAATCAAATATGTGGGGAGCATGCTTTGGTTATACAATCATCAACACATGTAATAATTAAGGATACATGTCTGATGCATGAATACATGACTAATATGATGCATGAACATATAATTGAATATGTAACGGTACTTAGTACCCAATTTTAAAATGGAATCCTGAGTATAAGGCAGATATCAAGTTGTAACTGAAATCTGGACATGAAAACTAAAAAGCTTAAGGAGAACTGTTACCTTGAGCTAGATCTGTGTTAGCGGAGAAGAGGTGAGGATACTTGGTATTCATGTCTTCTTTTTCCTCCCAAGTAGATCCCTCAATATACTGATTCCACCCAAGAACTTTGACTAAAGGGACTTCTTTGTTCGTCAGTCTACGAGTCTGATAGTCTAGAATTTTGACTAAAATCTCTTTATAAGAGAGGCTGTTTTGAATACCTATGCTTTTAATAGGGACTAAAACCTCTAGGTCACCTATGCACTTCTTGAACAAAAAGATATGGAAGACTGGATTAACTGAGGCTAGATTTGCCGAAGAGACTGAGAATTTTGAAGGGACCGATATATCGAGGACTGAGATTTCCCTTCTTGCCAAACCTTTTCACTCCCTTCATGGGAGAGATCTTTAGATAGATATAGTCACCAATCTCAATCTCGAGATCCTTTCTACTCATATCTGCATAAGACTTCTATTAGCTCTGAGGATCCTAGAGTCTTTCTATGATCAATTGGACTTTCTCTAAGGCATCGAATACTAAGTCCAGCCCCATAACTAATACCTCACTAAATTCGAACCAAAAGATTAGAGATCTGCACCTCTTACCATAGAGATCTTCGAATAGAGACATCCAAATACTTGAATGATACCTATTTTTGTATGTAAACTCAATCAAAGGCAAGTGGCCATCCCAACTACCCTTGAAATCAATTGGACACGCCCGCAACATATTTTCTAGTGTCTGAATGGTCTTTTCTACATGACCATCTGTCTGAAGATGAAAGGCTGTACTGAGAAGAATTTACGTACCAAGAACCCTTTGGAACGCTTTCCAGAAATAAAAGATGAACTAGGTACCTCCGTCTGAGATAATAGATAATGAAATACCATGCAATCTTACCAACTCTCTGATTTAGAGTTTGGCATAATCCTTAGCTGACTAAGAGGTATAAACTGGGAGGAAATAAGATGACTTAGTCATCCTATCTACAACGACCCAAACTGAATGATACTGACGATGAATTTAAGGCAAACCCATCACAATATCTATGTTCACTTCTTCCCACTTCCAAGTAGGAATAATGAACTCCTTCATAGGTCTACTAGGATTTTAATGCTCTATCTTAACCCGCTAACATATAGAGCACTTAGCCACAAATTCTACAACATCCCTCTTCATTCCACTCCACCAATAGATCTTCCGCAAGTCACAGTACATCTTTGTGGCCCCAGGATGAAAAGAGTAGTGCTCACCATGCGCTTCTACAAGAATTCTCTGCCTTAAGTCATCTACAGCTGGAACACACAGACGACCTTGACAATACAGAACACCATATCCCCCTTGGGATAAAACCTCCACTTTCTGATTTTTAACTGACTCTTTCAAATTGACTAAACTGGGATCTCTATCTTGGTTTTCTTTCACCTTAGAAACTACAGATGATTTTAAACTACTCTAAACCCATATATCACCCTCCTCTGTATTGACTAATTGAATACCTAGTATGGTAAGATGATGGACATCCTAAGCTAACTTCTTTTTATTGTCCTCAACATGAGCAACACTACCCTTAGATAGTCTACTGAGAGCATTGGCCACTACATTGGCCTTGCCTGGATGATAAAGGACACTCATGTCATAATCTTTCAAGATCTCTAACCACCTTCTCTGACAAAGATTGAGATCTTTCTGAGAAAAGACATATTGAAGGCTCTTATGATCTGTGAACACATCTACATGAATTCTGTATAGATAATACCTCTAAATTTTAAGGCAAATACTACGGCTGCTAACTCAAGATTATGATTAGGATAATTCTTCTTATGGGGTTTAAGTTTTCTGGAGGCGTAGTCTATGACCTTACCATCCTGCATGAGGACACAACCCAAACCTACTCTGGATGAATCATAATACACTATGAAACCATATGAACCATCAGGAAGAGCTAGGACTAAAGCTGAGGAGAGTCGACTCTTCAACTCCTAAAAACTCTTCTCAAAAAGATCTACCACTAAAACTTGACTTTTTTCTAAGTCAATCTGGATATAGGGGATGCAATAAAAGAAAATCCCTCAACAAACCTCACGTAATAGCCATCCAAACCTAAGAAACTCCTAATATTTGATGGAGAGACAGGTCTAGGCCAGTTTCTTACTGCTTCGGTCTTTTGGGGATCTACACTAATGCCATCACCTAAAACAATATGTCCAAGGAATTCTACTAACCTTAGCCAAAATTTGCACTTGGTGAATTTGGCAAATAGGTGATGATCTCTAAGAGTCTGAAGTACAATTCTGAGATGGTCTGCATGATCATGTTCATTGTGGGAACAGACTAGAATATCATCTATAAATATTATGACGAACATGTCCAAGTGCTACTTGAACATTCAGTTCATCAAGTCCATGAAAGTTAGTGGGGCATTGATAAAACCAAAGGACTTGACTAGGAATTCAAAGTGACCATACCGAGTATGGAAAGTCATTTTTGGAATGTCACATTCTCTGACTCAGAGATAATGATAGCCGGATCTGAGGTCCATCTTAGAGAAATAACTAGCACCCTGAAGTTGGTTAAACAAGTCATCAATTCTGGGAAGTGGATACTTGTTCTTGACCATGACTTTATCTAGTTAATGGTAATCTATAAACATTCAGATAGAACCATCTTTCTTTCGCACGAATAAGACTAATGCACCCCACAGGGACACACTAGGTCTAATAAATCCCTTATTTAAGAGATCATTCAACTGTTTTTTTAGTTCTCTGATTTTTACTAGTGCCATTCTGTATGGTGGAATAGATATAAGTTGAGTATCTGGAAGAAGATCAATGCCGAAGTCTATTTACCTTTGGGGAGAAATTTGCGAAAGATCTTTTGGAAAGATATCTGAATATTAATTCATGACTGGGACTGAATAAAGATTGGGAGTTTCAAAACTAGTGTCTTTAACTCAAACAAGATAATAGACACATCCTTTAGATATCATTTTCTGTGCCCGAAGGTAGGAAACAAGCTGACCTCTAAAAGCAGATACATTACCCTTCCATTCTAGGAAGAGTTCATTCAGAAACAAAAATTGGATAATTTTGTTTCTTTAGTCGACTGTGGCATAGAAGGAATGAAGCCAATCCATATTGGGAATGACATCAAAATCAGTCATCTCTAATTTAACTAAGTCTGCTCAAGTGACTTTCTAAAATATCATAATTAGGTAGTTCCTATATTCCCATCGGGCTATAATAGTTTTACCAACTGAGGTAGAGACTGAGAAGGGCTCTGCTAGAATTTCTGGAATGACTTCAAAATAAACTGCTATATAAGGAGTAATAAAAGACAAAGAAACTCCTGGATCTAGCAAAGCATAAAGATGCACATGAAAGATCTGTAACATACCAGTAACCACACCAGGAGAATTTTCTTAATCTTGCTAGGACTAGAGAGTATAGAGTTTGTTTAGACATTGCCCACTAGTAGCACTGCATATGGCACCCTGCTGAGTTGGGCGACCAGACTGAGCTGAGAAATATTTTTTCTAAACCTGATAACCTGACTGGGAAAATCTCTGACTATGTGGCCTGGCTTGCAACATCTGAAACAGACATTGCTACCAGCTCTGCAAACACCCTTGAGGATCTTACCATAAGTCTAACAAAGGGGATTAGTTTGGGCATTGCTGACACTCTCCTGAGACTTAGAGCCTAGCACCCTATCTTTATTACCATCCCTGAACTTAAGAGCTAGAGCACTAGCTAATAAAGGATATTGAACTAACGTATTAAGACAAAATTGAGATAGATTTCCTCCTTCTGATTTATGCTGAGCAAAGTTGAAACTATTTGTCTATGCTCTCTTATTCTTCTTTTTCCTCATCTTAATCTTTTGATCTTCTATCTGCTGAGAATGAGTCATAAGCCTGGATAAATTTATGTCACTATTAAATAGCGTATACCTACACTGATTGACCATGTTATTATTCACCCCAGAAACAAACTTACTCATCTTGGCCCTATTGTATGCAACAACATGAGGAGCTTATCTGGCCAATTGAGTAAATTTAATAGAATACTCTTTCAACATCATGTTACCCTTCCTGAGGTTGATAAATTCTAACACCTTGGCTTCTCTCATCTCTAGGGTAAAGAAGCTCTCTAAGAATATTGTGACAAACTCCTGCCACTTTATAGGCCCTGCATCAATTAACCTTTCTGACTTCCACTATTTGTATCAAGTGTGAGCAACATCCTACAACTGATATGCATCTAGCTTTGCACTCTTAATAGCTCAAACCCCCATAACATCTGTAACCTTCTGAACCTAATCGATGAATTCCTGAGGGTCCTCATCTGACTTAGACTCAAGAAAGAATGGAGGATTCATTTAAGTAAAGTCCCAAATCCTGGCTGCAGCTAAATTGGCCACTGGTTGGCTAGAACGATGAATGGTCATTCATTTTGAGCAATAACTGACTAACCAAGAGTAGTGAATATAGCTCTAAATTCTGCATGAGAAATATATTTGCCTAAAGGTTCTTCAGGCTAAGGGGCTGACTGATTCCTATTTCTTTTTTTAGGAGCCATGTTCTGTAGAAGAAAGGGAGAAATGGATTAGAATGAGAGATTGACTTGATATTATGCTTATTGGCACGACATGAATACTGAAAGAAGGGAAATTATTCCTAAAATATCTTATAGCCTCTTTCACATAAATATGGTATGCAACATATCCATGCACAAGACTCTATAAGATGCAGATTTCAGACTTCCTAGGACTCTATTGAACCTTAGGCTCTGATACCAAGTTTTTAATGCCCCAGATTTGGTACCCGAAATGTTACACAGTGCTCATGACCCCGAAGGACCACAAGCTAACCCATGACTGATATCTATAGTTGTATACTACATAAAATACTATATGATTGCAGAAAGATGAACTGAAAGGCCATAAGGTTCAAGACCGTAACATAACTGATAAAGATATAACATCTGAATGGGGTATGAAATACCCAATATAAAACTAAAATAATATGATAGTCTGAAAATGATAGTCTGGAAAGCCTCTAACTAACTGAACTATCTGAATGAGGATTTGATGGGACATATCGCCAACTAACTCCAACTAAAAAATTACTTAATGAGATAATAAATAATTGATCATGTCCTCTAGAGTTGAGGAATCACTGCTAACTCTGACTGCTGAGACTTGAATGCTACTGATGCTATGGAGCTCATGCTTCTAAACCTATGGTATAAGACACCCTAGCACAAATACCTTAGTACTTTGAATATACTGGTAAGCATGGAAGGTAGGAAGAATGCATAGGGTTCATATACATGAACAATACTGTCTAACTAACTAATATGAATGTGAGAATACATGCATGAATACATAGTAACTACATCTGAGATTATGATAACTTGAGTTTACTGATAACTAATATGAGTGATAATTTAATTTTGATGACTGATAAAACTGATGACATAAGTGACTGTATCTGACAGTCCTAAATCTGATAGAACTAGCTGAGTTCCATACAGTATCTGAGTGGACTGTATCAGCTAGTTCTAAATTTTGTAGAATACCTGAGTTCAATTACTGAAACTGAATGATTATATTTGACAGTTCTGATTCTATAACTGAAACTGTGGGAAGTAGTTATCAAATCGATATACCCCTGATACGCCATTATGGCTGAGTTATGGTCCAACATATAACCCCAATTGGAAGGGTGTCAATATCGCACCACTAGTAAGGACAAGCTGTGAGTGACCCTCATCAGACAGTGTCCCCAAAAGAGAATGGTAGGGCCCTCATCTGACAGTGGTTATCCACCTCATCAACCCTCATCTGACAGTGTTGATGTATCAATCTATGCCGAATACATAGTTATAGAATGCAAGGATGACTTAAAAGAATCACACCCCTATCTGACACTGTGTATTCCCATCCTTGGGTTCACTCAGTGCTAATTCCTACTCTTATCTAAATAGGCACTGATCATGGATTACTGTATTGAACTAGATTGAATTAACTGAGTTATGTTGAATAATGGAATAGTACTAAGATTACTGTATTACTGAGCTTTCTTGAGTCACATGACTGACTGAGTTCTATGGATCATAGCTTGACTAAGGATATCGTGAAAACACAACACTGGCTCTAGGCACACAACTAAATTGTTAGGTACAAGTACCCCCAGGACTCGATGGAAAGAAATTGACAAGGCATGACTTTCTTGAATACATAACCCACATCACAATTCATAATTCAATTATTGAGGCATTTCATCAAACATGTGACATGCATAAACTTGTACATAAAGGGGGATTTCATAATATCATACTAGTATGGTATCTTTCCTTCATATAGGTATTTAATCAAACATGTGGGGAGCATACTTTGGTTATACAATCATCAATACATGTAATAATTAAGGATACATCAATCAACTTGTAAATTTAAGGGGGTTTATCATGATTATTATGTAAATCGTCACATACTAGGGTCAATCATTGGAATATGTAATTTAAAACATGAATCAAAACCACACAATATCATGAACATAAATGTCAATTTAATTTGAATCATAAACATTCACAAATACCCAAATCTTGGATTTTGAAAAGAGATTCTTGAGCTTCATGGGTGATAGAGACCCATGAATCAACATATGACATACCTTAGTTCTTGATTTAGTAAAGATTGATGGAGAGACGTTCTGTAAATTGAATCCCCAATTGAAACCCTAGCTTGTTCTTAAGAGAAAATTGAGATAAACTAGTATATTTTGGGTTCCAAATAGCTGAATCTCATGTTAAAGGGCTTAAATAGGGGTGGAAAATTGACTCTTTTAACCCTAGATGCGTCTTTTAATTTTATTGAAATTTTCCCAAATTGGACCACTAGCGCGATGCGGTTCTATTATGCCGTGTCACAGGAATTTGACAACTGGGAAATTGAGAGATGGTGCAATGCGAAGCTATCTCGTTGCCACTTTATTTGTGACCTGGAAGTTTGGCACGATGTGCCACTATCGCTGACCCTTACTATAATTTAACAATTTCTATTTTCTCCTGTGGCACGGTGCACCACTGACTAATAAGGAACCATTTTACGACGGGAACTTGAAATAGTCATAACTTCTTACCCAGTTATTGGATTTAGGAAAATTTTATGTCGATGGAAAGCTTATTAAATTTCTCACATGATAAAAAATTCCTCATGGAATAAACATCACTCAATTTAGAAGCTAACACTTGACACTCTTGGGGATGAAAAATTTAGTTAGGAAACATTGGGATATTACACCTATGTTCTACATAATATTTTTAAGAAATTCCCTTAACATAAGATGGATAAAGTGAGCACTACTGTCACTAGTGATGGCTCTTAGCGTACCAAATCTAGAAAATATGTTCTTCCTCAAAAAAACTATTATACTTTTCCCTTAATTATTTGGAAATGCAACTTCCTCCACCTACTTTAAAACATAATCAAAAGTAACCAAGATGTAATTTATTCCATATGAGCTCGTGAATAGACCTACAAAATAAATAAAAAAACAAGTTAAATAGCTAATCTCATGTATCGGAGTCAATGGTAGATCTTATCTTAATTAGAGGTTCTCTTGTCTTTCACATTGGTCATAAGATCCTGCATAATCATGTGCATCCTTGTCAGTGGCATTGGTCACATATCTTGCATAATCATGTGCATCATTATGAATTTTGGGCCAATAGTACCCACATTGTAAAATCTTATGAGTAGTTTGCACACCATAATGATGACCCTCGAATGATGATGAATGACATGCCTTTAGATTACTTATCATCTTAATCTCTAAGAAACATCTACGAATTAGGACATTTGCACAAATATGGAACATGTATGTCTCATCTATGAAATATTTTTGTAGATCATGCTCAAACTTCTTTCCATGGTAAAATGATAGCTCCTTAAGTACCACATCACTCATAAAATAATTGGCAAAATCTGTAAGCCATGGGATTATGGCTTGCAATGCAGCCAATACTTATTTCTTTGGAAAAGTATCATCAATATCAAGTTCATATATTAATTTCAATATTGCCTCTTCTTCAATTCGTGATAAGTGGTCGGCCACTTGATTTTTTCTACCCTTAATGGGTGGAAATTTTGCCACTTATTTATATCCAAATTCTTTGACACTATGATGAATTAATTATATAGATGAGGCTATCTTCATTTAAATGCATTTATTTCTAGTGTTTGTGATCCTACAGGTAAGCATGATGAAAAAGAGTTAAGACAAAGCTAGAAAGGGTTGGAAATGGTCAGATGATGGACAAAGGCTAAGGATAAGCTCTGAAGTGACCTCAGGTGCAACAATTGCAACCTGAGGTTCACGATCACAATAAGTCAAAAAGTTAAAATATGGTGATCACACTAAGATGCCATGAGATCGTGGAATTGTGACCATAGCTAAGGGTGTGCAATCGTGATGGGTCGGTCAAATTTGAGGAAAAGTGGATTTTCACAAATATGAATACTAAGATACAAGAGATTGAACCATCAACATGTTCATCATCAAATTTTAGTTTTGAAAGAAAAAACACATTACCTTTAAGTGAGATAACAATTGATAATTTTATTCCAAGAGAAATTTGTTTGTAAGTTGAAATTAAAGTTTGGGTTTACACTTATTTTGCTTATGATAAATGAATTGCTTTCTAATTTGGGTGTATTTCTTCTCTTTAGTTTTAGTAGAATCTAAATTAATGTCTTGGGGTTGTGTTTGATTATGTGATTAATATTTTGTTGGTGACAACTATTATTCTAAATAATTAGTTAATGATGTGGGTTTTTCTCTTACTCTATGTTTGAATTTAGAATTGTGGGTGAAAATCCCAATTATCTTAGATTCTATATCATCCTTGAAAGAGCGATGTGGGTGAATAGTAATTGTGAACAACAACTTAAATTAGCTTCTTTCTTAACATTATCTTAGAACTAAGAGTGTAATTTGAAGTAGCTATTTTTGAAAACATCATCTTAGAAACAAGGATGCTAGTTTGAGGTAATTGATTGGTAAACTTGTCATGCTCGTGATATTTTCAAAAGAATCCATGAGTGAAATTCAGTGTTTAACAAAAGGTTAACACTAAGACCTTAAATCTAGCCTACCCAAAACCCTTAGCTAAAACATGGCTTAATTTCTGATTACCCATGCTTAAATTTTACCTAGTAGAACATAACCCCAAGGTTCCTATCAACTTGATTTATTTATCAAATGTTCAATATCACATTAGTGTTATTTTACGATTGTTTTAAACAAATTTACAAATCAAACCCCCAATTTATTTTCATATTTTATTTAAATATTGCATTACGGTTTAATGCATAGTTAACTCTCAACACAAGTAAACTTTGAAATCTAGTTTGCACTCCTCGAATATTCGACCCCAACTCTTGTTGGGTGTCTATTAAAAATATCCACCTTGGACTTAAATTGATCTGTAAGTTGAGCATTATCAAAAGTGGCACTATACCGGGGAGTGAAGCATAGTTTTCATGATTGTGGTGTTGTTAGTGAACTTGATTTAGTCATAGTGTTTGTGTTTACATTATTTGTTGCTTTTTTATTCTTAGGGGTAGACCATAGACTACAAGAGACCAATAGACAACATAGAGGAAATGCTAGCTCATTTTATGGACACCTTAAGGATGAGGATTATATTAATGATGCCGGACGTGTAAATGTTATCCATATTCCACCGACCGAGGCGAATGGGGCATTCTATGTCACTAGTATAATGCTCTATAGTTACAAATAAAAGGTCTATTCAGGGGCTAAGCACACAAAGATGAAAACCTACATTTGAAAAACTCTTTCAAGGTGTGCACCCAATTTGATATTACCAATATTAGTCAAGAGTCAATTTTGTTAAGACTTTTCCCATTCTCTTTGATGGATGAAGTGGTTTTGTGGTTGAGATTTCTACCCGATGGGTCTATTACATCTTGGTTCAAACTTACGGAGGACTTTTGGATAGATATTTCCCTTCATCTAGAATTCTACAACTAAGAGACGAAATCATAATTTTTTATCAACTTAGTGGTTAGCCGATATATGAAGTGTGGAAAAGGTTCAATGACAAAATCATTCAATACCCGAACATGAAAGGTCGAAGAAGATTCTTCTCCAAATATCTTATCAAGCATTAGACCAATTGAATAAAATTGTTGTTGATAATGTATACAGAGGGTCTCTTGTCAAGTTATCCTATGGGGTTGCTTTGACTTTTATCGACCATATTACGAAAAAAAATAAAGGGTGGCATAGTCGAGACTCTAAAGTAGACAAAGGGTGTCCTACTGCATATTATGTCAATAAAGAACAAAGAAAAATGAGGAAAGGGATGAAAATATAGACAAGGTGATGACCTAACTAGATCTCCTCACTAAAAACATCATGGAAGCATCTTCAAAACCTGTCAATGTAGTTTCTTGTTAAGGTGCCAAAAGTCATACTGACGATGAAGCTAAGTTTCATGACCTAAGGCTACCCCTAGTCGGAACAATGATACTTACGAAAACAAGTGACCATAGGCTAACCCATGAACTAGTACCTGTTGTAAGCACGAAATGAATATTAACATAATACATGTACAGAAGATACACTGAGAAGGTAAATACAAATCTGAATACTAAAATACAAAATAGTGAATATCTGAATATCTAATAGAAACTTAGAGTAACTAATTGGCTATCTGAATGTTTTGTCTGAACATATTAAAGCCACTAAACTGCCTGAGGAGTTATGGGATATATCCCCAACTAATTCAAACTGATTGAATAAAGTGAAATACTTATATAACTGAATAAATCATGATATTTATTTGATGAACAAGGACTCACCACTACGGCTGATAGATTACACTGAGTTGTCTAAATGTGGTCAGGAAACTGTGTATCAAAACCTATGATAAAAGACATCATTGCGCAATGAAGAGTATGCGATTAGTCCTTTAAATGTACTAGTTTATGAGATAAGGTTAGTCTAATATACATGGGGTACTGTGCATATTTAATAAGGACTAATTGTATGTCATGAGATAACTAAATATGAAGTTATTAAAACTGTGATATCTGAGAATGCAATACCGAGCATAAATCTATAATCTGAAATAAGTGTGAAATATGAAACATTGTAAAATGTATAACTAAATAACTAAAAGTCTGTACACTTGCTCAAGCAAACTGAACTAAACTATACTGAATACTGTATTGATACTGTGATAGGTATCATCTAAATTACATATCCCATCTAAGCTAATCGAGGTCCAACTTGTAACCCCAGTTGGAAGGGTGTTAGTACCATGCCATGGGTACTAACACTAGCTGTGTAGATCTACTAAACTGGTGTCCTGAAGGACTAAAGTGTCACCCTCAACTGGAAGGTGCTCTATTGAGATATGTGTCACCGTCAGCTGGCAGATAGATACTTAGTCAACCCTCAACTGGTAGGTAAACATATCTAACCTACACTGGATACGTAGTTTTATAACTAAGGGATTGCTAGTAAGGGTCACACCTTCTAATGTCAAGTGAGCCCTCATCCATGTGTTCGCTCATTACTAAATCCTACTACCAACTGAACTAGCACAGATATTGGAATGAACTAAACTACATTGAATATTACAATTTAACTGATAGTGCTTATCATGATCATAAATATATAAGTATACTGATAAGAGTCATGGATTAACTGTCTAGGTGCTTCAAAAGCAGAGTTCATGTAAAACAAATTGGTATCGGGTAATCATAACCCGCCAGCACTAAATGAGTATATACTATATCATGCTTAAAAGACTGTATGGAATGATTATAGTTCAAAGACTTAAACATGGGCATTTATCAAACATGTGCAAATCATAAACTTATACATGAGAATATCTTAAATATGAGAAAACAATAGGATTTCTTGGCTAAATTCATAATTTAGGGATTCATCCTGTATCAACTGAACATGACATGGGAATGGAAACATTCAAAACATCATATGACTCTTTCCCCTTAAAACCACTTAAAATCATTACTTTTAATTAAACGAACAAGAAATCAATGGGGATATTTCAATTTAAACATGAATACTCATAATTTGAAACCAAAAAGGGATTCTTGAACTCCATTGGTGAAAGGAACCCAAGGATGAACATCACACATGCCTTACTAGATGATTTCATGAAGATTATTGGGAATTTCTTGAGGTTTGAAGCTTGAATTCCTTGATTGCTTGAGAATGAGTAAGGATTTGTTATTAAGGAAAGGGAGGCTTCTTTTGAGAGAATTTGTGACTGAAAGAGTAAATAATGCACTTTGGGGAGCTAAATTTTGTGTTATGGATTGATTGGGTAAGGGGAAATAACCCAAATTTTCTTAATTAACAAAGAACAAAAGTTGGACAGTTTAGGGAGGGTACACCATGGTCTCTAGTGTGTTATAATAGAGGAGGCACCACGGGCTCAGTGTGGTACAATGAAGGGGGCGTTGCGGGTTCCAGTGTGGTGCAATTGAGGGAGGAACATGTGCACATCCCGGTGCTTCTATTATTTTCATTATCCTAACATGCCCTTACGCTCATCCAAAAATTCTGAAACTCACCCGAGACGTACTTTTAACTACCTCTATCATTAATCAACTTAAAAATCAACATTCTGAAGTCAGAAAGGTCAAATATAAAATCATTGAAGTTTAGAGGCCTTTGAAATGACTAAGTCCCAACACTTAGTGAAATTTATAAGTCTTGGACCCCCTCCCAATTAACATAAAAATGTGAGCAGACATAAGCTAGGATCTTATGGGGTATTATAATATCTCCTCCTTGGAAACATTCTTCCTCGAATGAGGTTGGTTAGCTGAGAAAACAGAAGAGACTGAGATCATAAAATAAACATGCATGACTTAAAACATGATTGCATCATTGTGTTTGAAACATGATACATGAACTGAACGTATACTATGACATTTGAAGGATTACATAGCTAGAACTGAGAACTTAAATGTGTCAAGCTGAGGATACTCATTACCTAAAGCTGAATCTGAGTTCGTGGAGAAATGATGAGGGTACTTGGTTCTCATGTCTGCTTCTTCTTCCCAAGTAGCTCTCTCAATAGACTGATTTTTCCAAAGAACTTTGTCCAAGGGAACTTCCTTGTTCCTTAGTCTATGAATCTGACGATCAAGGATCTCAACTAGAATTTCTTTATAGCAAAGGCTATCCTAAACATCCATAATTTCTAATGGGGAAACAAAAGTTGAATCACCAATACACTTATTCAACACGAAAACATAGAACACTGGATGCACTAATGCTATATCTGCAATCAAATCAAGCTTATAAGATACCTTCCTAAAATGACTCAAGATCTTATATGGGGCAACATAAAGGGGACTGAGCTTCTTCTTCTTGCTAAATCTCTTCACTCCCTTCATAGGAGAGATTTTCAGATAAACTAAATCACCAACCTCGAACTCAAGATCTCTTCTCTTCATATCTACATAGTATTTCTGACGGCTTTAGGATGTCCTCAGCCTCTCCCTAATCAACTGAAATTTCTCTATCGTATTAAACATTGTATCTAGCCATATCAATGCAACTTTTCCGGTAATAAACCAACTAATAGGAGATCTATATCTCCTCCCATAAAGAACTTTAAATAGAGCTATCTGAAGATTAAAGTGATAACTATTATTATAGGCAAAATCAAACAAAGGTAATTAATCATCCTAACTACCTTTAAAATCAATAACATATGCTTTTAACATGTCCTCTAGGGTCTAAATTTTCTTCTCTTCCTGGACATCTATCTGAGCATGGAAAGCTCTGTTGAGATGAACTTGGATACCAATGAACTCCCATACAATCTATCTAACTCCATAAGATAGAGTCTAGCATAATCCTCAGCTAAGTAAGAAGTATGACCTAGCAAGAAATAAGCTGATTTGGTCATTCTATCTATAATGACCCATATCAAATCATGTCAACAACACGTATGAGGTAAACCTATCACAAAGTCCATGTTCACTACTTCCTACTACCAAGTCGGGGTACTGAACTCCTACAATAAGCCACTAGGCCTTTGGTGCTCAACCTTAACCTGCTAACAATTCAAAAACTTAGCCACAAACTCTTAATATCACTCTTTATACCATTTCATTAATAGATATATCGCAAGTCATGGTACATCTTCGTATCTCCTAGAAGGATAGAGTATCGCACAGCATGCGCTTTTATAAGGATTCCCTGTCTCAAGTCACCAACATATGTAACATATAATATACCCTAATAATGAAACACACCATCGCCCCCTTAGGAGAAAACCTCTACCTTCTGATCTCTGACTGACTCCTTCAATCTAACCTAACTAGGATCCCTATATTGCTTTCCTTTCACTTCAACAATCAAAGAAGATTCAAAATCATTCTAAACCTATACACTGCCTTCAGTTAAGTCAACCAACAGGATACCGAATATAGTAAGCTGATGAACCTCACTGGCTAACTTTTTCTTACCCTCTTAAATATGAGCAACACTACCCATAGACAAGCTACTAAAGGTATCTACCACTATATGGGCATTGCCCAGATGATATAAAACACTTATATCATAATATTTTAACAACTCTAGCCAACTTTTTTGTTGAAAATTTATATCTTCCTGCAAGAACACATACGAAAAACATTTATGATCTGTGAACAAATCAACATGAACCCTATAAAGATAATGCCTCTAATTTTTCAAGGTGAAAATAATAGCTACCATCTTAAGATCATGGTAGGATAATTCTTTTCATAGGGTTTAAGTAACCTAGAGGAATAGGCTATGACTCTCTGCATCAATACATAACAAAGACCAATCGTAGAAGTATCATAGTAAACTACAAACCTATCTGAACTATCTAGCAAGGTCAATACTAGAGCATAAGTGAGTCGAGTCTTAAACTCGTGGAAACTCTTCTCTCAAAAATTTGACCACTGAAACTTGACCTTCTTCTGAGTCAATCAAGAGATGGAGAATGCAATAGAAGAAAACCCTTTAACAAACTATCTGTAATAGCCTGCCAAGCCCAAGAAACTCTTGATATCTTATGGATTGATGGGTCTGGGCTAGTTTCTCACTACTTTGATCTTTTGAGTGTCGACTTCAATTCCATCACTAGAAATAATATGGCTAATAAAACTACTGATCTTAACCAAAACTTGTACTTAGTGAATTTGGCAAACAACTAATAGGCCCTAAGAGTTTGCATTACAATTCTGAGATAATTTGCAAAATTATTTTCACTATAGGAATAGACAAGAATATCATCAGTGAAGACTATATTAAATATGTCCAATAACTTATTAGACACTCTATTCATCAAGTCTATGAAAGCTGTAGGGGCATTCGTTAGTCCAAAGGACATAACTAAGAATTTGAAATGACCATACCATGTATTGAAGGTTGTCTTTGAAATGTCACATTCTATGACTCTAAGCTGATGATAGATGAATCTGAGGTCTATCTTAGAGAAATAAGTAACACCCTAAAGTTGGCTGAACAAGTCATCAATTCTGGGGAGTGGATACTTATTTATGATTGTGAGTTTGTTCAATTAACGATAATCAATGCATATTTTGAGAAAGATATCTTTCATATGCATGAACAAGATTAAAGCTCCCCAAGAGAGGGATAGAGATCCAAATTAGAGGGATAAGAATAAAGGATATGATAGACATGTACCTCCTCATGATCATGTTAAGGACAATGAATCAATCATTATGGATTCAAAAAAATTAAAACTATGGAGTCCTTGACCAGATTTAGATGCGTGTGGAAGGTACCAATAAGATGGTTCAATAATTAAAAGGGGAATTCTCTCAACTTAATAAAATAGTCATAAGACACTCAGACTCAATTAAGCAATTATAAATACAACTAGGCCAAATTTTACCCCAACCCAATGTTAGGCCAAAAAGTAGCCTACTAGTGACATTGTGGTTAATCCCAAAAATGATGCCTATGTTATGGCCATAATTACTACAAGTTGTATAAATCTTGGCGAAAGTGTGGTTTAGGTTGACAAAAAACAAATTGAGAAGTCTCATGATGTACAAGAAATTTCTAGATGAAAGAGGCTAGAATAGAAACGTATTAATGCATCAAAATGTATGGAAACAACTATTGAGGTCCCAATGATCATTAAAGAAAAGGATGATAATAGGGGAAGTTCTAAAATGATTGATGGTGATGAAAAAAAGGTGAATGAACCTCAAAGTGTTCCATTTCCCCCAATGAAAATTCCTTCACCCTTTCCGTAATTTTTTAAAAAGAAAGATGCCAATGCCAAGTTCAAAAAGTTTCTTTCAAAACTTAGCAATCTTTCAATTAGTATTCTATTATTAAAATCCCTCTAAGATATCCCAGGGTATGATAACTCCATGAAGAACTTGATGACAAAGAAACAGCTTGTACATTGTGAGACCATTAGGATGACTCATAGTTGTAGTGCAATCATCGCAAACAAAGTAATAGAGAAAGAAAAGATCCGTGTGCAGTCACCATCCATTGCACCATCGGGATGCTCAAATTTGAAAAGGCATTGTATGATCTTAGAGCTAGTATTTAATTGATTCCATATGTCATGTATTGAAAGATAGTCTTAGGTACTGCCACTCCACTACCATGAGACTTTTGATGGTGGACCATTCAATTAAGAAACCGATAGGCGTGTTGTATAATCTGTTGGTTAGGGACCATTTAATCCCAGTCCCTACATGATTACAATCGTGAATTCTGAATTACGATTATGAATATGGTAGTTATAAATAGAAACCATCTCCAAAATGGTTCCTACACTCAACTATCTTCAAATACCCAAAAATCTTTAATTTTTAATCACTATGATTGGTGTTAGAGTGTACATCATCCGTATTTGCATCTAAGCATCTGGTATGTCATTTCAATTTCCTATTTTATGCATAAATATGGGTCATAGAAGCATGTTTGGGTCCATGGCCTAAATTTGTGATTTTTATCCATAATTAGTGTCTAAATTAATATTGTTTGTTGTGATGTTTTTCTTATTGGTGTGTGCATTCTTGGGGAAATCCTGAGTACCAAAAATTATTCAAAATTAGTATGAAATATATGTGCACACAAAGTGTTTTTTGAAATGCCAAATGAACTTCTTAAAAGTTTTCGATGAACTAAAGGACATGATTGAGTGTTTAGGAATCATGCTTCAAGTTATTAGTATTATATAATTGTTATAAACATAATTAGTTAGAGAAATTGGCCATTTTTGTCTTGAGAAAGCCTAAGACTGCAGCCTTAGGTACCACAACCATGATTTCCAAATTGTGATTGTGGTGTCGTACTCATAATTACAAGACATGAGGCCTGACTGACAAGACTCTCAAGTGTTGTAGTTGCGACTCAGTAAAGATCAATCATGATATTTGAGTCCTATCTGACAGACTTTCCAAAAATATTTAGTTATTATTTTAAGCCCAAATTTGACCCATATACCATTTCTTTAGCTTAACTGATCCATAATATGTTGTTTTCATAAAATGATCTTGACGATTAGTGCTTTATTTGTTTTATGTTTTAGGTTTTTTAAGCTGAAAGATGGCAGAATACAATCAAATATAATTTCTCTTTGCCGAGTTCTAAACACTTTACTATGAGGACCTCTCTAAGAAAAAATTTCTCCTGAGTGGGGCATATCTCTAGAACAAGTGTCCAAAAAAATCCTGACATTTTATGGGATATTGGAGGCAATAGATTGGAGATGTTTTGAACTACATCCATTTCGATCCAATAAACAATCAGTTAGAAATTCTATGCAAATCTTAGCATAGTGAAAATCTCCAACCAGTTATGAAAATTTAGAGAAAGGATGTTTATTTTTGATTCAAACAAATAAACAAAGTGTATGAGTTGCTGGATACCGATATAATAGAATATGAGGCAATGAATTGTGCCTTAGGAAGCTAGCTGGCTGCACAACTATGCCAAGAAGGGAAGTCTCATGGGCCGCTACTAAAATAAGGATAATATTGAATGACTTTACGACTAAGGCTTGAATTTTTTTGACCATCATCTATTGTTGTGTTTCTCTAACAACCAACATAACACATGTCCTTGTTATGCGAGCCATAATGGTATCTTGCCTCATAGATAATATTACTTTGAACATTGGTCGCTTTGTGCTTTTAGAGATTAGAAATTTCAAGAACAAATCTGTCCCTATGCTTATGCTTCCATCCTTGATCACAGAGCTATGTAAAAGAGCTAGTGTTAAGGAATATCTAAGGGATAAATAGATATCCATAAAGACACCTATTTACAAACTGAAGATTCATGGTAAGGGCGTAGCTTCAAACAGAAAAACAAGGAAGATTGAGTCTATTAAATAAGTGTATAATGATCTTGATGCCTATAGTCTATCCTCAGAAGGGCAATTTCAAGAACTCTTGAGTCAGATACGGATAGTAAAGAGTTGGTGTCCAAATTACCTCAAGGCTTGGGTCATTCATCTACCAGTTATCACTTCTACATTGCCCAGAGTAATTATGAGAGGTTCCTCAAGGATCAAAAGTCATAGAGAACCACCATATCTAGGCTTGAGCGGGCCTACTCTTCCTTGGCATAGTCACATTGGGAGATATGATATTCTCATGATAAGATGAAGAGAAGGGATAAAAATAATTTTTCACCTATATATGGAAAGAGGTGAAGAGCTTGTGGATGGTCCTGAAGCCCTAAGATAGGCTTCCGTCTCCCAAAGCAGATATGGATGATAATATTGCAGCAAAGTGGTCTGATGATGAGGAGCCAGAATCCAATAACACCGATGAGGAGACAGATAGTGATGATAACATTTGATACAGTTTCAGGGAGCCCCTTAAACTTTTTTTATGCTTTTATGATATGTAGTGAGGAAACTGCAACATCATTAGTTAGGGGTGCCCATCTTCGTATTTATCTTATATTTGATGTTGGGTCTGTATCTTGGATTCCTATATGGATGTTTTATATTTTATTTGGATGATTTGATTTCTAGTTGTTTTGGATAATTGGATTCATAGTTTAATATTGGGTACCTTAACGGTGCCTATGTTTTAGGGATTAATTTCTTTTGTTTTAATCTTTTAGATTTTTATTTTATTTTCACAATAATATTGGATGAGTATTTCCCTATGATAGATTGCGTGATTAAAATCTTAAGGGAAAATTATCATGTGTAGGGGTTTAGAGTCGTAAATATAAGGGAAGTTTGAGTACCTATAGCATTATAGATTGGCATTCCCATTATTTCTTTAGTAAAGTTTGAGTATCCATATGGTTTGCCCATGTAAGATCCAAAATATGAGATGACGATTTGAGTAGGTGCTAACAATAGCTAATTGTGCATGGAAAAATATGAAGCAAACATCCCCCTGCGTCAAATTTTTTTTGTGAAAGTCAAGAGCATGCTTATGAATGATTTTTTAACAATGCGTTACCTCTTTTTGAACACCAAATGCTTTAGTTGGTAGTGTGTGATGAATATCTCCTTTTTCTCTCAAATAGAAAATGTAATTGATCCTCATAGAAAAATTCATATGCCATGTGTGGAGATTTTAGTTGATTGGTTCTCATGCTTACTTGTGTCATCTAAAACTTTCCCCATTTGTCTTTTATAGCTAATTGTGATAATGCTTGATTGGAGAAATGATCTTAGTCCTTTTTTGTGATCATGGAAAACCATTTTACCTTAAAAAGCCTACCCGTGCACAAATAGTATCCCTAGTCACCCCTTTCAATCCTTTGAGTCTTTCTTTGGCAACCAAATTACAAGCCTTCAACCTTTTGAAAGTTATTCCTCTCTTAAACCATACCCTCCATAAAGTTAAAAGTGCAACTTGAGGCTAAAAGCCTAAGTTGGGGTGGTGGATCATAGAAGAGGTGATTTTGAGCAACAATATTATAAATGAGAGCCTAAAAGCTACACGATGAGGATGAATGAACGACAAAAAAAAGAAAAGAGTCAACAAAAGAAATAAAAGCATGATATTGCACCCACAAAAGAATTGAAAATAAAATGCTTTCAAAAGATGGTGAACCATTGTAGTAAAAGTATACATGCGTGAAGTACAATAAAATTTAGTGGCCCATAACCCAAAGTTTAATCTAGTAGTACATTATGTGGAAATTCATGGAGGGTGTAGTCACTTTTATCCTAAATGTTTATCCTACCTTTCCCCGAGCCTGCATTACAACCTAGAAAAAGTCCTTCGAGATCTTCAACAAAGTGTATTTAAGTTAGTAGCAATTAAAAATAAGGGCAAGCATATGACATGATACTTATTTGCATTGAGGAATTCTTTGGGAGATTGAGTGCTTGCTCAATTGTCCCTTGTTGCATGAATAAAAATTTGGTATGTTGGGACTTCCCTTTGTGAGGAGGCATCTAAACTAATAAATGTTGGTGCAATTGTCATATTCTAAAATTAAGGAAAGAGAGTGTAGGTAAGTCACTATTGATAAAGAGTTACCTCTTGAGAGTTAGTATTGTTTGTTGATTTTTTGTAAATCTTTTCCATTCTTAAAAACCTGATTGATTTTGAAGGGAGTTTTATGAATAGTTCTTTTCATGTTTGTTTACTAATTGTTGGTGCTAATCAAGTTCAAATCATAGTGATAATTTGGTTGAAAGAGTGGGCTTAGATGTTGAGTAGTCTCATTTAGTCTGGAATAGTCTTGTTTAAGGATAAGCAAAGTTTTAAGTTGGGCTTGCTGAGCAATTTTGCCACTCGTTTATATTCAAATTCTTGCATACTCTGATGAATTAATTGAGTACATGAGAATAATTATTCATTTAAATACATTAATTTCTGGTGTTTGTGATCCTACAAGTAAGCATGATGATACAGAGTAAAGACAAAGATGAGTTAGAAATAACCAATTTCAATGCCATTCTTAGCATTGATTGGCTCCACTCATATTATGCTTCATTTGATTGCAGAAATAGGGTTGCTCAGTTTTAGTTTCCTAATGAACCAGTTATTGAATAAAGTGGTAGTACTATAGTGCTTTGGGGTCATATTGTTTCTTATCTTAAGGATAAAAGGATGATATCTAAAGGGTTCATTTACCATCTTGTTCGGGTCAAAGACTCTAGTTTTATGAATCCAAATCTTGAGTTAGTTTTAGTAGTAAGGGAATTTCCCTGCAAATCTTCCTGAAGTTTCTCCCAAAAAGGAAATTGACTTGGGAAAAGATCTCCTATCGATACCCATCCTATCTCTATTCCACATTACTGAATGGCTCAAACTGAGTTTAATAATTTGAAAGAATAGTTACAACATATCTTAGATAAGGGTTTCATCAGGCCCAGTGTTTCTCCATAAATATCTCAAATTTTGTTCATGCAAAAAGACGGTTCTCTTAGAATATGTATTGATTATCGTCAGTTGAACAAAGTCACAATGAAGAATAAGTATTCACTCCCCAAAATTGATGACTTGTTTGACCAACTTTAGAGTGTCAGTTATTTCTCTATGATACACCTCAGATCTAGGTATCATCATCTTAGAGTCAGAGAATATGACATTTCAAAGACAACTTTCAGAACTCAATATGGTCACTTCGAATTCCTAGTTATGTCTTTTGTACTAACGAATGTCCGTGCAGCTTTCATGAACTTGATGAATAGGGAGTTCAAACATTACTCGGACATATTTGCCATAGTATTCATTGATGATATCCTTGTCTATTCCCATATGAAAATGATCATGCAGACCAGCTGAGAATTGTGTTGTAGATTATTAGAGCTCATCAGTTGTTTGTCAAGTTTAGTAAGTGAAAATTTTGGCTAAGGTAAGTAGATTTTCTTTGCCATATTATTTTCTTCGATGTCATTAGAGTTGACCCTCGAAAGAGTAAAGTAGTGAGAAACTAGCGTAAACCTATCTCTTTATTAGATATTTAGTGTTACTTGGGTTCTACAATCTATTACAGATGATTTGTTAAAGGGTTTTCTTTTACTGCATCCTCCATGTCTCTATGACTCAAAAGAAAGACAAATTTTAGTGCTTAGAATCTTTTCATAAGAGTTTTCAGGAGGTAAAGACTCTGCTCACTTTTGCTCGAATATTGACCTTGCCAGATGGTTCAGATGGATTTGTGGTTTATTATGATGCTTCCAAAGTTTTTCTTGGGTTTTTATTGACGTAGAGAGGTACGGTCATTGCCTATGCCTCTAGACATTCTAAAACCTATAAAAAGAATTATCCTACACATGATCTTGAGTTGGCAGTTGTTGCTTTTGTATTGAAAATTTAGATACATTATCTTTATGGGATTCATGTGGATGTGTTCACATATCATAAGAGTTTGCAGTATGTGTTCATACAGAAGGATCTGAATCTTTGTCAGTAAAAGGTGGCTTGAGTTATTAAAGGATTATGATATGAGTATGTTGTATCATCCGAGAAAGGTTAATGTAGTGGTTGTTATCCTTAGCAGGTTGTCTATGGGCAGTGTTGTTTATGTTAAGGAGGTAAGAAGAAGTTATTATTTAGTGAGGTTCATCAGCTTACTAAATTAGGTGTTCATTTGGTTAATTTTGCTAAAGGTAGTGTATGGGTTCAGAATGGTCTAGAATCTTCCTTGGTTACCAAAGTGAAACAAAACCAAGATAGGGATCCTAGTTTTGTTGAGTTAAAGGAGGTAATTAGAGATTAAAAGGTAGAGTTTTTCTCTCAAAGGGGAGATGTTATGCTTTATTGTTAGGGTAGGTTATGTGCTTTATATCTTGATGATTTGATACAATGAATACTTGAAGAAGCGCATAGTACGTGATACTCTATCCATACCGCAGCCACTAAGATATACTGTGATTTATGGGAAATTAATTGGTGGACTGGTATAACGAAGGATATTGTAGAGTTTGCGGCTAAGTGCAAAAATTTTCAGTAGGTCAAGATTGAGCACCAAAGACCTTGTGGTATATTGTAGAATTTCAGCATTCCTACTTGGGAGTAAGAAGTAGTGAACATGAATTTTATGATAGGGTTGCCTCATACACGTCGTCAACATAATTCAATATGGATCATTATAGATAGAATAAACAAATCAGCTTATTTGTTGCTAGTTCATACTTCGTACTTAGATGAGGATTATGCCAGGCTTGATATTAGGAAGTTGATTAAATTGCATTAGGTTCTATTGTCTATTATTTCAGATAGAGGTACTCAGTTTACCTTATACTTTTGGAAGTCTTTTTTGAAGGGTCTTGTTACCTAGGTCCATCTCAGTACAACTTTTTATCCTCAGATAGATGGTTAGGCAGAGAGGACCATTCAGATAGTAGAGGATATATTGAGGGTATTTGTTATTGACTTTAAAGGTAGTTGGGATAACCAGTTACTTTTGATTAAGTTTTCTTACTACAGTATCACTCCAGTATTCAAATGGCTTCGGTTGAGGCTTTATATGAGAGGAGATATAGATCACTTATTGGGTAGTTTAAGGTAGGTGAAGCTACTTTGATAGAGCCAGATACAATGTTTGATGCGATGGAAAACGTTTAATTGATACAGGAAAGGCCGAGGATAACCCAAAGCCATCATAAATCTTATTCAGACGTGAGAAAAAGGGATCCTGAGTTTGAGGTTGGTGATTTGGTCTATTTGAAAATATTGCCTATGTAAGGAGTGAAGAGATTTGGCAAGAAGGGGAAAATCAGTCCCTACTATATTGGCTCATATAGGATCTTGTGTTTTTTTAGAAAGGTAGCTTTTGAGCTAGAGTTGCCTACATATTTGGCATCATTACATTCAGTATTTTATGTTTCTTTGTTAAAGAAGTGTATTAGTTTTTCAGCTATAGTTGTTCTTTTAGAAGATAAGGATGTTAAGGATAGTCTTTCCTATGAAGAATTCCTTGTTAAGATCCTTGATCATTAGATTCATAGTCTAAGGGATAAAGAAGTTCCCTTAGTTAAGGTCCTTTGGCAGAACCAATCTGTAATGCCCCGCATTTTTGGGCTACAATATAGACCATGATTTTGATGTGTTGATAAATCCCAAAGCCATAAAATCCTATGCCAATGCGGCATGTTAATTATTTGTGTAGCATGTGAATCCAATCAAGCTTGAATTTAGACCATAGAGGTCCTTCAACTCAAGGACGAGTTGAAACTATTTCAATCGACTAAGTTTTAGTGGATGTTGCAAATTTTGTCAGCTTCCATCGACCATAACTCTCTGTATATGTCAAATTAGGGAGACTACTATGTTTCTAATGATAGGTCTTCAAGTTAGCTTTCCAATGATACTAATTTTGCTAAAATCCGATACCCGAGCAATAAGTTATGGCCTTTCAAAGTGATATGCGTCGCCTAACCAATCGCCCATGCCCACTGGAAAGCATAGGTGATAGCCTAGGCGGTGCCTATGTAAACATAGGCGATAGCCTAGACGGAGCCTATGTAAACATAGGCAATGGGATGGGCGGCGCCTATGTAAAGAATTCAAGTGACTTAAACACTCCGTTTTTAGGGCAAAATGGTCCTTTTCCACCCTTACTTAGCCCTAAAACACGAAATTCAGTTCCAAGGACCCCAGAATACACCTTAATTCATCAAAAGTGCTCAAAGATTCTCCTTAGGGGTTCAAAATAAAAACCCAAGCAACTCGAGATTCAACTGGGGGTTTTAGGAACAAATTGCATATTTGTAACCCTCTCAACATAGGCTTCGAGAAGCATCTAATATTAGTAGTAATCGAGGTACGTGGGGTTATCCAAAAATCTCATGGGTGTAGTTTTTATGAACATGCATGCTTTTAAATGGGCGTTTTCAATCAAATGCTAATAACTTGCTTTCAATATGATTTCTAAGTCATTTTTCTTTATGTCATGGGAATTGTTTGCCTATATACTTCAATGGTTGAAACCATGCATATGTGATTTGAGATTTTCCATGGAAGTTTGATAAATATGAATGATAAATTGCTTTCAAATTCCCATGATAATGTCTTGATACCCTATATCATATTGTGACCAACAAAAGAGAGCATGAATTTGAAATAAATATTGTTCACCACTTGTAAATGATGAAGCACCTTGGTTTTTACATGATAATGCATATGTGGAAGTGACATTGATGACTTACAAGTTGGGTATGACGATACCCTATAGAATATGATATGTGATTGAATTAGATGAAATTCGAATGCATTGATTTTACATGAGATAGGTGGATGCCCGAAGAAGGCGTTTGAGTGTAAGGGCTCATCGCTGGAAAACATATTTCCCGACACGGAGATTTGGTACTAGTCTAAGTGATCTTGTGTACTTGACTTTATGTCATTCCCACATTGGGACTATAGGTAGGAGCCCGGGCTAAGTGATCTTGGGCACTACCAGTGGGTTGAGATATCATGCTTCATGGTCTTGTGTGTCTCTCCCTCACTTATACTCTAATCTCGGCGGCAACCGAGGTTAAAAAGTTAGTGTAAATTATGTAGGGTATTCCACCTAGCTCAGTTGCATTTCATTGTTGTTGAGAAACTATTGCATTACACCCATGTGTTTTCAAATAATTTGATACGAAATTGCTTTATAATGGCTCTCAACTATATTTTGTAAAAATATTATGTTTTGTTTTGATATCTTTGCATGCCAGTACTTTTGTGCTGACCCCCTCTCCCTCTCCAACCTCTCAGGTTCAAAGGCCCAGTCTAGGGGTCAAGAGGATCAATAGATCATTCAGATAAAGTTGTAGAGATAAGTGGTGAGTCTTCTATGTTTCGGAAGGTCTTATGTACTGTAGTCCTTTTATCTTATATTCAGTTTTGGGGTCTACTGGGGGCCTTGTCCCAGTTTATATACAGTTATTTGTCTCAGTTATTAGTTAGAGATTTTCGCAGACAGTTGTTTAGAGGTTGATTGATGTTGGGAGAACCTTATTTCCCCGTTATTGTTTCTTTTCATATTCATGACCATGTTTCTGAATTATTGTGTTTCCTCTGCATTACTTTGATCATATAAATTAGGTGCATGATTACCAGATAGATAGGGGTGTTTCGGGCCTCCATGGTTTGAAATGCTCGTCCCAGCCAGGCCCTGGTTTGGGTCATGACACAATCTATTAAGGAAGATACTTGGGAAGCAGAAGCATATATGCAAACCAAATACCCACATTAATGAGTTTATATATGTTCAAGATGAAGTAAACCCATGAATTTCTTGATAATTAAATTAAAAGTAATGTTTTCTAGTGTTTCCAAGTGGAATGAGTTATATCATGCTTTGAGTGTTGCAATTTCCATGTCATGTTCAAGTCAATTTCGTGTTAAACCCCTAATTCATTAATTAGACATGTGTCATATTGTTTTTCTTATGTTTAAGACATTCTCATGTTGATGTTCATAATTTTCACATATTTGATGAAATGTCTATGTTGTTGGGTTGGAACCATGATCCCAAACTATAGTGTTTGAGCTTTGTTATCTTAATTTATGATTATTCAGTGTTGGCAAGTTATAAACACCCGACACCTATGTGTTTGACATGATTTCATCTATTCAAGTGCTCAGATAGTTAATCCATGAATTTTATCAGTATAGTTACACTTTCATGATCATGATAAGCACCATCAGAAATAATGTTAACCTTAGTTTAGTTCAGTACCAGTGTCAGTTCAGTTGGGAGTAGGATTTAGCACCGAGCGAACACACGTATGGGGGCTTACTAGCCAGTAAAGGGTGTGACCTATAGTAGTAATCCCTGAGTTATAGAACTATGACGCTAGCATAGGTTTAAGATGTCTACCTGCCAATAGAGGGTTAACAAATATCCTATGAGAGTACCTGTCAGTAGAGGGTGACTTTTTAGTCCTTCAGGACATCAGTTTAGTGGATCCACAAAACTAGTATTAGTACCCATGGCATAGTACTAACACCTTTCTAACTAGGGTTACAAGTTAGACCCCGATTAGCTCAGATTAGGGCATATCGGTTAGATGGTACCTCTCATAGTTACAGTCAGTATTTCAGTTTATCTCAGTCTAAGTTTTCTTGACCAAGTATACAAATAAGACTTATAGATACTGCATAACACTGATTCAGTCTTTCAATTTATAGATTATTTTAGAAATATATTTATGTTTGGTCTTACATTCTTAGATATTACATGCTCATGCATTTATGCTCAATTAATTTATGTATAACATCCAGTCCTCATCTCATATACCATTACATTCAAAGTAGTGATTGCATACTATTCTTTCTGCTATGTTGTCTTATAACACAGGTTCGAATGCTCAATTTCTCGATCACTCCTAGACAGCTCAATATATTCAGCAGCAGTAGTGGTGAGTCCTCATCCATCGAGGTGATGTTTGTTTATTTAAGTTATTTTAGTATTTTCATTTTCTTAATCAGTTGGAGTTAGTTGGGGGTTTGTCCCATCAACTCTTCATTCAGTTTAGAGGCTTTCAGACAATTATTTAAACAATCAGTCAGTCATTTCAGTATTATCAGTTGTTATCAGATATTTTAGAAATGTTTTAATTCATATTTTAGTATCCAGTTTTAGAGTATTTTATCAGTTTATCTTCTGCATATGTCATATCAGTGTTGTTATATTCAGTGCTCACAATAGATACCAGCTCATGGGTTAGCTTGTAGTAACTTGTAACCATAAGCACCATTTTTGCAACTAGGGGGTAGCCTCGATTTGTGACAACAATGTTTAATCCACTTAGGATTCGACTGTGCTAGGATATAGGTGAATGTTGCGGATTATATATTTGTATACGACTTGAGTTAGATGAGTTGTACCTTGGACAATATTGGGTTCAAGGGGGAGGCCAAGGGTATGAGTGGTTGGTACCACTCATACAAGGGGGTTACGACTCATAAGGGTCAGTCGTATCCTTGTGCTGGGATTTTTGTGCAACTTAAGTAGGGCAATCTGGATATTTTCCCACTTATCCTAATAAAGTCCCACGACTTATGTTCTTATTATGAGGTTATTTACCCTATTATTCTATTTATTAACACTTAGAAACTCTTCCTAAATACTCTATAATTCTCTCAAGAGCTTTTGGGAAAGAAAGCTAAGGTTTCAACAAGAGGACTAATTTGGGGATCTTGTTGGTAGTTTCTCTCTGTCTACTTTGTTAATTAAGGAATGTTCTCTCCCTTATTGTTAGTTCCAATGAAAGGCATGGTTTTATAAAATATTTTCATGACTTGAATGTTGTATGATTTTGGATTTTCCAATATGTTTTGGAGGTTTCGGTTATAAATGTTTGGTTATGGTTTTCCCATGTTTTAATTATGCTTTTATATGCATTAATGGTGATTTTGGATAATTTGTTGCATGGGAATGGTTCTTTGGTAATGGACTTTGGTTTTGAAAATATTATGCCCCCAATGTATTTGACAAAATGCCTTTAACAATGTTTACATTATAATATTAGTTTTTCAATGGATCTTATGCATGGTTTAAACTTGGTAATGGAACCCTAAATGGTGTGAATGGTTTAAATGGTTTTAAATAGATTGGAAAGGACTTGGTGGCAATGGTTTTGGTTAACTGGAAATCATGTGGGGTGCATGGAATCCCTGAAGGATTGGCCAAGGATAATATTGACAAGTTACTATTGGTATGACGACACTACTACTAATAGCCTCTATTAATAATAATGGAATAATGGTTTGAATGGAAAATTATTTTACTTAGGCTTAAGGAGGGAGGTGTATCAAAGCCGTGGAAGGTGGTGGTTCTGGGGGAACTAAACTAAAAACTCATATTTGTTAATGTGAGGTTTGGTCTAAGTGACCGTGTGCATGATGTCCACTAAATTTTGCAGGATGCACTAGTCATCCCAGGTTTTCTTCCCTAGTCATGCGACTTCACGCACTGAGGCATTTTCAGTAGGGGGAGCTATACCCATATAGCCCATGGTGGTTTAGGATGGCAAAGCTACATAACCCAAGTAATGGTTTTAATGGCATACTAAATCCAATTCCCTTTCCCGACATTATTATATATATATATGGTTGTGTACATATGGATAGTTTTTATGTGGTTTTAAATGACATCATTTTCTCCTTATCCTGAGTTCATGCTAGTGATTACTCACTAACCTCTATACCTAAGCTATGTAGGAATCGGATGTTCAACTCCTACTACTTAGTGATTGACTTGGGGACGATTATATGATTGAATTGGTAAGCTTCCATCTTTTCAGAAGGCTCTATTTCATGTTATGGATATTTCAGACATTTTGATTTATTTCTGGATAATCGTTTTAGATATGGTTTAGGGCATGTCGTAATTAGATATTCTTACTCTTTTGGTTAGAGGCTTTGTAGTACGGCTATGGGTTGGAATAGGCAGGATCAGTATAGGTGTCGACCTTAATATTTGCATTACAATTAGAGATGACATCATTGGACATAATTTCTCATTGTTCTGTCATATTTTATTTTGGAATTAATCATATTACATTTTGGAACTTATTTGGTTGTGGCCTGATTTATGACTCTTATTTCGGTATTAGTTTGGTTTGGTATGATTAGACGGTTGTTATGGGATTGTTGGACTCGTTTCAGTCGGTCAAAGTTGTGATCCTATCCTAGAATCTTCACGTGAGCTATTACATAATCTTTTCATATGCTTAAAATTCAGCCAACTAAGGATGGGCAGCTGGAGGTTCGATTAGGTAACGGGAGTGGTCTCTGGTCCTGGTCAGACTTAGGACTCTCACTAAGAAAAGGCCCCAAGTCAGGTCATGTTAGTCTCCTTGCTTGTGACTAGGTGGTTCGAGTTAAATTTATTGTTATTATTATGATCGGAGGGTTCGATTCCCCCATATCATATTTCATGATCGGGTGCTTAAGCCACCTTACTATATGATTGGAGGGTTTGAGTCACCCGTGTATGTATATATGATCTTTCTCTGGTTCGTGTGGCACACACATTGGGGCCTGAATAGTAGGTAAGAGCTGAGGCCCATCTAGCCCGTGTGTACTATTATATGATGGTTGAGCTACACATTTCAGGCTAGAGTTTTTAAAGTGCACGTTTAGCCTTATTCCCTACCGTGATGTGATATATATATATATATATGCTTATGATTATGCGAATTGGATTCTGAATGAGTTTGAAATTGTTGAACATGGAATTATTTTATCCTTATCCCTGAGTTACATGCTAGCTTTCATCCTCGCTAACCGTCTTCGGATATTGTATCCCTATGCAATGCAGGAATTGGTCATACTTCTACTTCTCCTGCACAGTGATTCAGATTTGGGGTTAGTTTATGAGTTGACATTGAAGTGGTGATTTTTCATACGCCGAAATTCTACATTTCATGTTTTAGTTTCTTATATCTCAGATTCTACAGACTTGTTTTTGTTATAGTCGGGGACATGTCACGACACTTTATTGGTATTCAGTTTTAGTCCCTTGTTTAGAAGGCTTTGTTGGATTTCTGTGGGTTCGGTTGTTGTTGGTAGTTTATTTGGCCAGCTTCTGATTAACGAACTATAGACATGGTTTAAATATCCTTAATGTTATCCTTATGTTATCTTGCTATATGTTCGAAATTAATCTGATATTGGGGATGTAGTGTTGGTTGGTTAGGTGCAAGGGGGTAATCTCCAGTCCCTCACGGACTTGAGATACCCATCACAGCCAAGCCCCGATTTGGATCGTGACAGTGTCCATGTGAAAAATGTGGATTGAGATTTAGCTGTCAAACATTTATTAGGGACCTATAGCTCGTGATGTTTAACCAAAAGATTGTAATACCATCTAGTTTAGAATGAAGGAACAGAAGGTCTATGTTTCAACTTTGGAGTTACTATATATATTTTCCCTTTTATGTTTCAGTTTTATATTCATGGTAATTTTTACACGAAGCATATTTTATCACTTTACTTGTTCTGGACATCAATACATTCCACACATTGACTATTTCCTGGATGCTACGTCATTTCATAATATAGGTTTGGATATACATTTTCATGATTCTGTGCAGCATTAGAATATTTTGGGAGAACTTTAGCTTTAGTGATCCCTCCATTAATTGGAAAGCATACTTTATTCAGACTTCCTAGTATTTTAGTTTATGGTATTGTTGGGGCCTTCTCTCAACTTAAACAATTTCTCTATTATTTAGAGGCTTCGTAGACTGATGTTAATGTTGGATAGGAGTTTCATATTTCCCTATTGTTTGGAGATTTATAAAAATGTTTTAATTATTTTCAGACAATTTGATATAAGTTCTCATATCAGCATTTTCTTCTACAAACTTTAATAGAATGCTCATAATGAATTGTTGGAGATTCTCTCAGGACTTGATTGGTTCCAGATGCCTGTTACGTTTAGATCTTAGTCTTGGATCGTGATAGTTTCAAAAACCCATTACTCCTATTTATATTGATTTAATGAGATTTATATTTTTTAAAAAAAATTAACATTATCTCTCACACAGCTACTAAAATAATTATAATCAGGAATTCACAACAACAATGAGCATAACATTCCAAAAAAGCCTAAAGTATTTTAACATAATGTGGCTATTAGAAACACTCAATTTATCATCACAGTGGTTTCAGAAACTCTCGTAACAAAGTGTACCTCAATTATGTTCTTGGGTTTTCTTAACAACCATTGTTATAAATTGGCGGGGGTTGATTATTGGTGATTTGACCCTGTAACTTGATATTAATTAAACAACTTCAATTTATATTCTGAAAGTGACAACATCTGAGATATAATTTTACATAAAATATATCGAAAGTCGAAACTCCCAAAATTTGGTGAAAATATAATTATTCTTATGATATTTTTATGGGAAATATTTAATTTTGAATGTTATTTACTAATTAACATGTACATCATAATCAATTAAAAGAAGATTTATATTAAGAAATATCAATACATTTTATCACAAATATTATCATAAAATAGTATCTTTAGTTTTACAAAATAAATTTAAGCAAGTCATTCGGTCCCAATATTCTAGCATTTGGTCCAATCATGTAATTACATTGTCATAATCTATTATCTTAGGGAAAAGGCTCATATAACATCAAACTACTCAAAATAGATCATCTATGCTATACGTTATTAGTTTGACTTGTTTATATCATCGTCGTTACAAAAATTGACTCATTTATGTTATTATTTTTATTGTTGGTTTTGCAAAATCATTTTTGTCATGTGGCATCTTATTAGAGATCCATATCACCAAATTTAACCCCGTAAAATCTACCCTATTAAAAATAATACAACCCGACCTGTTGCTGCCCATTTCCCTAACCCAACCACCCTTACTTCACTGTTGAGTCCCTGATGTCAAATTCATTGAATTTATCAGAACAACAAAATCCATTTTCATTGATAATACCCCTCTGCTTGAGGAGATTATAATTGGACCATTTTCTAATAAGATTTCAGAGGTAATGATCATTATTAAGAAATATGTCATATTCATTAGTGGATTTTTCCCGTAATTTAGCTAATTGTTTTGCACTTTATTTTAGTCCATTGCAAAACTAAAGCCTTAGCTGACACTGCACAACATAAAGCAATTAACTTAACATTTTTTTACTTCAATTTGTTTAACTAGGCTGTATATGCACATCACTTGATCAACAGCTACCCCAATTAAGAAAGGTTGTGATATATGGTATGTCTTAGATCTGACTTTAACTAGGGAAAATGCTCAAATATATCATCGAACTATTAAAAATGGCTTATATATGTCATTAATTATACGTTTAGCTCATCTATGTCATCTATCATGACACAAAAGTTTAGGTCATGATGGAACTTACCCCGACCCGACCTTGGTATGTAAGAAAAAAATTCACAATAGAATAGAAAATTGAAATAGGAAAGGGATGAAATATATGCAAAACTTTTAGAACAAATTTAGTCTCTCACAACACAAATCAGCCACCATGGGTTGCACTAGTTTTGAGGTCTACACCAAAATGGAACAAAAGCAGGAGTGAAGTCCACTTGTACCCAGTAGGCAGCATAGGCTAATTGAGTAAAGTAGAAAACTAAATAAGTAAATAATACTATGAACACACTTCCACTCTTTATAAAATTTCCAAATGATAGCTTACACCATATCTCCTAACAATTCTATAACTATTATGTCTATATCAAATAACTACACACAAATATATAGGAAAAGCTAAATACACGGTAACAAACACGTAAATGAAAGTACAAATAATGCAATGTAATTGAATTATGGTGGAATATAAGTATGGAATATGATTATCTAAGCCATAATATGGATCTCTTATACACCTTTTGAGCTAAATCACCTAGGACAGGACCTATGAGGGTGAAGGGAAGGGCAAGGGGTTCACAACACATATACTTTCACAATCTCAATCATCTTTTTGGCATATTCCTAGATCAATGGTTTTTTTAAGTGTTTTATTTTCTTTCAAAATAAGTGTTTCTTAGTAGTACCAATCTCATGAATATGTATGGATGAAATAAGGATTAATACCCATAATATAGGTATAAATGAGCTTCAAATCAACTAAATATGTCAATAATTCATAACATAAGCCATCACATGGCACCACTGGAATAAATAATCATATAAGATATTACTAATCTAATTTTAGGTCCCTCTCTTAGACATTACTGTAACCATGGAGGACAATAATGCTCAATTAAGGTCCATAATACCTATTCAAGTCTGCAGATGAGCATCACAAACAATAATAATAATAATAATTAATACACAAATAACACCGATAACATCAAATAAATCCTCCACATAGGCATCACAATAAATATATTCTCTTAAGTAACAATAATATTCATATAATCCTCTGTACGAGCAAAAAGATAATAAGAAAAATAGAGTCAAGATACAATTCCAATGATAATTTCCTAATCCATAGAATGCTTTAGATGAACTAGTCTGAAGAAAAGTCATAACTTACCTCTAAAAGAAGAAATCCAAGCTTAGACCCTTTAGTGTGGAGCCTTTCATTCATGAACGGGCTTGAAATAGACTATATCTATCAAAATCATAATCTATATGTCAAAAAGAGTCAAACTATATCCATATAGGATAACTTTATTCTAGGTCTAAAAATAGTTTGAAAATTAGCTCAAAATCAAAGTGGGATGATCTAGAATTTTATTTAAGAATCATGCTCCCCATATCAAGAGAAGTCTAAATCTAAAAACCTAACTAAAATGAGCTGAAATTAGATAGTAAAACTCAAAAAAAACTAATTTTATATTTTATCGGGTGAAAACTCCAAAATCCAAGCTTGAAATCAGAGATTTGAAGTATTTTAAAGATAAAATCAATGGGAAATGCTAAAAATATGAATTTTAAACTTACCCATATAACTTTGACAAAAATCTCCTTCTAAATTGCCATTAGTCAAGGTCTCAAATATGAAAATAAGGAAAATCACTAAAATGGGGAAATTTCACTCTTTGGATGAATATTACCTCGCAAATATAGTCAACCTTTTGCATTCGAGAGGGTCAATATAGACCTAACATTAAAGTTTTCCTTACATTCAAATTCAACCTTCCGTATCTATATGGGTTGTTAACCCAAACCCTTTGTGTTTGTGATGGTTCAGTCGCGATCTGTAATGACTCGCTAGGATATTTCCTTGATTTCAATACATTATCAATGTATAACATAATTTTCGGAGTTAGTAAAAATTCAATAAATGCTCAAAAAGAAGAAATATCAAATTTAGAATCAACAATAGATAGTCTGGAATATATATATCAACATAGCCTATATACATTTAAATAAAATTAACAAAGAAGAATTTATAATAGATGAAAAAACATATGAAAATCACGAAGGATTAAAATAAAATTAGTATTCTCTAATTTAGGAAGAAGATATAAGAAAATAGGTGAACATTTATATTTAATGTTAGAAAAAAGAAGAATTAAAATTAGAAGATAAGTTGGAAGCCATGGTAAGAATAGAAAGAGAAAATGAAGAGATAGATAGAAAAAAATAGATAATATAAAACAACAAACAACAGAAGAAATACGAAAAATAGAAGAAACTAAAAAAAGTAGGATTGTTGAATTCGAAAAAGAACTACAAATGCTAAAAGATTTATATGAAAAGAGACAAAAAGAAAAAGAAGAAAAAGATAACGAAGAAAAATTATTAAACGAGATAAATCAATTTAAAGAAAAATTAGAAATAAAAAATAAAGAACCAGAAACCAGTGAATTAGAAATAAATACAATAGATGCTGAAGAAACAGATAATTATGATTTGAAAGATAGTAAAACATATATAGAAATTCTAGAAGACAAAGGAAAACTAGAAATTCATGAAAAATAAGAAGTAATTAATAAAGAAGATCTAGAACGAATAAATACAGAAGTAAACACTCTAGATAAAAATATAATATCTAGTACATTAGAAATAAGAAAACCAACATATATTTACAAAAGTTAGTTTAAAAGATATAATTCAAAGGATGAATATAATAAATGGACGCCAAAACAAATAATTAATTACAACTTACTAGATTTAGACTGTGTAATAGACACAACTAAAATAATACAACTATGGGTAGGATATATGTCAAAAAAATTATTAGATAATAAAATAGATACAACAAACACACCAGAATATATAGAAAAGACATTAATAAGAATAGTAAAATTATGATTTTTAAACCTAGCCGAAGCAAGTAAAAAAGTACTAAGATCTGATAATAAATAGAAGGAACATCAACAACTACTAAAATACTATCAACAGAAATATTAAAAAGATATGAAATAGCTATAAGAGATGAATTTAGCAATATGACAATAGAAGAAGAAAAGCAAAATGAAGAAAAAGATATAAATAGAAATTTAATGTTAAAACTAGCAATATGTAATATGTGTTATATAAATGAGAATACGTGCGCATTTAAAGAAAATTATTATAAAGGAACATATAATATAGAAGAAAATAAAGAAATAAGAAGATTATGTTTTAGTAAATTACCTGAAGCATTTAGTTCAAAAAAAAATAAAGAGTTGGGATGAAATAAAAATAGTAGATACCCTAGGAGAAAGAATAAAATTTTTACAACAATGGTATAGAAATGTATATGAAAAATATAGAGAAGAAATAAAAATGGAAAAAACATTAATAAGAAATTTAGCATGCTGCAAAGATAAAATATCACCTCAATTTGGATGTGTAGAAATATATTATAAGAAAAGAAAAAGACATAAGAAATATAGGAAATACAAAAATTCAAAATATAAATATAATAAACCAAGAAAAAAGATATTATGTAAAAAATTATAAACATAAAAGACCATATAGAAAAAAGAAATTTATAAAAGAATGTACTTGTTATAATTATGGAAAACTAGGACATTTAGCAAGAGATTGTAAATTACCAAAAAACTCAAAAAATAAATAAATATCAGAAATAAAAATAGAAAATACAGAATATATGCAGATAGATTATATAGATTATGAGTTAGAAAGTGAAGATAGTATATATGAAATTTCGGAGAATGAAACAGATAATAAAATAGATAGTGAATTAGATGAATCAAATGACTAAAGAAGATATAAAAATGAACCAAATAACTGAAGAAGATATAAAAATAATAACAAAGGGAGAATATTTAAATGAATATGGAACAGATCAAAAAATAATATTTGACAGTAATACATTTGACGAAATAAAAGGAAAAGAGTTAGACTTAAGTGTAGAAAAAATATTTAAAATACCAACAATAAAAGATATATTTAGTAGAAAAAAGGAAGAATACTACGTAGTAAGCCAAAAGGAACATGTAATAGACTGTAGATATGCAAAAGGCCGAGCTAGTATACCACTAGTAACAAAAAGAATAATTAATAAATAAATAAACGATAAGAAGATTATATTTTAGTAAATTACCTGAACCATTTAGTTCAAAAATAATAAAGAGTTGGGATGAAGCAAAAACAGTAGATACCCTAGGAGCAAGAATAAAATTTTTACAACAATGGTATAGAAATCTATGTGAAAAATATTGAAAAGAAATAAAAATGAAAAAAACATTAATAAGAAATTTAGCATGTTGCAAAGATAAAATAGCACCTCAATTTGGATGTGAAGAAAGATATTATAAGAAAAGTAAAAGACATAAGAAATAAAAGAAATCAAAATATAAGTATAAGAAACCAAGAAAAAGATATTACGTAAAAAATTATAAACATAAAAGACTATATAGAAAAAAAAAATCTATAAATGAATGTACTTGTTATAATTGTGGAAAACTAGGACATTTAGCTAAAGATTGTAAATTACCCAAAAACCCAAAAAAGAAACAAATATCAGAAATAAAAATAGAAAACACAGAATATATACAGATAGATTATATAGATTATGATTTAGAAAGTGAAGATAGTAATATGAAATTTCGGAGAATGAAAAAGGTAATGAAATAGACAGTGAAGTAGATGAATCAAATGACTGAAGAAGATATAAAAATGAACCAAATAACTGAAGAAGATATAAAAATAATAACAAAGGAAGCATATTTAAATGAAGAAGGAACAGATCAAAAAATAATATTTGATAATCATATATTTTACGAAATTAAAGGAAAGAGCTAGACTTAAGTGTAAAAATATATTTAAAATACCAACAATAAAAAATATATTTAGTAGAAAAAAGGAAGAATACTACGTAGTAAGCCAAAAGGAACATGTAATAGACTGTAGATATGCAAAAGGAAGATCTAGTATACCACTAGTAACAAAAAGAATAATTAATAAAGAAATAAACGATATAAAAAGTAAAGACCCAATAAAATATGTACACCTTGGAGAAACAGAGATATTAA